>NC_046383.1:27600762-27931542 GCF_011125445.2 Fundulus heteroclitus | reverse complement strand
CACCATTTTGACTTTTGCAAAGTGCTACATGAATAAACTTTGATTTGATCCTATATTAGTGGCTCAGTACGAAGCACATACCTACAAGCCAGTTTGATCATGTGTGCACTCTCGGTTCTGATCATTCATCAATCTTGGACTTTTTCCCACGGAATTTGTTCGGGGAAAAGAGGACATTCAGCAGAACTTTTTCCCGGCTGATTGGGCGAAGGCCACGACCAATGCCCGCCTACCAAAGCTGTTTTAAAGCCATCCTAAGCAGCAGGCGCCATGAGAACCACAACATTAGGCTGTCCAAGGCACGCCTATTTGGATATGATGCTTGAACAATGGTGGATTCTGACAAAACATGTGATCACAGCAGCTGCTCTTGCATCCTCCTGCACGGCCATGTTTATTTTTGTTTTAGCTGTGGCATTGCTTTCATCACAGCTGTATGTACACCCGTGTAAAACCCCTAATACGACAATTTGGGTCGGTCTCGAATGGTTGAGGTGGTGCGAACTAGATGTATTCTCCGTGTGTGTGTGGGAATGCACAAATACCATATCGATTCAGCTTGCAGCCAGGTTCACAGCACAAGCTATAAAAAAAAGATGCTAAAACAGCATTAGGTAATATGCGCTTACCTTTTGAGATTTCAGAAAAGCTACCAATCTTTCCTCATGTCACATACCCAACAGTTAAAAGCTCGATAGGATAAAGCTAAAAGGGTTGTCGATAGCCTGCATTGGCAAGACTATCTTACCTTGCCCAAACCCTCTCTGTCCCTTGTCATAAAACATGACCGCTGTTCGCTTTGAGAACTCTTCTCCATGTTCAAATAATACGTGAGAGCAGTGGGCGCTACAATGAATGGCTAAAACCGAAGCTAAACCCTAAGCTAACCAGATAATTAAACATTAGCATGCCAGCCTGCAAAGCAGAAACTAACAAGACGAGCACGCACACTGTCGTTAGTAGCGTGTCAGAATTGATTGGTATATGGACCAACCAAGAGATCACTGAGTGATACCCCAGAACCTTAGGACAGAGGGGAGTGAGAGGAGACCCAAAACTATTACAATGCAGGGCAGTGAATTGTTTAGAGTTTTTTCATTGGCATCTTACATCTGTCTACGCCTCTGACTTCATTTATAAGCACTTTACTGAATGCAAGACGTTTCTTAATAACTAAATACTGCGTTGGCACCGAAGACGTCGCAGCACTTGTGTACGTATGTATGCTGCTTATTGATTGGAAAAAATCTGATGTTTTTTAGTTGTCGCTTGCTCGGGTCATCGGTATGGGTTTTCAACATTCAAAGCTCTTCCAGTATCTTCCATGTAAATTTCGTCTCGTGCATCTCTAACATTTTCCCGTTCCTCTGTGTGGTGTGTGTGTGCAATGTGGACTTGGGTTCCCCGTAGTTCTGGTCGTGGAAGTGAACGGCACTTTGGGCCAACAGCCAATCACCTGCCTGGAGCTACCGGAGACGTCGAGACGAGAGGCACCACTCCAGATATCTTTTGGAAGAAAACGGGATGTTGGAGGCCAGAGAGGCAACTTGTACCTGGTGCCGTTAGTGGACATCTTAGGATGAGGCAACTACAACCTGCCACAGCCGGGATGGGATCACTCCTAAATCACACAGAGGTCCTGATCCGCTAGTTGAAACAAGAAAAAGAAATTCTTGTTAAAGACACGCACGGTCTGCTCTTGTTAAGCGATGCTAATGCTAAACATTAAATGCATTTAAAGCGGTTCTTTCACTACAACTATCTCTTGTCCTCTGGTGGTTTCGTTTAGAAGATTATTTGAAAGTGTTCCACTCATGAACTACAACGGGGGAGTTTCACTGTCCTGGACATGGCACAGCAGTCGTGTTGGCAAAGCCGCATTTATCAAAGTTCAACGGTACAGCTCCTACACTGCAAGTGCGGTTTGTCTTTGACTCTCCAATATAGACAGATTTGACACTCTTCTCGAAATAGCAGTGACCTCGCTACTCCCCTTTGTACAGAGATGCTCTCAAATTGGTGTTTAGCTGTTCTTTGGCGTTTTCCTCCACCATCTCTGAACAGACTCACTTACGTTCCCAGTGTTTCGGATGACCACGACAGCCAATGCTCCGCGGACCCCGGACAGCGCCACTGGACGTGCTCCTCAGCTCAGAGTAACTTCAGCTGCTCTGTGGACGACAGCGGGTCCGGTGTGTCCTGCCTGGACCGGCAGCACTGCCCATACGCCGAGGAGAGACAGCAGATCCACGTCACGGTCTTTGTGAGGACGGACGACTTTCTGCTGGAGAGCTACTCTAAACTGTTTTACTTGGCGGAAATAGGTGAGAAGTTTGTCGCTTTGACCGTGCACGACAATGCCATCTCCTTTCTCAATAAATGTATCTATTCATTCCGAATATATATTGTTTTTTTTTTGTGCATCCTCTTCGGTCAGTTAAACCAGACAAAGTGAAGATTGGCAAGGTCAACAAGACGGTGGTGGAGTGGAGCTACCCGAGCTCCTGGAACACGCCTTACTCCTATTTCCCTCTCACGTTCCAGATTTCACAGCTCAGGGGTCGATGCAGAAAGTGTGAAAGCCCGTGCACAGACCTAAAACCGTCAAAAGTAAGAAGCGTTCCTGCAACTGAAGGAGTAAAGCAAAGTGCAAATCTACAACAACAGCAGAAAAACAAAAACGAAGCAAAAGACGAATATTACATAGTGTCTAAAATAATGTGTTGCTTTTCCAGGCCTGGACCGTGCACTCCACCGACATCTGCCAGTTTAAAGTGAAGCACAAAGTTAGGGCTGTCTGTGTCAGAGCGAAGGATGCCCCTTTGTGACTCGCAGTGGAGCGAATGGACCACGTCAGGTAGTGGCTCCGATCGCGTAAAACATGAGGTCGCCATGTTCGTTTTCCGCCGTGCAACCGAGACGCACCGACCGACATCACTGTTTGTCCGCATGTCACCTGTCACCCGATTTCCTTCCTCCTGGCTAAACTAACATCCCCACATCTTCACAGTATCTGTAATTCTCTGGCTGTTGCCTATGTTTACTTCCGCTTTCTGTACCTGGGTGCCTGCCAACACGGTCCCTTGGTGGTTTTCCACTGTTGTTTTAAGTTTCTACAGAAACTTCGGTGGGCTGAAGTCCAAATTGCAAGTATGCGAATGATTAAGGTATGTCTTTTCCTTACAGATTGAAGAGAGGTGGGAAAAACAGAAAGAGGAAACATCGGTTTTCTCTCTAACTTGATGAAGGAAGATTCCAGTGAATGTCATATACTGTTTTTTTTCTGCCTTTTTACTTATTATATGATGCAGTGCTTGTAAGCTATAAGTTATTAATATTTGATTTAATAAAATAAGATGGCATAGTGGCTTTTTTTGTTTGTTTTCTTTCTTTCTTCTTTTTTTTGTTGCCAAATGCACACTGCTTTTTGTGTCTTGAATTTCGTTCAGCGTCACAGTTCACATCGTCCACAAACAGTGTTCACCTATGAAACCTAATTAAAAAAATGTATTTATCTGTACAAAATCTTTAGTTAGTAAGGCCTTCTTGTTTGGGCAACTTAACCGTCGCTGTTTGTGTTTGACCAATGAGCCAATGTGTGTATGACATCAGCTGCTCTGGGTTTTTACACCTTTTTTTTCCAAACCAGTAAGGTCAGAGCAGGGCTTTTTTATGGAAACTCTTCTCCCTCTTTTTATGACAAACGAAATAACAGTCAGTGCACTTTGAAATGTATTTGCCTAACATTTACCAGCAGACAACACATGCTACAAATGAGGGTTTTCCTGCCCCATGAACCACTCGCAATATATGGAACCAGATCATATTTATGAGAAAGAATCAGTTCTCCTAGCTTTGTGTTGAAAAGACCTTTGCAGGAAAAGGCAAATAGAGGGCGATGACATAACAGAGCAGGCGCCATACTCCCACTATCAAAAGTAAAGTAATAAGAAAACTGCGGTCAGACAGTTCCTCAAATATCCCATGAGAGGAAGCTCAGATACTACAACACAATTGCAGCTTTGATGATCTAACTGCAGCACATTGACTTTTAAGCAAATGACAGAGGTCATGCTTGTAAATGTTACTTAAGATCTCTCATTGCTGACAATGTTTCCGGTGCCGCTCTTATATATGACTTTAAATCTGTGAGTTTCAGCCTTACACGCAGCCTCATTTTCAGTTTGATCAGAGCATGACTGCTTGGTGTTACAAGGCCAGAGTTTATTCTGTCACTGCAGCAATAAATAGTAGTCTGTGGCCTGTGACTACAATATCAATATTGTTTTTTTTTTTGTTTTTTTTTTTGTTTTTTAAGCACTGTGATACATCTTGGAATCTCTGAGCTTTTTAACTCTTATTATCAATTTCTGTTAATTAACTCGTGAGTGTGCACATGAGACACACACAGTACACACTCTTGTGGGTACCCGTGGTACAGTTTAGAAAAGAAAAAAAAAGCTGTATAATAATAAAAAATAAATAAAAAGAACAATATAATGGAGGTATGTATGGCAGGGTGCTATTCTCACTCTGGTTGGAACATGTTTTGCTACGTTGCTCTTAAGATTTTCAGAGGAGCTTTACTTTATTTATTTTTTTGTCTGACAACAAGACTTTCACCCTTTTCCAAGGTGTTCAACCACTGAGACCGGAGGATTTAGTACAGAGGCATTTTGAAACTACGCAACCAGGAGCAGAAGCCCTGTTGTATTTATTACTCTAGTTTTAAAGCAAAAGAAAGATGGATCATATTTTTATTGATTAAAAATGGAAATAAACATCTGAAGTGTGAGCCTTGGTTGTATTCTGTCCCATTTACTGATATCCATAAATACAATCAACGGCCTTCAGAAGTCAGCTAATTATTAGTCTGCCTGTGTGTGATTTAATGAGTATAAATACTGTGGTTCTGTTAAGGCCTCAGTTTTGGCAATGTCACTGGGGACTTGTAGCTCTATAAATGTGAAAAATTATTACATGGCCATCCACCTAAACCGACAGACAAGGCAAGGGGAGGAGGAGCAGCAGACATCCACAGCTCAGGCAAGAGACGCATTGGAAAGGATGGGTATTTGTTGTGCTCGCCACAGATCCAGCTTTCATGAAAGACAGCCAAAAGGAAAACTGTTGTTGAGAAGAAAGCTTTAAGAAGTTCAGTTTGCACCCCTCAATGACAAACCCTCTGTCGCAGCATCATACTGAGGAGGGCATAGTTCCTATAGGGAGATAAACCTGGTCAGAGTTAAGGGGAAATGCCAGAGGAGCTAAATGTAGGACAGTCCTTGAAGGAAATAAGTATTAGAGAAAGAAAAAACATATTATGGGGCAAAATGGTCCAGTTGAAGTCCAGACCTGCTTACAAATGGAGAGTTTGTGAGAGGACTTGAAGTTGCAATATGCTCCATCTGATTTAAAGGTGACATATTATGCTTTGATGTTCTTCCTTCTCACATTTAAATATTTCTGTTGTGGTCTAAATAAAGTGTAACTGTAATGTTTGGTTTGAACTCCTTGTTCATTTAGCCCCACAGGCCATCTTCTACCCCGTTCTGAGGTGCGTTTCACAGCAACTGATTTTGGTGCTGTCTCTTTAAATCTAAAGGAGGCCATTCACATCTCCCCTTTTTAGGTCACGAAGAGTTCCACTCCACCCTGTTCGGCCATATTTGTAGCATTCTTGGTGCACAGTGTAATGAATTGTGTGGGTTCACACAGACATTTTTACTTATCCACCTGTAGCTTAGGTATCCTTCATCTTGGACTACAAAATCGCTCAGAGAATGGTGGATTCGCAAAATCAGTAAGCCAGAAGTCGATGACCTTGTATAGCAGCTCCGCAGGCAGTGCTGTGACGCAATTGTTCAAAAAATCGTAATAGAAAAAAAAGAGAAAAAAATATGACCCGAACTGAACATGAAGATATGTGCGCAGCTCCTGGCCAGACTGCAATCAACTTTTCTGCATTCCTAAAGACTCCAAGTACACAACAAAAAGTATTTAAGGGTGAAAAAGTGGATTTTGCAATTGTCCCCTTTTAGTTATTTTTGTCAAGAACAACTGATCAAAGTTTTATTCTCTAGATGTACATGTCCTTAAAGACCCAAGCTTCAGCTGCAGACGCAGCGAAAAGTGCTTCTACTCTGGTGGGCTGTATACAAATGCTTGATATTGGTCCATCACATGAAATCCCAAGATAATACATTGAAGTTTGTGCTCTTATACAGCTCCCGTATAAGTCTTCTGTTCTCTTGCAAAGCAGATACCAGCTTGAAATGAAATCTCTCATCTTAAAGAGCTCATACATTTGGAGAAGTGGTGCTAAATTGTAATTTCTCTGCCTCCTCCTTCAGCACACGGGGACTTTTTGATATGGACGAAAACAGAAGGATGTTACACCAGTTTATATAACTGTTGCTCTGAAATAAAATCAGACGAGAAATTCCAGTCTATCTAGTAATTAGGCTGTCACATTGATACGTCCGACACCAACTTTCCGCCTCACATGGAAGGAAAGCCCAAGCAAACAGCCTCACACCTGCAGCATGCATCTCCTGACTCAGCGTGTCAGGAGATTGTGGTCAACTCACTCCTCGCTTCCTTGTCATGAAAAGGAGAAGAGCCTTCGTGATCTAAGCACTTTCGAGGCCAATGGACTAAAAAAAGGGGGGTCTAATTGTGACTGCTGTGACCTTTTCACGTTTTAATGGCTTACTCTTGACACATTTTTGGGAAACGGCTCGGCCTTTATTCTTCCAGTGTTCCTGTAACCGTGCAGTGATTTAGAAGAACAAAAACATAATCATCTTGTCCAAAACGTAGACTTGGCTGACGTCAGATACTGACTTTTCTTAGATTTCTTTTCCCGTTACTTTTCTAATTTTACAGTTTTTAAAAAAGGACGAGAAGCTTAACCTTAAGGTTTTTCCTTATTCGGTCAAATCCAGCAGATGTTTAGGTCCTGTTTTCTTGAAACAGCTGCTGAATGTGGTGCTAAAATTGTTTTTTTTTTTTTAACGGGATGTAGCCACAGGATATAATGAGCGATTTTACCGTAGAGTAATAACAAGAGTGACGGGATTTCACCGAACGCCGTTGCTGCCTAGCGTTGATTGCCTAGCGTTGGCTGAGTGAAGAACGGCGAACAGAGCCGCAAAGCTGCACCTACAGCGGCGTGCAAAAGCATTCACACCCCTGGAACTTTTGACACACATTTTGTCACGTTAAGGCCATGAACTTCAATTCTGATTTTGACACAAGGTAACAAAAAAAAACCTGTCAAGTATAGGGGAAAAAGTATAGTTTTGAATTTCATGTAACACATAATAATCTGAAAACTGTTACTTGCAACTATATCCACGACCCCCCCCCCCCCCCCCCCCCCCATCTGAGAGTGAAAACTCTGTTAAACCACCTTTCGCTGCAATTACAGCTGTAAGTCTTACAGCTTTGCGCATCCTTTTAGCAAAATAGCTCAAATTTGATGGAGGCCATCAGTAAACATACGATTTTAAGTCTTCCCTTACATTAATTGGATGTAAGACTTTAGCTAGGCCATTTTAACACAATTTTATGCTGTGATCTAAACCCGACTGTATTTGGTCTTGTATTCTTGTTAGAAGGTGAACCTCCTGCCCAGTTGCAAATCTTTTGCTGCCTCTAACATCTTTTCTCTCTGCTTAGACCCAGATTTAGCACAATATATCCTGCCATCAGCCAACACCCGTTTCCCTGTACCTGACGAAAGAACGCAACACCATAGAATGACGCTGCCACAACCATGCCTCACCATGTCTGGTCTTTTTGGTTTTTCATGGCGATGTGTAATGTTAGTCACAGGACATTTTGAATGTCGACAGAAAAGTAGTTTTTTTTTGTCCTCTCTAACCTTCATATGCATGCTTACTGTGTCTGCTACGTGGCTTATGTTTAAATTGAACTCATTATTCATTATTATCATTACCATCATTACTCTTTCAAAGTGGTCAGATAAGTGGAGAAAACCACCAACAGTTTTCCTGTGGACAAATTCTCGCAATTGAACAGTGGATCTCTGCAGCTCCTCCAGAGTTGCCATGGGCCCTTTGGGTGCTTATCTAATAATGCTCTGCTAACTAATGCAGTCAGTTTAGATAGACTGCCATGTCTTGACAACTTTTCATCCATCCATTTTTTTCTGCTTAACCGAGATCGAGTCCGAGGTGCAACAGGTCCAGGAGAAAAACCCAGACATCCCTCTCCCCGGCTCTGTCCTCCAGCTCATTCTGGGGGACCCCAACAGACAAGATATATAGTCCCTCCAGCGAGTTCTTGGTCTTTGTCTGCTCCCATCGGAAACCCCCTAAAGGGAGGCACCCAGGGGGCATTCTAACCAGATGTCCAAACTGCCTTAACTGGTCTCTTTTTTGATCTGTCCCTGGATGACAGAGCTCCTCCCCCTATCTCTAAGCCTGAGCCCAGCTACCTTTTGGGTGAAGCAAATATCAATCGCTTACTGAAGTTTTCACACTCTTTCCACTTTCAAACAATGGAATGATCAGTGTTCCTTGAGATGTCCAAAGATAGGGGTAAATGCGTTATATCCTGAGCCTGTTTTAAACTCCACTGTCCGGTGCATTCCTTGGTCTTCATGATTTTGTTGTATCTTAACAAGCAAACAAACGACACACACTAATAAAAGATAATACAATTCAGTTGAGAACTATCCAACATTAGTGGCCCTGGAAGGATAGCAGCGAACCATCATAACTCATTTTCAAGTCGAAAAAAAATATACCTTCCAAACTCACTTAAACGTTAAATACTTTTATAAAAAAGTGAGGCGTGGCAAATAAATTTTTACGCAACCTCTACAGCCTTTGCAGAATTACAGTTTAAATATTATTAACTTAACACAAAGGCATATCACACTTTCCAGATTACAGTTTTAGTTGCTTTTGTTTTATATATATATATATATATATATATATATATATATATATATATATATATATATATATATATATATATATATACACACACATATATATACCACAGTTTTAATACAACTTACTCAACATTATAGTTTTCTGGTCTGCCATCAACATAAAATGCATCTAACCAGACAGTGACAGAGTTGTGTGTATAAAACATTTTTTTATTTCTCTTCAAGGATAAAAAAAAATTGATCGATAAATCAGATTTTCAGAACATCCTAGTGTAATTAATCGTTGTTTACACATACTTCTGTGAACAGGAAAACGTTCCTCATTTTAAATATCAGGGTGAAGATGAGTATAGGGTTAACAATGAGTTTCTCACATGTACAGGTGCAAACCCTTTGATAGAAACTAGGGTTTTAGTCATTGTGAAAAAAGAAAAATAACTCGCCACGCTGTCCTGCAGTTCCTGAGATCAAGACAAACGAGGTGTCTATGCTCAAATGTAGAAAGTCAACTCGAAATGCAGGTGGGGATTCATCCAAGTCAGTTTGAAATGATCTGGTAAATTCCTCCAACAGGCAGTCTCTCTCAGTGCTGCCCATATCCTGACCATCTGAGAATGTTTAAATTGATCCTCAATACATCATCTGGTTTATAAAACCACACAACAATAAACAAAAAAGATTAATATATATATATATATATATATATATATATATATATATATATATATATATATATATATATATATATGGCACACTCGTTGTTCGCCCCCCTCCCAATTTTTAGCTATGAGAAGTTGAAAGGGTTTCTCCCAGCCACTGTCTGTTTAAAGTCACCCCACAGCATCAGCATCTCAATTAGATCATGATCCAGACTTGGTGGATGTACTGGTATGTGTTGGGTCATCACTGTGTTGTACAGATGCTCTCACATATCCCTCAAGCACCCTCTGATACATTGTGGAATTTATGTTGGATTCAATGACAGTGAACTGATCAGGTTCTGCTGTAGCAGAAGTCTCCTCTAAACCATAACACTTCCAACCCCATGCATCATAGTATGAGGTTATTTTCTAAGGATGCTGTATTTGGTTTACACCAAGCATGTCCTCTGATCTGATGTCCAAATGATTCGGTCTTTGACCCATTTTTCTTAAGAACATTAGTCCAGAAGTCCAGATCTGTGTCTACGTCTCACTGGGAGACTTTAGTCTGGGCTTTGTATTTTTCGGAGAGGGCTAAGGTTTCCTACCATGAACTTTTGCGGTCTCTTTCTGATTGTGCAGGCACACACTGTCACACCAATAGTTGCACGAGCATAATGTTGATCCTATGATGATCTTTTAGGGTGTTCTTTAGGGCATAATTTCATCTGCTTCCAGTGTGAACTTGCTTGGACAGCCAGAATTCTGAGTGATAATAAACTATTTTCTACACCAAGGAATGCCTTTGAAAATCCCTTGCCAGACTCGTATGCTGCTACACCTTCAATCTTTCCAGGGTGCTCACTCTCACTGCAACAGTCAGAAGCACACCAAACTAAATCTCTGAAGTTTACTATTTAGACTTAATAGTTTACCCTATTAAGCTTAAATAGGGTAAACATAAATCAAAATGCTGCTCTCTTCGTGTGTCCCTTATGTTATGTGAAATATATGCATAAGTCTACAAATGAATTTTTCATATTTTATAACAGTTTACAAAATATTTCAGAGGTATTTACCTCAGTTTTTTTATGTTTTACATTAAATATATATCCGTCAAAATGCGCGCGGAAACGAACAGGTTGTCTTAGGGTGTCCTTATTTCACACAATCTGCTATACTATTTATTATTATGCACTTTAAAGAACCAGGGTTCAGACATTAATTTTGTTTTATATTCTCATCCTATGTTAAACTCAACATAAATCTAGATTGTCATACTGACCGCTGGGCCCAGAGGTCGCAATCTGCGCTGATGGTAACTATCTACGCGTCCAATACCTATGTGCTTTAATCGCCTTTTAAACTTTCCAAAGCCGGTTGCCTGTAATGTCTTATTATGTCCACGAGGTGGCAACATTGCACCGGTTACGTGTGATCTACGGAGCGCTTGACCTGAGGAAAAAGTTTCACAATTGCAAAGTTTACCTTGCCTCGGTGACTTCAGAAGTAGGAGTGCTATTATATCTTATTTACATTTTTAATAGTTTTGTTTATGTACACTAAGGACCATATTATCTAATGATAAGATCGCTACTTTTGGTTACTATTTTTTTTTTTGGTCGCGGCATAACATCAAGCAAGCGTCTTGATTTACGACAACATCTGGTAGTGGTGGGCCCACAGACGAGAGACAGCACCCTAAAGCCCTTTTTTTCTCACAAGCCACTGTAAAACGCATGCAGGTTTGAACGCCTTTTTAAAAGGCTGCAACATGCAAACATGACCGCCGTCGCGCAACCAGCGCGTCAGCACATGGTTGGAATGGTGCGCACATACCGGCGTGGGGCTGATGATCCAGATCTATATTCTGCGAACCGCGTGTGCGGCTGCCGTGCAGTTAGTAAATCACTGCATTAACATGGCTGAAACATCATCGGACCCGGCTTCTGACATCTCTGCTCCTGGACACTGATACGGTGATATTAGTGCGTGTGTGCGTGCGTGCGTGCGTGTGTGTGTGTGTGCGTGTGCGTGCGTGTGTTTCACGGGGATCTAAATATAAAGGCACCCCCAGAGGCCTGCAGTGTTCATGTCAACCCAGGCGGACAGATTCTGGCGAAGGCCGGGGCCGCAATCAAACAAATGTGCTGAAGGATGGCTCTGGACTTGTGTAGCCTATGTGTGTGTGTGTGTGAGAGAGAGAGAGAAAGAGATAGAGGGAAGGAGAGAGAGACATTTTATCCCCCGTTGCTTTTATTTATCACTATTTATTGTATCGTGTAATGGTAGGCTGCTCACATTTCTCCTCCCACAGCAGGAGACATAAATAAACAGCTCCAGACCAGACAATGATGGGATGATTGCTGGAGTTTGGTGTCTAACCTTGACCGTTTATGGCATTTATCTGTCAGACTCCGCGGATAATATAGCGGCGCTATAGTCTGGAGAAAGGAGCAATATCTCTGCACCATTTGAGTTGCGAACACGGAATTCTAAAATGGACCAAAAAAAGTAAATTTTATTAGATATGACCCTTTTCCTTGGTCTGTTGTCCCAAAGCTGATTGGAGCATCCAGCTGAATGTTACTAGTTCTTGTTCTCAAGATTTGAATCTGAAGTAACAGAAACAGATTTTATATATTTTTTTTAAATCCACTTTGTTATTTCCATCTTGTGGACTACCATTAACTAAACAGTTTTTAGTTTATGCATGACTTTAATTTAAATGACAAACCATATAAATGTAACTTACAAAGAGGGGTTTTCCTTCTAATCTGTATTGATGAGTAGGAATTATGCCACTTTAATAACTAAAACATGGAGAAAAAAAAATCTAATTTCTAAAATTATTCCTCAACTAAATTAATTAACGTCTGTGTTCATTTTACTCATCGGGTCCTATCATAAAAATAATAAACTTAAAATAGGAGTCGGTAAGTGAAATCTGAAATATTTGAAATCTGCATAACAAGGTGGGATGTAAATAATTTCCTAACATATTAAATTCATCAACAACTGCCAGAGCTAAGAAGCCTCGCTTGCTAGCAAGCTTGGCTTTAGCATTATTGGTGTCAATAAACTAGTAATTTGATAAAACTTTAACAAATTAGTAATAACCCTATTTCTATTATGAGATTGTGCTATCTAAAGTTTTTTTTTCTACAGACAACCACATACAAGATGTTTAGTCTATTATGGCATCCTCCAGGTTAATAAAAATTCCGCTAGCTAGCATGTTTGACTTTAGCATTAGCCGTGTTGCTAAACTAGCTAAGGCATAAAATGCCTTAGAAAGAACGCTGAACTTTCTTTTTTAATTTAGTCTAAACATTAACCTTTTTTCCTGAGAACCATACACAGGATATGTCGTTGTTTAGCAACGGCTGCCTCAGGGATAAGAGGCACCGCTCAACTTTAGCATTAGCACTATTGCTAAACTAGCTAAAGCCAGATGCAAACTCAAATCATTGCTCCAATATAGACACCTTTTAACCACAAGTCTTACAACAGTTATTAGCTTTCATGATGTTGATATGCATTCGTGATAAAATCCATAAAAATATATCAGATTTACTGGACACTGCAAATGACGAATCTTCAGCTAAATTCTAATTAAAATGTTTAAGTAAGAATGTGCTACAAAAAAGATCTATTGCTGCTGTTGTTTTATAATGTTGAAGTTAATATTTGCAAATTAAAACACTCGATTGTAATGAGAAGAATACTAATATTCAATATCCCTTAGTATTCGTTTTTACAGTGTAACAGCGAGAAGTGATGATCTGTGCATGCTCTCATATGTGAGCCACTGTGCAGTTTCACGCCTCTGTGACCATGCAAACGATGTTGCTTCGTTTTTTTTTTTAGCACTCGTTTTCAAAGCCTGCCCATTTTAAAGAATCCTTGGACACGGCCTTGCACAGTTTAGCATGTAATCCTCGTATTTATGCTGGATTTAGATCACATACAGTCCCGCAAGATTTACATGTAATGCATCTAGTGAGAACTAATTTCAAACCAACGGGTTGAAGGAGAGAGAGAGAGAGAGAGAGAGAGGAGACAAAAAAATGTGCGCAGCGGCTGGCAGGCTTGGAAACTTTCTTAAACTCCTAATCTGCCAGAGTTGATACTCTCACTGAGCACTTGGGCTGCCCAACAAAAGCTTATTGCAGCTTTTCTGAGGAAATACAGCGTTGAGTTTAAAATGTTTCTTGTTTGTTTTTTTTCAAAGAACAACCATGCACGATGTTAGTTGCTGACCCTGCATTGATCTGACACATTTATGTGCACACTTAAACTTCATTAAATCCGACCACACGTATCCAGTTCTCTTGCAAGTGTTTCTTATAAAATGAAAAAAGCATGTATTTTTATTTTTTTTCTAATGCTCAATTTAACACCTGATCGTTTTTTATTTTTTTTTTATTTTTTGTCTAGGCCTGGGTATGCATGATGTGAGCGCAAGTGGGATCGCAGCGGGGAAAAGATGCTCCATCAAGCTTCCCGGGGTATTCTCCACACTTCAGTCTCAGCGTGCAAACTGCGAGGCTTAAACTGATATCCTCCCCATGAGTTGCTGTTTGAGTTGTCGTGAATAGCTACATTAATTGCAAAGCGCATAGGCGCACACCCGAACGCTGCGCACCCACAGAGACGCGCGCACTCGCAGGGGCGTGCGCAGCGTTCGAGCTTTTAAGTGGCTGGGGCGGGACGCTGCGCGGAGCGAGGCGGGGACAGCGTGCGCTCCGGTCGGGTTGGTGGACAGCAGATTGTCCGTGTCATTAACTGAGTTCGGGGAGGAGGAGGAGGGGGGGGGGCGTTACCAGAGACCACGCCTCCTTCACCTACTATAGTTTCTCCTGTTTGGCATCCCAGAGATGGTCCGAAGTGATTCCTCAGGGGAAGCGAAAAGAGCGCAAATCACCCGAGCAGGAGCGGGAGCAGCCGAGGAGCGGATACCCACGACTGCCTTCTTAATTGGGCGTAATCTTCCGTTTCATCCATCAGAGCAGGACGACTTTTGCGTGTAAAGAAGCGGAGCAAAGAAAGAAACCCTATTTCATCTTTCATCTGTTTGTTGCAAAAAAAAAACTGACTTTTTTTTTTTTTTGCTTGTATTTTTTTTTTTTTTGTCAGCTCTACCTTGATCCGAGGAAGGGGAGACTGTCGCCGACTCCGCGCGCACTCTCATCCTGCGCTTCCCCCACCTTTCATCGCGCACACGTCGCTCCTCTTCACAGCTGCTGCCTCCCATTCTTCCTCGACATGAGGAGCAGCTAACCCTGGATGCTGACAGCTCCCCTTTTCTTCCCACATGTCGCATCTTTTGTTTACTTTGAGAGGAACGCGCGCGTCTAAACACAGAGTGGAATAGACCCACGACACTTTGCTCCGGCTGACAGCGCTATCAAAGGAGAGACGCCGAGAGGAGAGGAGGAGAGGCAGAGAAGAGAAGAGAAGAGAAGGGGGGTGGAAAGGAGGAGAGAGAGAGAGAGAGAGAGAGAGAGAGAGAGAGAGAGAGAGAGAGAGAGAGAGAGAGAGAGAAGGAGTGAAGGTGCGTTTTGATGTTTGGCATCCACGAGAGCATCCAGAGGAGTGGGAGTAGTATGAAAGAGGAGCCCATGGTGGCCGGGATGAACGCGGTTCGGACATGGATGCAGGGTGCCGGAGTGCTGGACGCCAACACAGCCGCCCAGAGGTGAGCCCGAGGCGGACTAGGCGCTGCGCTGCGCTGCGCTGCGCTGGCACCGCGGCGGGTGGAGAGCAAAGCGCGTTCTGATATGCGGCGTTTAAAGACGGAGCGGCGGATTCACTTGGGGGCAGAAAGGCGTCCCAAGAGGACGCAGCGGTGGGATAACCTCCGGTCCCGCTGGCATCTGAAGTTTTTTTTTTTTTATTCTAATATTTTATTTATTTATTTGTATCTCGAATCCACCTTGTCTGAACGCTTGACGCGGATCAGAGCTGTCTGACAGATTTCCAACGCGAGGCGTTTTAAATGCGGCTTCGGCCCAAAGTTTTTTTTAAGTTTGAAAAGTCAGTGGGGAGTTTTGCGCTTGGGCTTCTCTGTTCGCTTTTGGTGGTGGGGTTGTGATAAAGAAGCTTTTTCTCGCAGGGTCTTTTTTTTTAAAGCCTGCATGCATCAAGCTTGAATTTATTATTAACACTTTTTTGGCCCAAATTCTCGAAGTTGAAAAAAAACATATATGTATTTACAAGAAACCTGTCCTAATGCGGACGTGTCTAAATTGTGACAATCATAGCAAACCAGATAATTAACGTTTGTTTTCTGTTGTTGTTTTTTTGTTTGTTTGTTTTTTTGCTTGAATTATGATTCAATATCTCCACTATTTTTTCTTTTCCTTTTTCATTAATCGCTTCAATTAAATCGCGCACATGCAGCTTATTCAGTTTGGCTTGGACGTAAGACTCGGGGATAAGCAACGGAAGTGTATTATTATTATTGTTATTATTTACCTTATAAATTGCGTTTCTTTTTTTTATTGCCTTTATTTAATCTTGCTCATTTCCCCGCAGCGGAGTGGGTCTCGCTCGGGCGCACTTCGAGAAGCAGCCGCCCTCCAACCTCCGCAAGTCCAACTTCTTCCACTTCGTCCTGGCTTTGTACGACAGGCAGGGTCAGCCAGTGGAGATAGAGAGGACGACCTTTGTCGACTTTGTGGAGAAAGAAAAGGTGAGTTTTGATTTTATGTATTTATTTTTTATAAAAAAAAAGAAGAGAAAATGGATGATTTATTATAGAGGATCCCGGCGCCTAGATTTTTAATCGCTCAAATAATAAACGACGTGCGCGTCCGAGCGACTAATTCCTGACACGATATATGAAGCTGTTAAGTCAAAGTGATGAATTACCAGACGTGAGTTAACAAAGTAGCCAGACGCGCACAGCAGGGATCAATTCTTCCTGAAGGCTTCCCTGATGTGATTTTTAGTTGGGGGGAGCTTCCGAAAGCACCACAGACCGCTGATTGTTGTAGTTGGTGTTTTGATAAAAACATTTCAAAGAATCTCTTAATCTTTTTTTTTTCTTTCATCAATTTGTCCATCGTGGGAACTCTGTTGCTTAGTTTCCGCTCCTGGTGGATTTATTCTAAAAGCTTTAATCCTGCAGCAGATATTACCAGCCAACATGCTTCAAAAAACAAATATCAGAACCAGAATTTAATTTAATTCCTCACGAATCCGATCGCCATATTTTTTTTTTAGCGATTGCCTGGTTAAAATGTGAATTATTAATTAGCATTTATATGTTAGTTTGCGTGTGGATTGTCAGCTTCAAATCGTTTCCAGCGACTTTGCTGTGGCGCAGCAATCTATGGAAAATAGAGAGTAATATAAATTCTGATTTTAACCTAGTTTGTAAGGGGGGACAAATAAAAACTACAGATCACGTATTTGGTAACAGAACTTATTTTGAAAGTTGCGTTTTTCTTTCTTCATTTTCTTTCATTCAAGACGTAAAAAAACCCAAAAATAATTAAACATTCATGTTTTTCTGTTTTGTTTTGTCGAAATAAGGTGACCAAACGAATCTGCGTGCGTTACTGATTCTAAGCTAAATTAGCCAATTATTTATTTTTTTCAATTTGTTTGCTCTTTAGAAGCGAACAGATTTGAATTAGATCAGAGTTTGATCCTCGCCATATTTATCTAAAAATAATATCAGGCGGTGCTCCCGCTGCAAAGGGTCCCATGAGGAGGAGGAGGAGGAGGAAGAGGAGGAGGAGGAGGAGAGGGTTTGTTCGCTCTGACCGCCTCTCTCTGTGTTCGCTTCTGTTTTTATAGGAAACGACGGGGGAAAAGACCAACAATGGCATTCATTATAGGCTTCAGCTCCTCTACAGTAACGGTGAGTTTTTATTTTTTATATATATATTGTTACTTTTTTATGGAGCAAGCACAAAAGTCAAAAGAAAATTCCTGAAACTTTGGGACTAAATGATGAGCCAGTTTTTTTTATCTTAAATTATTTTATATATTTTTGCTTTACTAATTAATATGTTTTTTTTTAATTGCTTATCTTAAAAAAAATAATCTCAGAAATAAAAGCGCGCTCCCGATTCCTCCTGTTGTGTTGCTGTAATAAAAAGCAAGTAGGGGAATAAAAAAACTTTATTTGAAATAAAAGATTAAACCCAAATAACTTATAATTTTGTTTCTCCTGCGGTGTTTATTTATTCACAGCGTGTTTGGAAAATTAACTTTCTGGTTTCAACCAAAGTGACTGTTTGTTTGCAACTCAAACTGAAAGCTAGTCTTGACAGTGTGGAGTCCTGATTTTATTTAGTTATTTAAAAATTTTTATTTAATAATTTTTTTTGCAAGCTGCCTATAAGAGAGTGAAGGAAACAGAATTACTGGGTCTCAATGGATCAAACTTTTAGCAATCTAAGTCTCTCTCTCTCTCTCTCTCTCTCTCTCTCTCTCTCTCTCTCTCTCTCTCTCTCCCTCTCCCTCTCTCTCTCCCTCTCTCTCTCTCTCTGCAGGAATCCGGACAGAGCAGGACTTGTATGTTCGGCTCATCGACTCCATGACTAAACAGGTAGGAAAGAAAACCTGCATCAGACTTTGAGAAAGAGACAAAAAAAAGATTAGTTTGTCCTGCTGATTTGACCCCCCCCCCTTCCCAACACACACACACACACACACACACATAAACACACACACTCAAACTGCCTTGCTGCAAGCCTGTGTCTGAGACCCTTAACTTCAGCACAGCCCGGCCGGCTTGATAAACGACCTGTCTTACCTGTGGAACACATTTACAGAGGCCCAGAAAAGTAGAGGACATGTGTCCTCATACTCCTACTGCAGCCTGCAGGCGAGGATGGTGTGCCTGTGTGTGTGTGTGTGTGTGTGTGTTTGTTTTTCACGAGGTGGTTTATGTATATAAATGTGGTTATATGTATGAGAGAGAAATGTGTGTGCATATCACGTCTGTGTCTGTGTGTGTGTGTGTGTGAATATCTGTGCGAGGCGCAGGAGTGGTTGTGTGTCAGCGTTGGGGTAGAGACAGTGATGCATGCCAGCTCACTCTTTGAGGACCTTGACCCTCATTTCCTCAATGTGAAACAGAACAAACTATCCCAGAGTTGTGTTGCTGCGGCCAGAGCCACCGCACAAAAGAAACACAAAGTGGTGCACATGTTAGCTGGCCGCGCTCTGTGGGAATTCTTCGCGGGGCTGAATTAGACGGCGAGGAGCAAAGCAAAGCCCCCTCAACGCTGTTTTCATATCGGGCCTTTTGTTTTGCCAATTCTGCCTCTGGTGCCATTAGGCTCGGAGAGAGTTTGCCGTAGAATGAAAAGAGTAGGAGGAGATGATGTGTGCTTGCATGTTTATCAGGCTTTGTGTATGTGTGTGTGTGTGTGTGTGGTGGTGGTGGTGGGTGGGTGGGGGGGTTGCAGGGTGATCAAGCCCTAGAGAGCATGTTGAGCGGGGTTGGAGGGGTAACTAGACTAGATTTTTGGACGGCGAGCTGCATGGACCAGATGGTGCACTATCCTCCAGTCTGGCAGTCCAACTGCTCACTGTACACTGCGAACAAACATACGTGCAAGCACTAACACATATGCAGCACACACACACACACACACACACACACACACACGCACGCACACGGACAATATTCCCTCTTACCGTCTCTGTTGGAACACAGCGTTCCTGTTCGGGAGGACTGGATTCCCACGATACACGCATTTGCCAGATAGACAAACATTTCTACCAAAAACGAAAGACACACACATCCCTCTGTTTTTTGGTTTGGCTTGAAGTCCTGGTTGACTTTTCCATCAGCAGGGAGTGTTAAAAAATATGAATTATGAATCTTTATTTTTTTTTTATTTATTTATTTATTTTATTGGGTCCGGTCCTTGCAGCTTAGGCAAAGAGTGCATTGGGTCTGGTCACCTCTCAGCGTCACGGGCACATTTACTCTACAAAAAGGAGCATAACAGAATATGTCCCCTGTTGCTTATGTGACTTTATTGAATTAAAGACGAGAAAAACCACACCTGGTTAACCACACAAAATAGTTAGGATGCGAAACTTTAATAAAAAACAAAATACAAAGATGGCAAGGAAGGAAAGGAAAATGGTGGAGGGAAGCAGGGAAAGGACAATGGCCGTCATGACAACCATAATAAATGAAATGAAAGAAAAGTATAAATGAACAGACAGGGACAAACGTAATGGAAGCCCTGGTAAAGACTTGCAAATACAACCTTGATACATATTTATCTTTTACCGCAGTAACTTAAACTCACACTGAAAGCAAGCAGATTCTGTTTTTTTTTTTATTTCAGTACATTTCCTCAGTTGTAAAAAAAACCAAAAAAAAAAACATGTGTTAAGAAATGACAGCTGTAAACTAAGCCAGTGGTCACACAGTTACCGGTCCACCTGCTGTTAAAACTTAGTTGAACACTTTTGCCACTAGGAATGTATCTAATCTCTCACAGTTCTTGTAGCACACAGAGAGAGAGGGCTCTTACAGCCCCCACCCCCCCCCCCCCCACCACCACCACCACCTTCACAAGCTCTCAAGATCATCCAGAAACTGCGGGGTCTTCTCTTGTCCTTCCTTATTTTCAGTCTTCTTCAGGATTTAGGCTTGGGGACTGCGACGGCCGTTAAAGAAGTTCCACTTTTGCGTCTGGTTTGGTGAACCATGCCGACATATGTTGACCTAAAATGAGCTTGTGTGTCAAAAAATGATATAACGCCATGCGGTCTAAAAAGGCTACCAAGGAAGAGAAAGCAGGCCCACAGCATCACGGAGCCACCACAGAATGAATGCGACGGTGGGCGTGAGGGGCCCCTCCACATGTTGGACCTTTGTCTCACACCGAACGCACTTGCAGTGTCATGAAAACGTCTTAGTCTACTCTGAGAGCGAATCCCACTGTTCCTGTTAAACGCCCAGCATCTGTTAGCTGTCTCCACAGGTCTACATTTGTGATGGTAGGACAGAAAATGCTTCTTTTTTTTTTTCTTTTTTTTCTTCTGGCACCACTCAACCGTAACAACCAGTTGCATTGCAGATGGTGTTTTATTGTCGGTGTGGAGACTTTAGGACCCATTTTGCTGCAGTTCTCCAATCGTAAGCTTTCATTATTTACCTCCCCTACCAAGATCATCCATACTGCGCAGGGTGGCGAGTTAAATACGGCTCCGGCCTCCAGTCCAGGGGGAAAGTGGTTCTGACAAATGTCAGGTCATCTGCGGCAAACTGAAGGGTGCAGATTACTTTTTTTAGAAGTTCGTAAAAGGATTCAATTTATAAAAGCAATGCATAAATAAATAAATAAAATAACTTTGACATTTATTTTGATTTTAGCTATTACTTAACTTGGGATTTATACATTTACTCAAATTCAAAGTTGAATTTGTCTACATTTTTCCAGTGTGAGATTATGGTTCTGCAATAAAAGATTGGTTTATTGTAAGGCATTTTGCACATCTCAGTGAATATGCCACATGCATTCATACACATGCAAACATGCAGTACAAATCTAAATAAAAAAAAACTACTGAAAACAAATGCTGCATGATGAGCTGCACGTGTCTCCTGCATCCTTAAGCCATGAAAGTAACAAATGTAATCAACTGAATGTATTTTGTTGTGATTGTTCCTCTTCTCTCTCTCTCTCTCTCTCTCTCTCTTAGGCGATTGTTTACGAGGGTCAGGATAAAAATCCGGAGATGTGTCGGGTCCTCTTGACCCACGAGATCATGTGCAGGTGAGCCAAACTCAACGGCCAGCTCGTTATTTATATCCCTCCGCAGCTCAGAAAGATGACATAAAGTGGGCGGCTGGATTACGATAGAAATCTTATAATTTTCCTCAAAGTGGGTTGGAGAGATGGGCCCTGGCCTATTTCTGTTTTGCACGTGCACGCATGTCTCTGTGTGTGTGTGTGTGTGTGTGTGTGTGAGTGTGTGTGTGTGCATCCCTCTCATGTTCAGCTAATTAGGACAAGGAAAAGCTCATTACTCAAACCCATCCTCCTCGGGCCCCTGTGTAATACGCGGCGGCTTGCCTTGTCCTGACACTGAGCTATGTGCAGACTCAGATTTTAACGCGAGACACGGAGACGCGTTCGGGGGCTCCAAAAGCGGCAGAGCGCCATCAATAAAAGCGTCACGCCAGCCTGCGATGGAGCCGTCCCACAAGAGCCGGCCGGGCTTGGAACGAGCGAGCTGCGCGCGGAGAGGACGGCCGGTTGGCGAAGAGCGCGCGGCCGCTTCCTGGTTATCGCGCGAGGCGATTTGGAACCACTTGTTTTCGTATGCTGCAGGAAACAGTGGAGATCAGAAATCCGATCTGGCTCTCCAAGCCTGCCGTCCTGAGGGACTAGAGAAAGCATGGAGGGGAGAGGGGGGGCGGGGAGGGTCAGCCTCTCAGTTGTCTTCCTCCATCTCCGCCCACACACTCATGCATAGGAAGCACACATGTAGTTAGGCGCAGGTAGACGCAGACATGCAGACACGGAGGAATAAAGGTAGACGTGGTGTTACTTTTTCTTTTGGGAGCGTGGAGGAGGAGAGGGGGGGGGGGCAGTACACTGTTACACTGCTCGGCAGTCAAATGATTCTAAGAGGACTCGTCACATCAGTATGCAGCCCCCTTTTACCCAGCATGCAACGCTCCCCAGGTCCAGTGGGACCACTCTGTGACCCACTTCTGAGAGAGAGAGAGAGAAAGAGTGCAAAATGAGAAAGAGAGGGGCGGGATAGAGGGAGGGGGACGAGAGCTGAGGAAAAATAGAGAACATAAGATGTCTGGTTGTGTGATGTCTGACAGAAATGGAGCTAACCTGAGCCCTGGAGGCTAATTCAAGTTTGTATCCAGCCCCGTTCCAGCTCGCTCCCCTAAACTTCACCTAAAAGCACTCCGCTGATCCGCAGAACGAGCCCCGGTCTTACCGTGAAATCCCGAATCTCGTCTCCTGTTTTGAACCCCCCAAAAAAAGTCCCACGCCCTCTCACTCGCCGCTTTCTCGCTCCTGCATCCACACACACACACCTGTCTTCCCCCCCCCCCTCTGAGACGTGTCTTATCTCGCTGTCTCTGTTGTTGTTCGCCTCTCACCGTTCTGTGGCCTTTCCCTTGCAGTCGGTGCTGCGATAAGAAGAGCTGCGGCAACAGGAACGAGACCCCGTCAGACCCCGTCATCATCGACAGGTAAGGCCCAGCTCACACTTTGCGAACACAAAGCACGTGGCCCCCGCCATGGTGAAATGGTGAAAGCCACAGGCCAGAAAGTGTTCCACAAAGGCGGGAAAAAAAAAATCAACATCAAAGCAGGTTTTGACGCACGCTTTTTTTAGTCGAGGAAATCTCCCAGGCCGCGTGAAAACGGAGGCCACAGGTTGTTGTGTTTGTTTTCAGGGGCCGCATAATGTTGTGTGTACTCCAAAAAAAAAAAAAACCCCAGCAGTAAATTATGTTCCGGAGGCTGTGAGGGGATGAAGTGCAGGAGCAATCACGCAGCAGTTGAGCTCTGCTTCAAGTGTGGTCAAACAGCGTTGGTGTGGTTGTGCTGATGACTTAACTGATGAGCAGTTTGGGTTACAGCGTCAGTCTGGGGGTGAACGTGAGTGTGTGTGTGTGTGTGTTGGCTGAAAAACGGTTTGCTGCGTTTGACAAACACACACACACACACACACAAGTCGCCTGAAATGTGTGCCTTTCTCCTGTTGCCATAAACTTGCTCTGAGCGATGCTGTGGCTTGTGTGATTTAAAGCCAGTCAGGAAAAAGAAAAGCCCTGTAGATTTACTGTCCAGCCTCAGCTGTGCGTGTGTGTGCGTTTGTGTTTGTGTGTATTCGAGCTTCAAGCATGCAGATTTAAAGGGATGGTTCGGCACGTTTGAAATTAGGTGATGTGAGTAGGTTAAAAGCAGGCAGTATGTTACCTGCTGTGACGTAGACAGATTAGCCGGTCCTGGAGGCTAACGCTAGCAGCTTGTCAGAGAAGAGGCGCCGAGACCAAAGCTGTCTTCCTCCATCACCAAACAACAACAAATCCCCCCAAAACGCCACGGCACTTTTATGACTCTTTAAACCGTTGCCGCGTTTGCAGTGTGCAGCTATTGCGGAGAAGGTAACGCTTATTTACACGAGACGTTGAGGTCGGCGGCAGCAGAACATGTAAACATGTGAACGCGCTTCCAGTTAGAGTAACTGTCTGATATAAAAGGGAGGCAGCGTAAAAATCCATAAAACTTGTTCTCCGAGTTTGTTACCATGATTTCGCTTTTACACGTTTGGATTTTATATCAGACAGTAGATGGACACACACCGTCAGCCATTAATGTGAGTCATTGACGATTCTCCTCTACGTAGGCTTTTAACATGAGCTCCAACCGTCTTAAATACTCCAGGAGCAAATATTTCAGTTTTTTTATTCAGCTGTCTGCTTTCCAGCGTTCTTCATTACTTCATTACTCATAATGGCGTTCTCATATGCTGTAGCGACGACGTTGACCTTGGCCTGAACGTCTGTGAGCTGGTGACTTTAACCCACGTTGGGTGCCACATGTTGAAGTGTGGCTTCTCCCACAGACAGTTTTATCAGAAGCATCACCTCTTTGCAGTGGATCAGGTTTGAAACAAATTGCTGGGTACTGCATCTCGGACATTGGCCCCAACCAGATGCCGCAGGTGTTGGTTGTTTAACAAAAAATTATATGAGATCTTTTATTCCGTCATCATAGGTTGTCGTTTTCTATTGACCTTAGCGCGAACTGTAAACACTTCTCAGAGAAAGAAAGGCCATGTCCTGCCTCCATTTAATGAGTAAATAATCATCGGATCCGGTCAATAACAACCCATTGTCAACATAATGAGAGTTTAAAGCTCCATCTATTGGTATTTGCAAGAATCTTTGTGACTATTTTAAATCGGAGTAGTTTTAAGGGTCATGGTCCCTCAACCTAGACATTAGTTTTTAGCTTCCAGGACTTAAATACCTGGAATTACAGCTGTAAATGCCGAAGATAATAGCTAGCATTTCTGCTGTTTTTAAACAACTAGATATTAAAAAGGTATTTTTATGTGGAGATTTTTTTAACGAACCTTTGGAGTATTTGTATTGCATATAGAAGAAAAAAGCTGATCATTATTTCCCCTGGAAATGGAGGTGGGAGGCGGTGCGCCATCAATGAGCTCCCTGAGTGAAACCCATGCTAAGACAAAACACGGATGTGTTTCTACATATAAGTAAAGTAAGTCTGGTTAGAAATTAGTGAAACAGCACTCACTTACACCGCTGTTATGATAATTATCATTGGTTTTTAATGCTGCATTAGTAATATCAGAGAGAAGTCCCATCCTGGTTTCATTCTCAGTAATTGTTTCACTCAGGACGATCATTTATGGTGCACTGCATTCACCTTCATGTACAGTACATTACACTTATGTTCTCTATGGATAAGCGTCCAGCGCAAAAATAAGGATGGTTTAAACAATTAGAAAATAGCATCCAAATAAACTACGATGACACTTCGGAAATCTACTTTAGGCTAGTCGTTAGCATCAGCCACCAGGACAAGCTTATACTACATGACGAAATGTCCCGACTAAAGTTATCTTGACCAGTCATGGTTAATATCTCAGCTACATTAGATACCTCTCTGGACATTTACATTTAGTAAAAATGCAGATTAGGTGGTCCCAGAAGCTAACGCTAACGGCCCGTCAGAGCAGGACCGAGACCAGAACAGATTTGTACCAGCAACTTCAGTCGTAAGAATATCAAAGGTAGGAGAGAGTGTACCAACAATGCTCTGTGTGTAAGAAGCACATTCAGAGAAAGTCTTTCTAGCCCTTGTACCCTTTTTTTTTTTTTTTTAAAGAAAATTAGATGGTATTTTTGCTATTTTAATCTGTCTGTGCTTTTTATCAAACAGTTCAGGGAAATGCATATTGAGATTGGCAGATTAATTATACTGTTGACATTGCCGAAAAATGCTTATTCTGTTCTTAGTGCTTGTTTCAAACAGGAAGATTGTCGGCCTCCTTAACTCCATGTAGTGCACGTCATAATTGGTAACTAATGCTCCAATACAAAAGTCAAAACAATTTGATCTATTTGGATCAAATTGCATCCATTTGGTCCATTTTAGTCTTGATCTCTTTCAGACTAGCTGTTAGCTTTAGCCTCCAGAAGCAGTTCATCTGAATATATACAAAATAAAGATATAAAATTGTGTGTTACTACATGTCACTGCTTCTAGCCTTTAATGGAACCTCACTTCAAAAACTCTGAAATATGCCAAGAGGACGGATCTGAACCGAACCGAAAGAGAGGTTTTACACATTTAGAAGGAAAAATGTCTGTCTTGTCTGTGTTTTGTGAGCGGCAACAAGTCTGAGCGTCTCCGTCGTGTGTCTGATTTGAATTTTGTCACGTTTTGAGTGTATTTTTGTGAGTGTTAATGAGGCAGTGACCTGTGCTATCTGATGAACGCAGCTGTCCCTGTTCTCGCTGCTGCTCCGTGAAAAGCTGCTCTTTACCTGCGTATGCATGTGTCTGTTTGTGCACAACTTTTGCACGTTGTTTGTGTGTGCGTGTGCGTGCGTGTGTGTCCGTGTGTTTGAACGCCACCCTCGTTCCGCTCCGCTGAAGCGGAAGGCCTCACCTCAGCGCTCCCTGAGACAGCTGCACCCCACCACGTGGCCTCAGACATACACGCCTCACCCATCACTCTCTGTCATATTTGTGACTTTTTTTGGATTTTTTTTTTTTTTTTTTGGTTGTTGCTTTTTTTTTCTTTTTTTCTTTTTTACTTGTTGATTTTTCTCCACTCTCGGTACGTTGTCGTTCTTTGGCTCCACTTTCACCCCCTCCGCCCCCCGCCCCTCGCCAAAACGGAGAGGAGCAGGCAAGCTGAGAACGGCTGTCCCCACACCGAGCTGCGTGTTGTGTCCGTATTCCCCTGGCGGCCCAAGGCTCAGGTGTGAGGGCAGCGTTAACGAACAACAAATTAGAACAGGAGGAGGCAAAACAACAGCAATATCTCAGTTTTCCTCTCCAGCAAGCACTCTCTCTGGACAGGAAAAATAGGTCAGGTGAGTGCAGAGCTGCTGGGGAGGGAGTGAGGGAGTGAGGGGGGCAAGTTTTTAAAGGAGGGACCGGAGGGGGATGAGAGTGAAGGAGGTGGAATTATACGTTTGCTCATTTAGCGCCAATATATTCTTGGCAATTGTAATAATCAAGGATTCATAAACAAACAAACAACTGCGAGGCTGGAACTACTGACTCAATTACCGTGAGCTCCCCTCCTTCAAATTCATAAAGAAATACCATCAGCAGGCCCCTCTCCACCCTTGAAGTTATTTAGTTCGTTAAATAAGGGCTCGTTAGCCCTCTGCTGTTTCGCAGAGATGATTAGATTTTACAGCCCTAATTAGCCGGGCTAGCTCTAACTCTTCTGGAAGAGTAATGGGTGTGATTGCCTAATTAGCTCCCTCTCGTTAAGTCGGGGGAGAAACAGGCCACTGCAGCAAAACCGCGGGAACGAAGGGGAAAAAAATAAAGTCGGCTAATGAGAAACTTATTTGATTGTTAGGAGAACAAATGCGGTGCGGTGCGGTGTGGAATCCGCGTCGCTGTAACACGCTCGCCGGGAGAATCTCCGCGCTCGACGAAAAGGCAGTTTTGTTTTGGGCTTTAAGCTTTTATAAAAAAGGCTTGTCTGTTTATCGTGTGATTGCAAGAGGCACTTATGTGTTTGTCTCGCCTTACTGGAGAGATGAGGAACGTATAAGCGAATCTTTTAATGCATCTCACACTGGACTGGTTTGAAAATCTAACATTTAGTTAGTCGTGGTGGTAGATGTGGATTTTATCTTTGTCTTATCATACTGGTTCTGAATTTGTTGGAACCCCCAGACATATCTTGGAAGAATGCGACAGAAGCAAGCGCTCAGGAACTTCTGATCGGTAATCTGTGACTTCATGTTACTGTGGGGAATAAATATGATGTGACACAATCCTGGACAAGGACCTGCATTGATATTTTCACCACGCGTGCTCACAGGAGCTCGCTCGTGGAGGACTGCAGCAAAAGAGTGGCATCTTGAGGTCTCCATAGGAACCATTACGCGCCATCTGCATGCCAACCAGTTGCTCTGGAAGTGGGCCAGGAAAAAAACAAAAAAAAAAAGGAATTTATTTAATACCACCAAAAGCACAAGTATGTGGAATATTCTAAACATCGGCTGCAATTTAATAGATTTGTTTTAGTTACATGAGATTAAGACCAAGTCGTTTAGTGTGGCGGAGGAGGTGTGATGCTGTTGGGCTGTTTCTTTCTCCCCAGAAGGTCGTGGGAACATTGTTTTGAGAGCGCTTACGTCGTCCTGAACTCTTTGAAATATCGGGACGTACTAGATAAAAACGTGCTGCCAGCAGGAAACTGAAAAAAAAAACGAGTCGTCAGTTTCAGCAGATAAACTGACCAAACCACCATCGGGGTTCATCAGACGCAATCAGCCTTCTTTTAATGGCCGTCTCAGACCCCAGGACCAAAGAAAATCCCGTCGGGAACACTTGAAGTCACTCCAGAGAGGGGAGCATAAGAGAAGACCCAGGACTCATAGAAAAACACGAAAAACATCTGTCTGTATACGCCAACAAACGATGTGAATCAACAAACGATGTGAAGCGCTTGCCACAGACGTGGCAAGCGCTTAGAAATTCAGATAGACTCCCGCGTGACGCGCCGTGTCCGTTCTTGACTCCGGTCGAGGGAAGCAGCTGAAAGGTGAGACGCCGCCGTGCGTCTCTCCCCCCCCAGGGAAGCGTGTGTGTGGCCCGCCGCGGCGTCTGACGGTGGCAGCGTGTTACGAGGGGCGTCCTTAACCCCTCAAAGCTCCGTTTCCTCCTCTCGCCATCACTCCTGCTTAGCGTGGGGTTAATCGTATGCAGGCGCTGGCTGTGATCAGTCCATCATGTGCTTGGATGGGCCTCAAATCACAACCACATTCCCCCCCGGCTTGTGCACAGCTACCCTGCCTCTCTGTGGAGCCTAAACGCCCCCCCCTTTGATAATTCGGCTTAATGACGGCTTCGTTTACATCAACGAGCAGATTAGCAGCTTGAATTTAAGATTTCGGTGGTCGACGCAAAAATCAGAAAGGTTTAGCCGTAATTTTCCGTCACGTGTTTTTAACTGCGTAACTTTAAATTGTGTTTAATGTGATTTAGAGGACTGCCTTTTTTTAAGATCTAAAGGGAGCATCGACCGATTCTGAGCCAAGGCAGCATAATCCCGTATGCAACACGGTTCCCTTCCCTGTTATAAGAGCTGCGTAGTTTCCTGTGGGATAGCGAGTAAACTGTGGGAAGAAAACTGCACCAAACAAATGTCCAAAAATTAGGAAAGACTTTCCTGCCAGCAGCCAAGCATCAGCATCTAGAACAAACTAATGGTGAGTCAGAGATTTTTAATCCAAGGATGTGCCGGCCAGATTTGTGTAAATATTGAATATTGGGGGGAGTGACTTCTTGTTCTTTTGTAGGCTAACAAAAAGCTTTTCTAATCTTTCAAACGTCCTTTCTTCGGGAGTGTCACTATCCCTCCAGCACCGTGTGTCCTCTCCTGGCTCCTGCCACCTGTATCCTGTGGCCCTTTCCTCCTCATCCAGCTCTGACTGGCCTGCTGCAGGGTGTCCCCCAGGCAGGGAGAGCTTCTCTGCAGTGGGGGGGTTAGGGGTGTGGAAAGACTCTGTGACCAAAGATAAGGATCCACTGATTAACCCGGCAAGGCCATTGGGCTGACCCTCTTCAGTAAAAGTAAAAAAAAAAAAAAAAAAAGGGTCAACCCATAGAGCGTTCTGTCAGGTTTATTGCTGTTTTTAATCTTGTATGTGTTTGGGTTTGCGCACGCTCCCCCGGCCCGTCTGTTAATGTTGCCCATTTCCTCGCATGCGTGTCTGTGCTTGGATATCCGCGTGTGTGTGTGCTGATGGAGGCCATTTCCTGATGAGTGCGTACGCGCGCGAGCGTCTTGAGTGAAGAATGTCGGGCAGGAAGTGCTCCTCCCGGGGAGGGTGATGTCATGGCCCGCTGTTTCCTGTTCTCCAAGCCTGTGAAGCAGACTCGCTCCCAGCCTCGAGGGTGGGAAGCTCGCCGCCGCCGACCCGCTTTCGGTCCGCCTTTCGGACACCTGACGTGTCTCGAAGTTTGTTTTCCCGCGGAAGCTCTGAACGCTTTCCAACGCAACGAAAACTCCCCATTTTGTCCCAGAATCTCTCCTTTGGGGAGCCGCTATTGTTGTTTTGGTTGTTTTTGTTTGGATGCACTTCCTGGGGTGAGAGGTCATGTGTTGCCTTAGCCGGCTAACGTGCAGTAGTGAATAATGTATGTCATTGACTTTATGTCAGCTCTTCCAGCCCCCCAAGCAGAGCCCACCCATGTTTAATTCATCCATCTCGTCTGTGTGTGTGTGTGTGTGTGTTAGTGTGTGTGTGTGCACAGAAGTGTGCAAACGTCTGTGTGTGCGTGCGTCATTTAGAGGCCTAGTCTGCACCTGTCCAGCCATTAGCCCCCTTCTCATTTGCATTTGATGCTAATGCGGTTTACTGGCAGCGCCATCCGTCCCTTTAGTTTAGTTTCATTTTCAGGACTGTAATAGTGAGAAGGTGAGCCCACTCCGCGCCGAGGAGCCGTCCTACATTCTTGGGGCCGCATCTGCCGGCGTCTGAATATCGGATGGGTCTTCGTTATTTTCTTTTACGACCCTGTTTTGTTTCATGCGCTGCTCCACTTTTTTCTTTTTTTCCTTTTTCTTTTTTGACATATTGTCTCTGACCGCCTATCAGAAGTTTGACATTTCCCACCAGGACAAAGGGACGCTTGAAACAGTGACATGACAACCCGGCGGTGTCAGAGTGTTCCTTCCTTTTTTTTTTTTTATTTCTCTTCTTTTTTTTGTTACTTGTTTGAGTTTCTTTCATCCGGATCTCCTTCGAAAGCTGCGCAGACTTCCCTCTCCTAGGAAGATGTTTGTGCTGCTGTTGATGTGCCGATTCTTTTTTTCGTGCAAGAGGGTGTGGGAAGTAGGGGGGGGCGAGGATGCATTAGACGTTATGGGAGGCTTTGAAAAGGACTGGCCCTTAGCTGGTTGTGATGTTTGTGCAGGGCTCAGGGGCAAAGAGGCAGAGTTGCTGGCTCATCGATATGCAGGCAGAACTCCCCTCCCGCAGGTGCTGTAGTTGCCTCGCAGATTTGCCTCACACACACAAACACACACACATGCACACACACGCACAAACACGCACGCACAGGAGCAGCAAAAAAATATAGCACATGTTGTGCAAAAAATATTGTGTGCACACACACACACACAAAAACACGCACAGATGCACATTGACCCGCAGCTTTCTGCATCTGTTTGGTTGTGTTCTTATTTTTTCTTCCCCCCTCGATGTTTTTTTTTTTTTTTTTTTCTTCCCCCCATGGGCTCCCTCCACCCCCCCGCCCCAACCAGCGCTGGAGGAAAGCGGGTCCCCAGGGGGATGGATGGCTGTGCTGATTGACAGCAGGGAGTTTGGAGGTCGAGGAGCCTCCAAAGCAGCGCAGCTTCTTTTTCCTCTCAACTGGACTTTCAGCTCCTTCTCACCCCAAGCAACTGGTTCCTTTTAATTTGCAAAACACCAAAAAAAAAGAAAAAAAAAGCTTATAATTTCCTGGGTGTTATTGTTTGCAGTCACGGTGTAGTAAATTGAAGGAAACGATATGTGTTCTGTGGCAAGCTACGCTCTGGAAATATTTCTCCCTTTTTTTTTTAATTAATGCTTAAGTTTTTGTTTACCCAATAAAGTAAGCTGGTTCGTACTTTACAGGTGGTTTAGCCGATGCTCTCCAGCTGAATGAAGGTAAATAACAGTTTATTAGGGCCTATAAAACACAGCTGCGAAAAGTTTCAGTTTCCTGACAAGTGGACTTTTTTTTTTCTTTTTTAACTGTAAATACCAATGTTGCAAGTGTTTATTCTCCGCAAAACTGCTTTGCTAGACGTCATCATTTTGCGTAGAATGCGATAAGAGAAAATAAGTATTTCCCCATTTTTTTTCTTTGAAACACAGCTCGAATTGAGTCGGTTTGGTTGGAAAGCGTGGGCAAACACTCATTTTCACAGTTGGACGGTGGGCGGTTCTAACATGAACTTGCTTCCATCATCGTGCCATTGTAGGTCTGGCGGTGTGATTGTCCTGCCCAAAGGCGAACCTCGGTCGTTATCTCAAACCTCTGCAGCCTCTATCAGTCATCATCTCCCCGTTAACTCTTACCAGCAACCCTTGTCCAGGCAGCAGAAAAGCATTCACACGGCAGGATGCAGCCACTGCCGTGTTGCACCGTGGGGAGGGTGTGTTCCGCCACACATTGGACTCCACATGTTTACCGTTTTATCTATAGGACTTGTAGACACATGTTAAACAGGATTATTCAGGTTTTCTTTCTTCTTTTGACATGCTTTTTGCCACTTTTTCACAAAGACCAGATTTGTAGAATGCACAGAAAATCATCCCACCTGAGCTGTGGTTTTCTGCAACTCCTCCATAGTCACTGCGCGACTCTTTGCTACTTTTCTGATGAATGCTCTCCTTGCCAGGCCTGTCAGTTTGCTTGGATGACCGCGCCTTGGTGTGTTTATACGACAGCGCCATACTTTTTTGTTTTATGGGATGAAGGACTAAACGATGCTCTGGTTCAACGTTTGTGACGTTGTTCAACAATCTAACAGGGCGTTAAACTTCCTCACAGCTTTGTCTCTCACCTGCCTGGTGATAGAACAGCTGTACTTCTACTTTGGTCAAATCACACACAAGTGGACTGTACTTAGTTGCCGATGTTTGCAAATAATGCCTAGCTAGGTTTTACATCGAGGTGTGAGAGTGAAAAAGGCGAATACAAATGCAGATTTAGATTAGTGGGATATTTTTTTTACACGTATAGGGAGCAGGATGGGCAATATTAGGAAAACACGCTATACATGTAATCAACCCCAGATGGTGAGAAGTCTATCCAGCATGTGGAAGAAAAAGGAATTCCCTATTTTCCATCGCAACAACACGGTTTTATTAAAAAGGTTTCATCCAGACAAATCTATCCACAACCAAACAGCTGTAGCTGCTGCTTTTGGCCATTAAGCAACTTAGCTGTAGAACATCTTAAAGGCCGTCTAAAACTTTTTCTGCTGCATGAAACAACAGCCATCACCACACATATGTGTGTGTGTATATATATATATATATATATATATATATATATATATATATATATATATATATATATATATATATTATATATATATATATATATATATATATATATATATATATGTAGATAGATAGACAATTGTGCATTTGATTGCAGTTTGTGCTTTTCAAGTGACAACGTGTGAAACGGCTTAAAGGGTACGAGCACTTTTAGCAGGACAGCCCACTGCTGAACCTGGCGGCTCCCTTTGCTCTTCCTCCCCGCCTTCATGCTGGTGTTTGCGCCCTTCCAGAATGACGGGGTTCGGCTGGCCAGAGCCGACCCAAATGACTGCCGTTCTACTTCTCCGAGAGCTATTTAAGACTTTCTTTGGTGTCGTAGATTACAGGCTTGGGAGATAGAGAAAGAATGGGACTTGGAAGAGAACGGAGACACGCTCGCCATGTGAAAAGGTCCCGCGCGCGACAGACAGGCATGAGGCAGGGGCGAGCGCGGAGGGGGGGGGGGGGGCGTAGCGTTTTTTTTATCAAGGATTTAGTCTGTGACTCGCCCCAGAAAGACGCGCTCAATTTGCTTTTTAAATGAGGCGTGAAGAGCGCGAGCTCGCTGTGTGATGGTATACATTCAGACGTGCATGGCTATGTGTGTGCGGGCGCCGGATGCGAGGCTTTGTTGTCTAAGTGCTCTGATGTGTGTGGACAGTCTAGCGCACGGCCCACTAAGTGCTCTCTCGCAGCCGGCGTGTTACATGACTGCTTGTGTTGCCGCTCTTAATTGAATAGACACACCGGCCCCTTTCGGTGAAGGATACCTGGGCCTTCCCCCTTCGTCGCAGGCTGAGCCCGTGTGACATCGAGCGGCGTCCTGATTTCAGCCCTCGGCGATGATTCATTGTTTACTGATTATTTCTGCTAAGTGAGAAGACAGACCGCATGCCTTGTGCCAGCTCCCTCCTCCCCTCCAAGCCTGGTGCGTCTCACTTCCTTACCAGCCGCTTTCCAGAGCTGCCCCACCATTTCGGGTCTCTACCTCAGCTCCGCTTGCCCAGGATGTGCGTCCAGGTGTCCAGGATGAGCGCCTGTGACCCGCTGGGCCGGAGCGAGAGATGCGTGCTCTGTTGATTGTTTCCCCATCAATCTGCCCAGGAAGAATGGATCGCTGGCCAGGCGCTTTGAGCGGCTCTCGCAGTTTCACATGTCACAATGAAAGGAAAGCCTGGAGGAGACGGGGAGGGAGAGATGTGCGCTGCGATAGCGGCGGGCGGGATTGCGCAACGGCGTTGTGGTCTTTCTGCCTCCCCTGCGGGGGTCTTCAATGGGTTGCGCGTTTTTGTTGGGATTTATTGGGACTCTGTGTGACCGAATGGCGCAAAAATAGTTTTTTGAGACGGGAAGAAAGGCTATACATGACTGCAAAATGTCGCTTGAGGTTATATTCACCACCACCGTTACGCTGAGACCTCTAACACCCGATTTTCCGGTAAAGTCCACCAGCGTTCGGTACAAACGCAGCAGATCCATGGAAGCCTCAGAAGTTTGTCACGGCACAATCTGTCGACGGGACATCCATTGTTGGTGTCCTTCACAAATCTGCCATGTGGGCGACTAAGCAAACATGTTCTGGTCAAACGCGCATGCTTTTATTCAGCTTTGGCAGAGAAGCTGATGGAGAGCTGAATACAGGCCGATCCTGGTCAAACCTGGCTAGATGTTGGAAAAGTCTTGAGACTAGGGCGAACGTTCACCTCGCAGCGGGACAACGACCCTAAAAAGTACAGTCAGAGATGCAATAGAATGATTTAGATCAAAACAGATTCATGTGTTACAATGGCCTAGTCAAAACCCTGGCGAACGTACTGTATATTGCCAATACGTGTCACGACTTTAAGGTTGGTGTTTTCCGATGTTCTCCCTTCAGAGTCAATGAGCTTTGGGGATTTTTGTAAAGAACAGGCAAAGATTTCCTTCTGTGGATGTACGAAGCTTTTATACCCATACGCCAACAGACTTACAGCCGCTGCAACAAAAGGTGCATCTGCAAAGATTCAGGGGATGTTTCAGACTCAGGGGGCTGCTGAATACCATACAAGCCCCCTTTTTATGCAATACTTTGATCTGGTCCTTCTTATAAAATCCCACTGAAATATATGGAATTTGATTGTTTTTATAAATTTTGAGGGGCATAGATACTTTGTGAAGACAGTGTAAATTATACTTATGTGTGTATTCTTTTCTTTCTTTTTTTCTTTTTTTTTTGCAGGATGATTTTCCGTTTTCTTTGAAAACATGAAAAGAAAACACTTAGAAGCTATTCTGCGAGCGTCAATGTCTCGGCGTCCAGCCGTCTCATATCTGCTCTGGTGTCTTGAGTTTTCCCGCATTGAGCCTGACTAATTTGAGCTGCGCTGTTAGGGGACAAAAAGAAAACCTTCAAGGGTGTATCTGTGCGTTAATTAAATGTAAAGCAGAGACGTCGGCATGCAGACAATTATGGTCAACGGCGTTGTTTGATCAAAGCGATGATATATTCTTCCATTCCTAATATATTCCCTCTTTTTTTCTTCTTTTTTTTTTACTTTCTTTATTCAGCATCAACAAATGAGACCCAAGCACATGTCACCGTTCCACTTCAAAAAGCCAGCGCTGAATTTAAAGGCCTTTGTTTGTGTTTATGTAACTCACGAGGGGAGACAAAGTAAGGCGTAGGCAATCGACCGAGACACTTTGTTGTTCTGCAGCTTCACCCCCTTCATGTGTGTGCTGCTGCGAACGTTGTTAGCTTGTTTACGGAGTGGCTTGACCTCGCTGGGAGGAATGTTCGTTCACTTCCTTGTCTTTTGTCTCTGATTTTCCTTCTTCATCCATGCGTCTCTTTCCTCTTCTTCTTCTTCTTCTTCTTCTTCTTCTTCTTCTTGTCTCCGTCTGTGTCTGCCCCTCTGTCTGTGTCTCCGCTTCTCTTTGGTCCTCCCACTCAAAACTCCAGATTTAACTCTGGAGGTTCTTCTGGTTAATCACACTTGGAATCTTCCCCGGCGTTTGAACGCTGCCTCCTCTGCAAGCGCGCTCCTCTCCTTCGACAGAGAGTCGTGCTAATGATCCCGGTTATTGGCTTCTTCCAGCAACCGGAGCCACGATTTACATGAGGTGACATTCAGTTCAAACGAGCAGACCTTTGCAACCTTATTTTCTTTCTCTGGAAAACAATTAACCGTGCAGCTTGCTCTCCCTTTAGCTTCCCCCCCCCCCCACCCCTTCCCTCCCCCCACCACTACACCACTCCTTCCTCTTCTTCTGGTTATTGTCTTTGCACGAACAAGGAAGATTTACTGCCAGAAGAATGAAGGGTGTGTGAAGTTTCAGAAACGAGCGAGCCTCTAAGTTTTTCTTTTAGTTCGAGGAGTGCGGGGATGCTTTTTGTGTGAATCTGGCGTGGACGGTTTCCCTAAACTGTGTCAAAAAAAAAAAAAAAAAACGAAGAAGAAGAACCCGGTTTATACATCTCTCCACTGACCTTGGTAAATGCAGCGTGCGCTCTCCTCCGCACACCCCCACGAATAGACATATTACCCACCGAGGCACGTTCAAACGCGGAGACAAACTTTACAAGCGTGCCGTTAATGAAGCGCATCTCTCTTCTGTCATGGCGCCCATGTTAGCATGACAAGATGTTTACACACGCAATCACGGCAGCCGCCTCCGACGCGGGGCCCGGGGATGAAAGGCAAGACGGGACGAGAGGGAGGCATGACGGCAGGCGTCGGGTGCGGACCGCTTTTCTCTGCTTGACAGTTCTGATGGTACCCCACTGAGAGACGGAGATGGAGAGACGTACCTGGAGAAATACATCCTGAGAAGGAAAGACTTTTCTTTTCTCCCCCCCCCCTCCCCTTGCATATGGAGGATTTCTCTCAGCTCAGATAGACGGCAAAAGCATTCATACCGACATGAATCAATGAAAGTATTCCGTGACTGCGAAGTGGACAGGAATGAACGCATCAAAATCTTTGTGTTGTATTCCGCCCCATTTAATCTGATAGTGAATAGAATCCAGTGCATCCAGTTGCCCTTAAAGATCAACTAATTATAAATGGATGCCCCCCCCCCCCCTGTATATTTTAATCTCTGTATTCTTGGAAGGCAAGAAGAAAGTCAAAAACAGAGGAAGTCTTGTTTGCATATTGCCACTGGCCGTGCAGGGCCCTCCCACCTCAGGTAACATGAGAGCAAAACAAGCTCATTTCCTTGCACGTAGGATGCAGTCTGGAAGAGAACCTACCCACAGTGATGCACGGCGGGGGCAGCATTATACTGTGGGCACGGTTTTCTTCAACAGGGGACAGAAAAGCTGGTCCAAGTTGAAGGGATGATGGACGCAACTGAAAACAGGGCAACTCTGGAGGGAAACCTGCGAGTAGCTGCAGAACGCTTGGTACCGAGGCTGAGGTTCGCCTTTCAGCCGGACAACCAGCCCAACTTCTCTAAACCCCCGGCCAGTCGAGGCAGACCGCCGTTCATACTGAGCCTGGTTCCGCCGGAGGTTTTCTTTCCACTGTCGCTTCATGCTTGCTCGGTATGAGGGATTGCTGCAAAGCCATGGACAATGCAGACGACTCTCCACTGTGGCTCTAAGCTTCTCCAGGAGGAGTGAATGCTGCTTGGCAAGACTTTGATGCAATCAACTGGTTCCCTTAGATAGGAAACTTTTTTGACCAATCTGTATAATCTGATTGAATTTGACTTTGGAAAGTGCCTTGAGATGACATGTTTCATGAATTGGCGCTATATAAATAAAATTGAATTGAAGTGAACATACAGCCAGAGCAACGATGCAATGCTTTTGTTCAACGTCCAGATCTAGATCACCCGAGAAATGTTTCAAGCGATGTTCACGTTTCCGGCCAATCGAATCCAGCTTGTGCTGCTCTGAAAATGGGAGTCTTGAGATTTGCAAAGCTAAAGCAAACATCCCCCAAAATGCTTGGTGCTGTTGTAGCTCTGAAAGGTGGTCTTCCACAGTATGAATTCAGGTTCAGATTTCCATGGTTATGAATACGATTCTTTGAAAGTTGCTTTTTACCCCTGCTCCCCTTTCAGCTTCACAATTATGCATTGCTCTGGGCGGGTCGATCAGCTGAGATCCCAACAAATTGCATTGAAGTGTGTGGCGGTCACGCGGTACAAAAAAAAAAAAACATTGAAAAAAGTTTGAGGGCCCTGACGGCTTTGGCGAGGGGCCGTGCATCCTTGAATCCGGAGGAAAACAATTAGACCTAAACCGCTTCCCCTTGTCCCGCAGTGCAGATTACAAATGAGCAAACCTGGCATTTATCACATTACTACAAACATTTATTAAAGCCGGTTCCCCTCTAAAGCTGCAGAGATAACAGTGGGTAATTGCAGAGACTGGCTCTATTAGTTAAGTATGCCTAATGTCACTGCCTCAGAGCATTAATGGACGCCGCCGTATTATGTTCCTGCGCTCATTACCACCCCACTCCCCTTCAAACGGATACACACAAAATCTCCCACACACCCTCTCTCTTTCTCTCTTTCTCTCTCTCCCCCCCTCCTCCTCCATTGACCCTGCAGCAGGAGTCTGTGCCACTCTAATGAGAAATGGAAAACACAACTCGGAGAGCTCCAAGACACACACACACACACACACACACACACACACACTTATACAGCAGCATGTATACTCAACGGGAGACATTACAAGGGGACAGAGGGGTACAACACTGTAATCACACACGCCCAGGGAAACAATTGTGCCGTTATCAGAGTGATCACATTATAAAAGTTTAATAAACACCAAACGGCCTAATGGTGAATTAGCCCCGCATCTGCCCCGCGTTGTGCCAGGCTATAATTAGTGATTTAACTGAGACAAACAAATGTTTTTCAGCCTGGGCTTTTTCACCGACAACAGATTTTTTAGTCAGCTGTAATTATCTTGTTTGTCCAGAAATTAAAGGAAAGCGTGTTTTTTTTTTTTTTTAGTTTTTTTTTTTTAGGGGAGGGGTGTTTGTGTGTGTGTTCGCTGTCCTCCAGATGCCAAAAAGTCACATGTAGGACAGTGAAAGCGCTGAAACTCTGTGGAAGGGAGGAGAGTTTGACTCAAGCCCCACATCTGGTTCTCTAAGTGGCTACTTGAGATGTGCGTGGAGAGAAGCGGATGGGTGCTTGAGATTGTTGATGAAGGGGAGCGAGGGGCTATGAAGGAGGGGGCAAGTGTAAGGGGACTGGGGGGGGGTGGAAAGAAGAAGAGGCCGGGAGAGATGCTGGTGAGTGATGAAGGAAAAGACGAGAGAAGGGAAGAAGCACTTCCTCTCTTCAGAGGAGCAGTGACCTTCAAACTATTCAGAACTTTTGAACTTTTTCACAGTTTGTGAAAAATCGCACATTTTACTGTACGTCGATGTGTTTTTTTTTGTGTGTGAAAGATCTAAAAACAGCTTATTAGAAGGAAGACTATCTATACAGATGCAGACGTATTATTTAGCTTTCAACGTTTTTTTTTTTTTGTAAACTCAATTAAAAAAATCGGAAATTCTTTGTAAAAGCTCGAGCACAGTCACACCAGATGACGAGCATCAATTTCCAACTCGTGTCACAGATTCCCATTAAAATCAGGTCTGGACTTTGACTAGGCCGTTCTTTTTTTGATCTGACCCATCCCACTGGAGCTCTGGCTGTGTGTTTTGGATTGTTGTCCTGCAGGAAGGGGACTCTTCCTTTTTTGACTGCTTTTGCAGCGTTTTGCAGCCTCTAACAGGTTTTCTTCCATCTTTTTCTAAACTAACCAATTTCACTGTCGCTGTTGAAGAAAAGCGCCCCCACAGCGTGATGCTTCCACTAACAAATGTACTGATGTGCTCCGTCATGGCTTTTTTTTTTTACCAATAGCCTTCTTCTTATCAATATCCCATAAGGGCCAGATTGGTGGAGTGCATACTTAGTCAGGGATGTATCGGCAGATCCTCCCGCCTCATCTCTGCAGCTTGAGCCTCATAACTGCTTCTCCAATTAATGCTTGCTAACTGCTTACCATACTCTTTCCACTTTACGAGATTCCACTGGGCTCTTTGAGATGTTTAAAGCCTGGGATATTATTTCATAACCTAACCCTGATTCAAACCTCTCCACAACGTTCGCCCTGATGCTGCTTCTTCATTAACGTTATCTAAGGCATATCTAAGGTTTGCCGGTATCCGATTGGTCGGATAGGGGGATCCATCCCGTAGAAGCAGCGCGAAGTGGCCGTGAAACCGACTACATTTGAATCCTGCTCCTAGAGTGGCTACACGCTGCCGTGTTTGCACATGTGAGCCGACGCAGACCTCGCCGCTCCCTGAACGTAGCTTAACAAACCTTTGAGGCTTTAACAAAACATGCATGCATGCATCTATGCACAGATCCAGATGCATATGGGTGGGCTCTCCTAAACTGCTTTCTTCTGAAGGCAATTGGTTGCGCTGGATTTTTTTTTTTTTTTTTGCAGGGAAATCAGAGTAAAGGGGGCTGAATGGAAATGCACACCACACTTTTCAGATGATTATTTTTTTTTATCAAATAAAAATTCAAAAAAGTCACATTTCGTCGTCCTTTCCCTTCGCAGATCTTTTTTGTTACCCGTCACAATAAACTCCGAACACAAAGCATCGAATTCTCGTTGCTGTGACGTCAGGAAATGTGGAAAAAAAAGTTCAGCAAACATGAATACTTTTCCAGGGCGCTGTGGAAGCAATTTTTTTTTTTTTTTTTTTTTTGGCGTTTTTGGCGTTCACTGGGTGCGTGTTTGCATGCAGGTATGTGTGAACAGGAAAGCTGTGACAGTTTATAATTTACAATCATGAGGGCCCATCGCTTTGTCTGGGACCTTCATCCTCATTCATCAATATTAAATCAGGACTCCTCTCTGTGTGGGGTGGCTGGAGGGCAAGAAAACGGCTGTGTGAGAGAGAATATGGCTTTGGTCCAAAGTGCGTGTGTGTGTGTGTGTGTGTGTGTGTGTGTGTGTGTGTGTGTGTGTGTGTGTGTGTGTGAGTGTGTGTGTGTGTGAGTGTGTGAGTGAGTGGGTGGGGGGAGTGTCAGCCGAGGGGGAGGAAGAGGGCATCTGCTGAGGTTGTAGAAAACATTGCTTCCAGCATACACAAATGTGCAAAACCCATACCCACCTTGCATGTGTGTGCTCGTGCGTGTCTGCATCTGCTCCGACGCTCTCCGTGCGCACGCGCGCGTCTGCCTGAGCGTGCGCGCTCGCCGGCTGAGTGACAGCTCGGTATTGATCTGTGGGAGGCCCCCGGTGTCATTAGACCCAGTATGGACCAGCAGGCACACGTGGAGGTCAGGGCAACGGAGCTCGTGTGTGCGGTGTGTGTCGCGGATTTTGTGTGTAAGTGTGTAGGACTGGGAAACCAAGTGTTCAGTAGTGACAGGCTCAAGCCTCTGAAGGAAAATCAATGGTGTCATAAGAGAAAGGTTTCCTCCACCCTCCTTTTTCCCCTCTTTCTTCCCTCCTCCTCTTTCTCCTCTTCTCATCTTCTTCTCCTTTTTTTCCTCCATTTTCCTCATCTGGGAGGTCATCCACCGAACCCTCATTTATACATTTAACACCCTCTTTTTTCTTTTTTTTCTTTCTTCCCACACACTTATCCGCTCCCACATGCAGCTCTGCTGGTTCAGGATGGGGTGGGGAGAGGGGGAGGCGCGATGTGAGACGTTTGGATCAATTTGAGGGGTTACCCCGGCAAAAACTGAGCCATTAGTGACAGAGCTGATCCCGGATCAGCCCTCATTAACTAAAAGGGCACCGGGACTGTTTGTCCAGATGAAAGAAATGACCTCAAACCAGGGCCAATTAACTGAGAGGGCAGAGAGTAGTGGCGCACCGGTGGGGTGCGTTGTTTTCTACAACAGAAGTTGGATTTGAAACAAACCCGATAAGACTTTGTTTTGTTGCTACTTTAAGTTCTCCTTCAGGTATTTATTGTCAGGGATGAGCACTCTTTCTATTACACACACACACACACACACACACACACACACACACACACACACACACACACACACACGCAGCAGGGCAAGCATCCACCTGTTCTTCTCTCTCCTCTTTCGCCTGAGGGGACGAATATGGTAGATAACAGTTTGAGTGGGCCTGCTGCAAAACACTAATCAGACCTAACACAGCCTAATTAGCAGAGAGTCCACTGATTGGCTTACAGCAATAATTAACACAGGTGAGAATAATTAGCTCCCAATAGACCTGTTTGTGGCAGTGTGTGTGTGTGTGTGTGTGTGTGTGTGTGTTTGGGTAAGTGTGAGTGTGAGGGATGTTATTATGCAGCCCTGGTCCCCAGTGAGGCTGAGGAGGCAGCGAGAAGAATCAAACTCATTACTGAAACCAGGCCAACCTGTGTTAGGTGCTCCGCTTTCCCACACCCGAAGAATTAGCCACAGAGAGATCCACCTCCAGTTTCTTCTTCCCCCCCCCCTTTTCGACGTCTCTGCTCGTACTCTGTTTTTTGTTTTTTTTTCCTCTTTCTTGCGCCGTTTGTTAGTTGGAGGGATAAAAACCGCCGGACGAATCTTGGGGCGCTACGACGAGGCACAGAGCATCTCTCCATCCTCGCTCTTTTTCTGGTCTCCTTCAGGTTCACCTCTCAGTGCCTCCCCACCCTTCTCGTAGAAAGAGGACGGGCATGATGAACGCTTTATGCGGTCTTACTCACATATATAACTCAATCGTGCCTCTTTCTGCACCGTAAAGTGGTGTTTTCACCATAACACCCAGTGTTTATGAATGGGACTGTATGTGATACAGCAAAACGCACAGTTGTGAAGAAGAATGGAAATTATGCATGAAAAAAAAAAAACAATTTACAAATAAAAATCTACTCACAAATAAAGTATGGGGTGTGTTTGCATGATGTCCTTCAGTCCAGTGCAACCAGTCGCAACAGTCTGCAAGTGTTTAATTTAACCCCTAGAATGAATCCAGCTGTTCTGTGCACATCTCAGAGGTTTGGTTGCCAGACAAGCAGCATCAAGAAGACCGAGGGACACAACAGATGGGTCAACTCTGTCAAACTCTTTAAAACACGGTCAGATTACACAACTATATCCCAAGCTTTGAACATCTCACAGAGCTCTGTTTGCCCATGACATCTGAAAAGGAAAAATAATAAAGCGTCTGAATTGCAAGGCAGGGCAAGGAGAGGATTAATCAGAGCAGCCGCCATGAGGTCCCCAGTTGACTCTGGAGGAGCTGCAGCGTTCCACAGCTCGGGTGCAAGAAAACGTTGACAGAGCCGCCATTAGTTATGTTTTGCACAAACCTGGCCTTTAAGGAAGAGTTGCTAGCAGAAGTTATTGGGAAGACAAAACAAGCTGGTTACTGATCAATCCCGCCGTGTTGAAATGGACCGGTCCAGATCCAAATTCAATTGGAAAACTGCTGACCTGATGTTCACAGACCCATCTGACTGAGCTACACCTATTTTATGGTGAACAATGGGGAGATTTTGTTGTCTTTATGTGCCATGCTAGTATAGAAGGACCCTAAAAAAAGCTAATTGCTGCAAAGTGGGGTTGTACAAAGTATCAACCCAGTGGCGGATATATGAAGATGCAAACCACTCTTCTTTATTTTTTATTTGTCAAAGAAAACATGTGTTATTATGTGTTATTTTCCTTCCTATTCACCATTATCTTATCTACTTTGTGTTGGTCGGTCACACAAAATCCCAACGGCACACGCTGTAGTTCCTACTTTGGCAAGGCACTGAATGGCGCATCCCAAAGTGAAACTTTCCGCCGCATCTTGTCTTTCTAGAAGACAGAGAAAGAGTAAAGTAACGAGACAGACTGAAAAAAAGAGTGACAAAAGGGAAACTAAGACGCCGTTTCTGCTAAAAGACTGGCCCGTCGTTCTTCAGCCTGAAGCCTGCAAGCAGCATGGTGTCCTCCGTCTCGCCGTCTTTGGTTATTTTTACCAAAGTGCCGCTTCTTTGATCAACCCAACATCACAGAGGCGGAGACGAGCGCGCAGCCATTGAGAAGGGGGTTAATGCCGGAACACAATTGACGGCTTGTCACTTTTTTTTTTTTTTTTTTTTTTTTTTTTTTTGTAGCTCGGAGGCACCAACACTGCGGAGCAGTTAGGAGATGGAGACGGAGAGGTAGCGCGCGCGAAGAAGACACACGCGTGTCTCTAGGGCTAAATACGTGCTAAATAAATAACAAGCGATGATGTAAATTGGTGTTTTCCTGGAGTATGCGGCTGCTCCTGGGATGTGTTTTTCATGTTGCAACATTTTTTTTTTTTTGAGTGGTTTAGGAGTGCAAAATGTACAGATAATGAATTTAACCCCAAAAACTGTGTGCCAACACACTCGGCACACACATTCGCACACACACACACACACACGCACACAGCAGGGGGGTATTGACTGTTTACCTGACCACAGGTGCACCGCAGCAATAATTCCCGCCCCCATGTCCCTCTCTATTGCAATTGCTCTCCGCCCACCAGAATCCGGAGACGCGCCGGGGGCAACATCAGCCCATAAGCATCAACCGGCAGAGACACAATGGGAGTGGGGGAGAGCTCATTGTAGGCTGACTGATCTCCAGTCTCTCGCTGACAAGCCTCCCCGTGTTCGTCGGATTTTTTTTTTGTTCTGTTCATGCGTGGTAAACACTCGCCTCTCATAACCGCCAGCTACTACCTCTGTCACGCCGAGGCTGACAACACAATCCTGCTCTGAGCGGCGCGGCGCGCAAGCACACGCACCAGGAGACGTATGTTAAAAGTGCAACGCATGTGCTCTCGACGTCGGCTTGAACGCGTATAAAGGTTGTTAAAAGTATGTTTTATTGGGAGAGATTTGCATAATCCAATCACTGTCTACCTCGTCCAACCCAAACCCTCTCACCATTCCTTCCTGACTTTAAAAAAAAAAAAAAAAAGCAGAAATGAAAGAAGGTTGATTGAGGCAAAACAAGCAAGGCTGTTTTCTTCCTTTTCTTTCATATTTCCTGTTTCAATAATTAATATGCATGAGTTTTATGGCCGCTTAAGATGCGATCAATTATTCATTAACAGCATGTTAATTGCATCCACAGTCGTGAATATTTAACCAAACACTAAATCAATGGGGTCGAAACGAGCTGCAATATGGACACTTTATAAGCTTTGCCAAGAAAAAGAAAGAGAACGAGGGACGACTTTAATGAAAACAGCAGGGAAAGGATTGAAATGGAAAAAGGGGAGCACGGAAACAAAAGCGCGGAGATAATGCGAGGAGAAAAAAAAATGTAAAGTTGTTGACTTGTACGAGCTCTGTAAGTGACTCTCGAGCCTTTTCTTTCGCTTGGCTCCTCTTTTGTATGTGGACTCTAAATGGGGAGGATGTAATCGCTCCATCGCTGCCCACTGCAGCCTGCCTTTTTCACTCTAAAAGACTCCAGACTCTTTTGTCCTGGATCTTTGTGGGCTTGTGTTAATGTGTGCGTGTGTACGCGTGTGTGCGCGCGGCCCTTGTTTGCGTGTGTGCGCCGCGTCTGGACAGTGACATTTCTCTGCCTGGATAACCATCGCGCCCTCTGTCCCTCTGTCCCTCCAGCCGTGACGCAGGGTAATGTCACCTGTCAGTCTCAAACTCCTACTTACAACGCCAGCCCACCCCTTCCTTTTCTCTTAAAATACCCCCCCCCCCCCCCCCCCCCCCCCAACAACCCAGTCCCGCTTGGAGCATCACCGCCTCCCCTGGACCTCACCTGAGAGACAAAAACCCTCTCACCAGTTTTTCCATCCTACTGCTTTTTTGTCTTCCTCATAACATGCGGTGTCCTCTTTTGCTCTTTTACTTCCTTATATCCAAATGGCAACCACACCCTTTCCCCCTCTTACGTGTGCCCCCCAGGTCTCTGGAATAATAGCTTGAGGAAGACAGCACACATAAAGTAAATGGCAAAGTCAAGGGTGGGAAGCTGACTTTTTTGTTTTGCCTCGACCCCGGTTTGCTCTGCGCCTGTTTTCAATTACTCCCGCTGCACTGGCAGGGTCGAGGTTTATGCATTATATGGGAATGTAATTGACTATAACTGCCCTCTTAACATTAACCAGGTGTACTGGCTGAGTGTGGGAGATTAAGGCCCCCGGGCACCCTGGGCCCGTCATGATGCGTGTGGACCGTCTCCACGGTTTGTCTTCTTGCTGATGTATTTATATCCTCCACCTCCGAAGGCGCCGCCCATTAGCACAACATTTAGATGTGCCATTTTCCTTTTTTCCTGCGGGTGCCTTCCTGAATGCCGGGGGGACGTTTCATCTGCCGGCGCAAGACGGAGAGGGAAAGTAGGGACAGAGGCAGGATGCAGATACGGCGGGCTTCAAGGGGGGCCTGACTTTACAAGGGCAAAGTCAAAATGGGCCCATTCACAAGGCTGACACACTGTTATTTGTATGTATAGTAGCGAGCAGCCCTGCAGGGCACTAGCCCAGAGGCGATCACAGACACCCCGAACAGCACACATGCGGCGGGAGGCGCCGAGGGCCAATTGTGGAGTTTATGTGTGTAAAAGAAGCATCAACAGGCTGTCAATCAAGCCCCCCCCCCGAGCCGCCGCTTGTCACTCCCCCCGGTGGAGCTCGTCCAGGGCAGAGAATGGGGAGTCTCCTGGACCCCTGGTGGAGAAAAGGAGGGGGACGTGGCGGAGGGGAGGCGCATGGCTTGCACGTTGGAAGCGATTGTCTGTCCGTCTCAGCGACTCAAGCTTGATTTGATATTTGATATCGAGCATGTGGCATTTGAATGCAAATCTATTTTGATTGTCTCGCCGTCTGATAGGGTTAAGAGGAGTCTATGGGGGATATGCATGTATGGGCGTGCGTCGGTGGGCTCGGATGTGGGGGGGGGGGGGACACAAAATAAGAAAGAGAATTATTCAGATGGATTATATTACTTACCAATTCAGTTGCATCAGGGGTTTGTTCCTCTCAGAGTAATATACAGATATTTAATCAGTCTAATATGAAAGGTAATGGGTCAGATGTGAAACTGTGGTATTTGACTCCCTTGTCCAACAAAAGCCCCTATGAGCGTGACATTTTGGACCCTCAAAACACACATTTTGAGTTTTAAAACATCCAGTTTACCTACAAGATATGCTTTGAAAAAGAGTTTGAGCAGAATGCATTTTATGTTTCTGAATTTGGTTTTTAATGGTGAAAACCTGTACCTTTCCACGGTAATAAAGTTGACCTGTTGGGATCATTTAAGTAACCAAGATTTGCTCCAGCCTTAAGCGTACGCGTTACAATGGAAAATTACCTTCGCCTCGGCTGTCGGCCGTGACGATCTGCCTGATCAGCTGCCACGTGTTTGTCCACCTGCGTGTTTTCCAAACGATTGAGACTCCTGGAAAGAGAAAGGAAACTGTCTTCAATGACAGTCTGACACACAGTCCGAAAAGCTTGCTCCACTCTTGGCCCGACTTACAGAGCAGAATGGCAAATTGCAGCTGGTGAGGTGGATCGAATCAGACAGCGGCATCAGTAAACATACCTCCTCGTGGTGCCACAGATTTCCAAAGCCATCCCTTACAAAAGTGTAGCGATCCCTTCCATTAAAAATACGTTAGTTACATTTTTTACTTTTGATTTTCTGAAATCGGCTAATATGGGGGAACTTGTGGGCTAACTGTTAGCCTCCCACTATTCTGAGCACTCATTCCCATTCTACAAATTTGCTGCTATATGACATCTGTCTGCTACAGGGAAGGAGAACCATGACTGTTAAGCTCAGAGCGCCTCAGTCCAAAGTATCCAAGCTATCTGTCTAAGCAGAAAGTCGTCACTGTCTGAATGGGAAATTACATGTTTGTGGACTAATTATTTCACTTGCGTAAACATAAAAAACTGGTTAAAAAAAAGGTAGGAAGACCAAAAACTAGATGGGTAAAGTTTGTTTTGCTGCCGCACGGAAACCCAAGCAACCCCCCTCCTCCCCCCCCCAACCAATTAGAGTGGTGACTTCTGAAATGCCATAATACCCATTAATTAGCATGCTGCTATTTTCCCAGTGATTTGGCTAATTAGTCTGCAAGGCTCTACGCTATCTGGACCATTATTACCGGGTTGAAGCCATGCAAACACTCTCAGGCACACACAATGGTGCTTGCTGAGCAAATACATACCTGCATTGCACAAAGCAATAATTTCACACAGCTGAGTGACCCTAATTTAGGTGACACCCTTGTGACGGGGGAAAGGGGGGCATCCGCGAGGAGAGCTGACTGACAGTTTCTACAGACGCACATCTTATCGAAATGTCATCGCAGCTTCAATGCGTCTATTACTAAAATCGCAAAGGACTGTTTGGAGGCAATATTGGGTAGGTTATAATAAGGGTCATGCATTCAGACTCTTGTTCCCATAAATAGAATTGACGTTGGATGGATATTGGTTGCCTCTTATGACCCCGCCTGATACAGATTTCAGAGGCCAAGATCCTAAGGCTGACGGACAGTGGTGAGGACGTCCCGTGATGACAAGAAAAAAAATCCCATGCATGATATTGAACAACAATATTACAACTTAATGTATTCCTAAAATCCTGCAATTCAATTTCTGGTAAATAAAGGATTATGTGTTTAATATCTTACGGGGGGTGGGGGGGGGGATAACTCTCTTGGCATCTTTATTAGCATATGTGCAGATTTGCTGGAGCCGGCAACTACTAAAGCTAGCTGCTAGTCTGACATGGACACACAACAATTGTAGGTAATAGCCGTCATGCCAACAACGAGCTTCCTGTATAAAACATATACTGAGTGCAGAATGTGTTTGTGTGTGTTTAGGTGTTTAAAGGAGATAGCTACACGTTTAACTCCTCCCGGGCAGTAGGTGGTGCACTCGCGTTCGCCTGCTCTCGTTTCAACCTTCATCTGTATTGTTTGCCAGCCGGCTGTCAGGACCGGTATCATTAGCTTAATGGTTAGCATTAGCAAACATTTAACTTACCTGTCCAGAAAGCGGCAACCTCTGTGTGGTTTCCGCGCCCATTTGGTTCCTTAAGTCGGCACCAACACTGAAAACCTTGACCAATGTTCACCCTTGTTTAGCATCTTTTTTGGTCTGCTTGAATCTGAGAAAAGTAACGCAGAGATGAAGCCGTTTCTCCGTGCTATCACAGCGCCACTATGATCCGGCTTCAACCTACTATTCAACCTGTTATGCAGAATCCTTCCGTGTTAATATAGGCATCGTAACCAGAAGTAAACATTTATATATTTTGGACTCGCCAAAATATGGGAAAACAATTATTGGTATACTCTATATTTATTTTTCAGTAAAATTAATACTTTTATTCTGCAACACTCTTGACGTTCTGTGGATTTATTATATTTGAACAATTTCTGTTTTGATGAAAAAGTTGTAGCTATCACCTTTAAGTCAAAGTTATTACATCTGATTTTATTGCTTCCTTCTTCAGTCAAGCAATTACTTTCACCAGAAAGTAATTGGGTCATACTACTATCTTAGTATGTTTCACACAGGAAGATTATTGGTGGCGCAGCATTAATCTACTTGTACGTAAAAACCTGCCAAATACAAAGGTTGACGTTGCTTTTAGGCAGTGTAGTCTGTTTGGTCTTGGTCCCTCTCAGACCAGCTGCCTCTAACAACCAACTATTCTCCATAAATACTAAATGAGGCTGCAAGGAGTTTTCTGAAGATATCTGCTCACATCCTTCCGATAGAACCTCACTTATAAAACAAGGTGAACAACAAAGGGCTTCACAGCCCTGTGTCCTGGCGAAAAACAGCCTCTCAGCTCCTCGTAATGACCTGGCATGTGCGAATGCAGCTCTCTCGCCACTTTGACAGTCCATCAGTGTCTCCAGCCGGACAGACGGGCCACTGACACAGCACCACGAGGCCGGGAAACCTCTTCAATCACTTCCTCACTTTTCCCTGTCTGTCAGGCGACAGAAAGGCGTGATTGATCTGTTGTTCTCCACAGTGGTAAGAGGGAGAAGTTGCACTGGAGTAAAAAAAAAAAAAAAAAAAAAACAAGAACGTCTCATTTGTGTGACAACCACTTTCAAAGGTTTATTAATCACCGTCGTCAATAACGCCGCCACGCCGCTGGTCGTCTTGCTGTTCGAGCGCGTCCGCCAGGAGTGCACTCTCGCTTCTCGCGGCGCGCCGAACTTCATAAGTGTCCCATCACCACTTTAATCAAATTACTTATGAACCAAAATTGACAGTTTTCATTAATTATAAAGGATTATTCTAATTGCGATTCAAATTTATTCATTTAGAACAGAAGGCATTCAGTAATGTTTCAAGAAATTTGCATATTAAATGGAGAGAGTAGGACATTAGCCATGCTAATGTATGCATGATTCCTTATTTTGTGATTGGTGGGCCATATGTAGCAGGCTGGGGGTGTGCAGGTGAGGAATCTAGAAGGAGCTGTAATATGTTTGATAAACACAGAGGGACGCAGGGCCAAAACATGCACATGAACAAGTACACACACACACACACACACACACACACACCCAAGTGCACTGTGGGAAGCCGTTCGCCTCCGTTCAGAATCAGTCTTCCTCTGACACAGGCGCGCTTTCTGCCTCGCGTTTTTTCCTCCTTCTCTGCGTCGATATTCGTCCCTCAAGACCCCTTTTTTGGTGAGGAGCAACTTTTCAGCCAAGAGAACAAACGTGGCACGCTAATTAAGTTTCTGATTTCTGATCCCGCTGCATTTAGAAACATAACCTTGAGCCGGCGTACAGTTGCAGTCGCGGTTATGATTTAATGTGGTGCTTAAATGGAACAAAAAGAGAGAACTTTCTGCGAGCGGCACATTCATCCCCACAATGTATGGGGCTGGTCTCCGCCTGACACGCTGCTCTTTATCAAGCTAAATATAGTCGATGCATTATGCATTAAGTTTAACATGTGCTTAAATCAACACTATTCAATAAAAGTGCATCAGTCTTTGGATAAGGCAGAAAGGAGAACAAGCTGGGGTGAATGACTGCGCGGGGCGGGAACGCGGTCCAGATACACACTCGCACACACACACGCATTAGCGGTCACACACGGCCTTCGGCTGTGCAGCGGTGTCTACCTGGCCGGTGACAGGACCATTATTCACCGCTCATTCCCACGAGGGCAGAGTTTGGGGCTGGACAGAGGTAGCGCAGCATCCCGGCGTGGCGGGATAGCGCCGGGGTGAGCGGGACCAGGACCCTTCATTACTCCTGTGGTCTGGGGCCTGGAGCCTCTCTCCTTCCCTCTCTTTGTCTCTGTCTCCATCAGATTAATGGGCTAGGCCCGACAGAGGAAGTGTTTCAATCAGCACCGCCTGCCAAGATTGTCCATCACCCAGACAAGCTCTTATTCATGGTGGCTTTGATACAGGGCTGCACACACACACACACACACACACACACACACACATGCACAGATGTTTATTTAGTTGCACGTTTCCCCCTTCTGTCGCCGGGGTCCACAAGCCCCCTTCTCAGGCTACAAGTTGCTGAGCCGAGCCTGTCCTCCTCCTCACTGCCTGTCTTCCCGGGCTTCCTCAAAGAAGTCTCGGTTGAATTTTGAATGATCCTTTTTGGATCAAATGGATGAAACACAATTGCTTAAGTGTCTCTGGGACTTCTGTCCCCAAGCTAGCTGAGACCGGAGCTCCAGCAGCAGGGAAGGGGACGATCTCTCCCGAGCGAGGCCTCTCCCTAAGCACCGAAGCTGCACCGCAGCTACCCCCCCCCCCCCCCCCCCCCCCCCCTTGACCCGACGTCTCCCTCCTCCAGGGTCCATTTGTTCTGAGAAATATTTAACGACGGGAGGAAATTCGGCTGACAAGACGCGAACACACATCAAGGAGATAAAGAGGAGGATGGGACGATGCGCCGAGCGAGCTGGGAATGAATTTTTCAGCGCATCGAGATGTTCCATTTGAATAAATCATGACACTTAAGATAGACATGAGGGCAATATTGAGGTGCCCACCACTACTTTGAGGAGGAGCACTCCAAAGGAATGAAGCGAGGTGTGCGAGCATGTTTCTCTTTGTCCTTACGCTACGCTGTCTGTGATCATCCGTTTTTTTCCCCCCCCTCTTATTAGATATTTTTGCTTTAACGGTCGTTTCTCGCCGTCCATCTGCTGGCATGAGATATAAAACGGGACGTTTCGGGTTTTTTTCAGTCTTCAGGTTTGTAAAAAAAAGGGCTGTAATGTAAGACGCTATTGATGTAACACAATCTCCTAGCATCGTTAATGCAAAAGTGTAAAGTTGGCCAAACTCTGCAGATGGGTTCAGGAGCATGTGGAAAAGCACCTCATCTCCGCGGTTAGGCGCGCCTGTGTCGTGGCCCTGAACACCTCGAGATTGAACAGTCCAGATTCTGAGTACAAATGCCAGAAAAGGAAAAGGTTCCAAGATGTACGGTTCAAACAGCACAGAAGTCTTCCACGGTTAGTTGAGTCCTCTGACACAGGTCGTTTGGAAATGATGTCGACTGAGCTGAAAACGAGTGCGAGACGGGCGCACCGGGACTCTGGGTGATCTAGAGAAATTGTTGAAGGAGATTGATGTGATAGAAAAAGAATAGATGTTTATCTTGACATGGATTTTTTTCCCCCCTTTCCTTGAATAAATGTACTGAAATTAAAAGTTGTTTTGTTTGGGGGTTGTTGTTTTTTTTGCCCAGCTTGGGTTTGTTTCGCCACCAGATTCGTCTGCTTTTGTATCGAAAGTGGGCCACCGCAGACATGTTATAGCCTGATGTCCAAAGCTGAGGACCAGACCCGGAGACAGACCTGGTTCTGGATTATTAATGTCCCTCCCATGTGAAGCCAGGCCCCCGCCCCCCCTTACCAGTGCCCCACTGCACCCCTGGGGTCAGCCTGCATGGCTCCTGGTGCAAGGCCCCACTCATAAATCTCCCTAAATTAGTGTGTGCATGCGTGCGTGTGTGTGTGCGTGCGGGTCAAGAGAGTGTGCGTCTATGCTTAAACACACACTGCAGGCTTGGAGACAGGTCACCACGAAAACAAACCAGTCAGCCTCTCGGTTGAAGTGTCAGTGATGCATGGCGGAAAGAGAGCGAAAGAAAGAGAAAACGGCAAGAAAACGAGCGTAGAGACACAGTAGGGGGCGGAAAAGAAAACACACAAAGCGAGCGTCGGAGGAAGAGGTTTTATCCCGCCAGAACGCCACACTTGGCTTCGCTGTGCCTTTTGCACGTGCTGACAGATTTTTTTTTTTTTTTTTTTCCAGAGTGCAGGATGCCCTCTTTCCGTCTACCTGCCTGGATTGGTTGGACGTGTCCCGCGGCGCTAACAGGCGCGGGGAAGTGCTGTTGTGTCACTTAGTTAACCCCCGAGACAAATGGCTCCCCTCTGGAGCACAGTGAATTACACACCTCATGAAGCATATTAGGAGGCAGGCACAAGCGCGTATCTCGTGGAGACGATCTGTACGGCTGGGATGGATGGCGGGAGAAAGGGAGGGCTGAGTTACAGCATCAACTGGGCCTTATTTTTTTATTTATTTTTTTTGTTCTAACTCCGTACGAAGCATCGGAACAAAATGAGCAGAGCAGAGGAAGGAGGGGCAAAAAAAATAATAATTTAAATAAATCACCTGAAGTAGAACTGAGTATAAAGGCGCTGTTCCAAAGTTGTTTGTGTTGAATTTGACAAGGAAAACAACTTCTTACCTCATTTGTGGCTAATGTCGGAAAATTATTAGAAAATATAACAGACCTGTACCTCGGAGGCTTCCGCGCTGTTAGCTAATCGTTTATACGATCTTTATCACCGCGGTAATATTATTTAGATGCTACGGGGATTACTTAAAAGTTGTGTTGTAATTGCTTTCCTTGTTTTGTTTTGCATGGGCAGGGGGGTGATTTCGTGTTTAATTGCTCCAAAGTGACAAATAACGCCTGTTATGATATGATGAAAGTGTGAGATCATTAAATTACCACCGCGACCGACTGCGTGTGCTGTGTTTTTTTTTTTCCTCCTTCTTTTTTAATTTTTTATTTTTTTTCGCCGTAGCTAATTTACACCACGAGGCTAGAAAAGGCCAAGCAGTTATTTACACAAATTCACTTCCACTGCCATTCCTGGATTTGGGGATAATTACGTGAGAGCGAAATGGTTTTATTTCATTTAATACGGCCGGGGCAGCAATTTGCACCAGTAATATCTGCCTGCACGGGTTTAACAGCTCGAAAAGCAGCAAGACTTTCAAATGCAAAGACGGTAGGAGGGGGAATAATTGAAGCAGGGATGAAGAAAGAACAAAGCGGAAGAACTTTAGGCCTTCATACGTGGAAGCACATTCTGGAGGAAACAAGAACAAGACGAGTTCAAATATCCTCATCATAAAAAAAGGGGGTTTCTTTAGTCGTTACCTATCAACCATGCTCTGTATTTTTATGGTTGTGTAATTGTGTGAAAGTTGTTTCAAAGGATTTTTGTCTGCCTGAAAAAGTATTCATGCTAAAGATTTTTTTTTTTTTTACTTTTTTACATTATTATGTTACAACTTCAGTGCATATAGTTGGGATTTAAGGTGATAGACAAGCAGTGAAGTAGACTAAAAAGGAGACCTGTTTTTTTTTTTTTTAATAAAGCACCTTTCGTTGCAATTATAACTGCAGTTCTCTTCACTTTATGGCTCCACCAGCTTCAGTCTTTGCAAAATAGCTCAAGCTCAGTCTAATTACGTGGAAGGTTGACTGGGAACTGCAACTTTGAGCGTTTCTATGTCATGATTTTGCTCTGATCTCATCCAATCTGTTGCATCCGTTTATGTCCCGGGTTTTTTTGTCCTGTTGGAAGGCGAACATCTCAAACAACACGGGTTCTTCATGCACTGCCGCATCCATCTTCGCGTCAGCTCCGAGCAGGTTTTCCGTCTCCGCTAAAAAAAAAGTTTTCTTACCGCGTAGCGTGTTAAAGGTGATGTGCAGTTCAATTAAGGCGGGAAACTTTCGTCTGGGTCTCACCCGAATGGAACATCTTCCTCCATGTGTTCGCTGGTCCCCGTTTAGGGCTCGGGGGGCAAACTGCAGGAGGGGCCAGATTTATGGGGTGACCAAGGCCCTACCAATTACCAGCACTACGTTTTATTTCATGTATACCAAACTAAAGTGGCCTGAATACAATGGGTGACACAATTTATATTTTCTTTTGGTAAAAAAAAAAAAAAGAAAGTAAAAATCTTTCATTCATGCCTATAGATATGTGGTACATTTGTGTCGGTTCATCACAGAAAATCCCGGTGAGATAGATTGAGGTCTGAGGTTTGGAGGTGACACAATGTGGAAATAGTAAAGAGGGATGGAGACTTTTTGCGTTATATTGGGTCAGTGCGATGATAAAAATGGGATCACAAAGAGCGCTGGGTATGCGCAGCGTTTAGCACCGTGTCACATGTTTCAGCGACTGAGCTGCTCGTAACCTCAGAGGGTTTTGTGATAACAATAACTAGGTCTCTTTGTCATCACGGCTTCTCCTCTGGCTTTTAAATATATGCTCACTTTGTATAAACGGGTGATTCCTACTAAGCGCCACGAGGGGGGGGGGGGGTCTTCTACACTTTTCTCTGTGACTGAAAATGAATTTGCCTCGTTTTGTTAATCTGCAAAAAGCGTGAAAAACACAAAAATTACTGTCCGGCTAAACAGAACAACGGATCCCATTCCAGACCTTTGTCAGCTCTCTGCACATATTTACCCGTCAGCTGTCAATCAGATTATCCTTTAATCCCACTGGTAATCTCTTTGCTGTTACATATCAACACACATTGCTCCTCTATCCGTCCCACGCTGACACTGGCTGATAATCCACGCACGATGTAACTTGGCCAGCCAGATTGATAATGTGTAGCATTCTCCTTTCCGCACACTATCAATCTGGGTCTGCTCCCGTCCAATTTGTTTTTGGGGAAAGAAGGGACATTCGGCAGAACTTTCCGAGCTGATTGGGCGAAGCGAAAATTTAGGGCCCTCCTACCAAAGGTTGGTTTCGGTCAATCACGGTACTAAATTAAAACGTAGGCAGCAGACGGCATGAGAAAGCGCAAGAAGGTATCAAGGATGAAATTGTGGATTGTGACAAAAATCAATGTTTATGTTGGTTCGGCTTTCATGGCGCCGATATGTCCCGCCTTGCACCGCCATAGTGCAACGTGATTGGCCCAAACCGTTTTTGGTTCGGGCGCAAACAGTTGAAGCCGGAGCGGTGCAAGAGGGATCCCCGCGTGTTTGTGAACGCACAAATACCGCGAGAGTTTATCTTGCAGGCAAGGCTGTGCACAATGAGGGTTTTCAACGGTGTTCTGGATCTCCTCAGGATCTGATGGTTTTGGCAATTTTTTTTCCCTGGGCAAACATTTCCAGGAAATGATGTGAAAGGGTGACAGACGCCAAAGACTGTTACCCCTTTCTCTTTCTCTCTCTTTGCTAAATGTGTTTTTCAGTTGAATCGTTAATGTCACATTAACGATCTGAAATGATTTATCTCGGTCTTGGTTTTTAACCTCCGAAAACCCGGAGATCTACACCAAAGAGGACGTTGAGGAGAGGAGAATCCAGCGCGTGTTCTTACGCCCGTCCTCTCAGGAGTCTCATTCTAACTCCTCGTCCACACTCCGGTGTTTAACCCTCTGGTTTTCGCCGCCTCTGACTGGGGTGACCCTACAACTTTCTTCCCTCCACTTATCCATCATCCTTCCATCATGGGCGCCTGGGCAAAAGTGGCGGGGAATCGCAGGAAAGCGGAATCGATGAATTAAACAGGAGGCGCGGCGAGGATTGGTGGGGTATGTTGGACAAGTGGATGTGGTCCACAGCTGCCTGTTAGGATGCTCTCTGACCTTGAGGAGATAAGAAAGTAGGGAGACCCTCGGTCCGCGGGGTCTAACAGCATGCTGGAGAGAGAGAGAGAGACAGAGAGAGAGAGGGAGGAAAAAAAAAACATCTCTCCACTTCATGAATTATTGAGATACTGGCCCAAAGCTTCTAAAATATACAGGAGGGTGGTCTGTCTCTCCTTTCGGATTTCACGTCCTGTCTGCTTCGTCCTTCTGTCTATCTTTCAATCGGTTTCTCCTTTCACTCCGTGCGCCGTTTCTTTCCCCTCTCCCCTATTCCCTCCCGTCTCGTTCAGATTTGGCCTCTCGTGCGAGTATACGACTATAAATCACAACACACGCACGCACACACGCGTGCACACAAAGGAAAAGCTAAAGGAAATAAAAAAAAAGAAACGCACAAAGCATTAAAGAAAAGAGTTTGTAATTGAGATCATAACGGGCTTTTTCTTCTCCACTCAAGGGGGAGCATCCGCCACCGACCAGCTGTCACGCATTTAAAACTTGTCGGGGAATAACCACGAGTTCTTGCGTTACATCAGACGCTTGTAATGCACACAGCAGTAAGCCGGCCCTTTCCAAATGAGACATAACTCCGCTCCGTCCATTTATCTTCTCTGCTTTCTTTTTTTTCTTTTTCTTTTTTTTTGTTGTGTTTTTTTCTCCCCCTTCTGTGTCTAGATGAAGCAATTGTCCGCGGCACTGCGTCTCTCCTGACACGTCTGCGTGCGTGCGTGCCCGATTACAATCCGAGGCTCTTGGCTCCCAAAACGCGCTGGCCAGTGCAGAATTGTAGCCATAACAAATGAACAGAGGGGAGAAAATAAGACATATGAAAGAAAAGCTGAGCAAAGGAGTGATTCTCTCTCTGGCTGCTGGAGATCTGTATTGTAAGCAGTTTCAGCTGTCAGCACTTCTTTGAGCTACCTCAAAGGGGGGGGGAAAGAGGAGGAGGAGGAGGAGGAGGAAGGTGGAGTAGGGAGGGGAAATGTTGTAGTTTTATACCACCCCCCACCCCCCACCCCCCACCCCACGCTTTGAGGGTTCCTGTTTATTTGTACACAGCTCTGTTTATTTTTACGGTTCATTTGATTTTCTTTTCTTTCTTTCTTTTCTTTTTTTTGTGTCACAGAGGCAGGCAGACAGGGCAGAAGGCTGAATGAGGAGATGTACAATACTGCAGTTTCACTTACAGAAGAAGTTGTCAGGTCTCAAGCCTCGGGGTGGGGCAAGGGAATAAATTGTCAGCCCCCCCCCCACTCCATCCTAGCCCCTTTCTGCTTTCCAGACTAACCCCCCCCCCCCTCCTCCTCCTCCTCCTTCGCCCCATCTACAACCCCAACTCTCCCCTGTACTCCTCCCCTCCCTCATTAAGTATTGATGTGGGCAGCCATACTTGCCATCTCAGCCTATTAATAATGCATGGCAGGTGCTGTTGATGTGGTCTCTCACACTGAGATTGAGAGGAGCAGGAACGGCAACACTGTGCCGCAGAGTAGCTACAGCACAACCTCTGTCACACGGCTGTGCAGCTGGAGGACCGGGATGGGGTTGGGGAGGTGGTGGGGGGAGGTGGGGGGGGGGGGGGCTTACATCTGCCTCGGTGGGTTTATGGCAAGCCGTGACAGACGCTCAGAGATTGATACACAAGGTTGCGTCTAAGTCACCGTCTCGGCGAAGGTTTTTACGGAGAAAACCCGCGCTTGTCACAAGCGGCTGACGGAGGACTGTCAGGTGGGGGGCGAGGGCCCGCCGTCTGCCTCCAGTTTTTATCTGTTTCTACCTGTGTTTTGTCATTTATCAGTAGGCTCGCTGACCTTTTAAGGACTCGCGGGTAATCCTTCAACCGCTCGTCTGATCTCTCCCCCCCTTTTTGTGTGTCTTCGTGCGTGTGCAGGTTCTTCCTCAAGTTCTTCCTGAAGTGCAACCAGAACTGCCTGAAGAATGCAGGGAACCCTCGAGACATGAGGCGTTTTCAGGTGACGCACCGCTTTCTGAACCTCTTCACTCTGCTTTCTGGTGAACAGAAAGCAGAGTGAACAGGAAACACCGTCCTCCCAGGGAGGGAAACTAAAGACACAAGCAAGGTTTCTTGTTCGGGAAAAAGTTCTACATGTATATTAATCAGTTTCCATAAACAAGTTTTTAAAGACATCTCTTCATGGACATAAATACGCTCATACGCCGTGGTGCTTTACAAAATTGTTCACACACCTTCCAAGTTTTCACATGTTTTTCCATTTATAATCACAAACATTCCTGTGTTCCAACAGGGTATCATCCTACAGAGCAATGCAAGATTTTACATTACTGTGAAATGGAAAGAAAAACATTACATAGATTTAACATTTTTACAAGTGCAATCTAAAAAATCTTGTGTGCTTTACTCAGACCCCCCCCTACCATATGAAATCCTGGGCACGAACGTCACAAGTCTCTCAGGAGTAAACAGAGTTTTCCCAGGTGTGATTTCATTTCAGTGTACATTTCCCTGCCGTCTCATATGGCCAGAGAGGGTTTATTAGAGAACATTAGTGAACAAACACCATCACGAAGACCAGCATACACACCAGACAGGACAACTATTAGCACTGGACTGCACAAGTCATTACCTTTATGCGGTGGTCCTCCTTTCCAATCCTCAAGGGCTGGTGTCCTGAAACTTTTATGTCTCTGCTTCAACACACCTGAGTCAAATAATCAGGCCTTTAGCAGGACTCTGGAGAACTTGGTTCCATCCAAACGTCTAAAAGCTGCAGGATTTGAGGAACTCTGCCTTTATGCAAGAGTGGCAAGAAAAAAACAGCCAAAAGGAAAGCCAAATGAATTCCTGTTTAAAGTTTGGCACAAGCCAGGAAGGGGACACAGCAAACATGTGTATGAGGTGCTCTGGGTAGATATGTCCAGACTTTAACTTTCTGGCTCACATGTGAAATACTGTGTGTAGCAGAAGACACTGCTCACAATCCCACAGAAACACCATCCCTACAGTAAAACATGGAGGTGGCAGCATCGGTCTGTGGGTATTGCCTCGTTTTAAGCAGGGATAGGGAATCTGGTTAGAGTTGGTGGAAAGATGGATGGAGCTAAATCCAGGGCGAACCAGGAGTAAAACCTGAGGCTGGGCTGGAGGTTCACCTCCCAGGAGGAGAAGACCCCTAAAAAGAAACAGACACAGCAACCAAAGCATCAAAGGATTTCCCTGATTATTCAAAATAAGGCCCAGTAAATCCAGACCTAATCCTAAGTGAGACTTAAAGTTTGATGTTCACAAAATCTCTCAATCCAACATGGCTAAGCTTGAGCAATAAAAAACAGGGGACAGACTTTAAAATAAATGCATGTCACACTTTTCAGATCTTTCTTTGTAAAAAAAAAAAAAAAAAACTTTTTTTATTTTCCTTTCAAGATTATGCACTATTTTGTCACATAAAACCCTAATGAAGTTAATTGAAGTTTGTGGTTGAAACTTGATGAAATGTGAAAACTTCGAGGCATTTAGATACTTTTCCAAAGCACCATATGTGCTGTTTCAGTCACCGTGGAGGTGAGGTGGGATGCAGGGGTCCAAGTCTTCAGATCATTTTCAGACAAAGAAATTTTTTTTTAAAAATCACCAAAGTTTTTTTGCCTTTGTTGTCACAACTTATAAATTGAGTTGCTGCCATTATGCAGCCTTTATTGGGCTTATTAGCGATTTGTTGTACACATCATATAGTATAGTTTATTGCTTATGGGGTTCATAAGTCTCTTTCACTAGTATTTTATGGTTGATAAAGTAAGTCTGAGGTTCAGATTTTTGTTTCTTCCCGCCAGTAGAAACTCTGTAAGTGTAAAACTTGAATGTATTCGACTTTGTTTGATTCACTGACTCTAACTTAAAGCTGTTGTCACTTTTACCCCACTACTGCTGCTTGGGAATAATATAAAACCGCTAGAAAGTAAACAGTTTCAAAGGAAATACAGTTCAGAAAAAGTCTGACATCAATCGTCGGAGTTGGTGGATGTCAAAGCTCGATGTTTAACAGGATGATCATGTCACTAATGAAGCAGATATAAGCAATCGGCCCAGTCCTAAGTAGTCCAAATGTTCTTTCTATGTGATTGATTTGGTTAAAAACTTAACCTGCCTAGATGTCAGAAAGACTAGTTATTATATTACTACATTTCATCCTATACAAGACCTTCAAGACTCCATAAAGCTGTGATCGGCTACCTCGTCTTCTGCTATCTGTTCGGTCGTCATTGGCGGGTTCTTTCTTTTAACGGCCTCCCTCCTTTTTAGGTGGTTGTGTCGACTACGGTGAGCGTCGAGGGCCATGTCCTGGCCGTGTCCGACAACATGTTTGTGCACAACAACTCCAAACACGGTCGGCGGGCTCGACGGCTGGACCCCTCGGAAGGAACGCCGTCCTACCTGGAACACGGTATTTCTTTTAAACAACCCCTTATCGCGGCTTCCTTTGTCTTCCTCTCCCCCCCATCCTCATCCTCATCCTCCCTCCTACAAATCCAGCACTGCTTTCAACCCTTCTTTCCCTTCTCCTCTTATCCCACCCCCTCTAAAACATGCTTTCTTCCTTATCTTCCCCCCTGTTTCCTCCTGGATTTCACTTTCCTCTCTTGTTGGCGCTCTAACTCGAGCTAAGGAGCGAGCGGTAGCGCGCCAGAGTCTCTCGTCTCTCCCATGTGGCCTGCTCCCCTCAGGTCTGCGCCTCTGGGCCGTCTACTCTGCCTAGCATAAGCACTATGTGTCTTATGAGGTCTGTTCTGCTTAAAGCCAACACTGGCTTTATTTCCTCGGAGACCTGCTTTTATCCTCTAGCCCTCCATCACTCTCCATCCCTCAGGTTTTCAAGCACACCCATAACACGCAGGATGGAGGAGGGGGGGGGGGGGGGGGCCAGCGCACACACCCCCGCACTCACAGTCAAACCCAAACCTTTAATACTTCATAATGACATGTGCACATGATTTAGGAGGCTGCACTGATTCCCTAGTCCCTAATCCAGTTATTTTCTCATTTCGATTTCCCAGACATTGAATAAGAGAAACATATTTTTTTTTTTTTTTTGCTCTCCCTCTTTGAGGAAAGTCAACCTCAGGGATGATAACGACGACAAAACTAAGAAGGGATTTAAATGACCGCCTAGAGTAGATTGAGTTAAGATTGAATGTTACGGTTAAGTCTTTCTGATGACTGCTCTCCCGAGACAGACTGGACCGGTTGCCCCCCCCCCCACCCGGTGCCCGGTCTCGCCGATGATTAGAAAAGTTTACGACGAGGAGACATATTGGACACGTCGGATCCTGCGCCGACAAGCCAAACCGGAGCGGCGTGCGTAACAGATGTCGCCCGCGTCGGAGAGATTTGCTTCGGGAATTTCCTCGCCTCTGATTTTCCCGTTCGTTCCCGTCGAGAGGTGTCTGAAGAAAGACGGAAGGAGGGAAGGTGCAGGACGGAGAGGGCGTACGCTCAATGAAAAGGAAGACGTAGACGCGTATCAAAAGGAGGAGACGGAAATGACACAAAAGAAAGTGTGATCCCGGTGCCGCGGATATACGTGACTTTGGGGGCCCATTTCTAGCGGTAATGGATGAGCAGCCCAAAGAGTCGAACAGATGGCACGGAGGAACACCCCAAAGTATAATCCTATCACATGGATTCACGTTCCACCATCTGGTTAATCCGCGCACACACTGGCGCGCAGAGACACACCCGTGCACACCGAGCGCACATAATATCAGCGGCTGTGAAAGGCAGGCATCTCAGGGCCGTGATTACGGCCACAGATTGCTGCTCGGCAAACGCTGATCTCTGCGGGCGTATCAGGGGGCTAAATATCACTCCAGCTTGTTGGGGAGGATCAACAGAGCAGGGAGTCAGGCAAAGAGCAAAGGCAGGGCTGTTGGGGGAGAGAAAAAAAAAAATAAAGTCAGCCTGGTCTAAAGTGGATTATGCCGCTTTGCAGAATTACAACATGTCTGACAAGCTGCATATCTGTTAAGGAGAGGAGATTTAGATTGTATAAACATGTATTTTTTCCCCTCCTCCCAGTGCTGTTCTTTTCTTCGATCACATCACAGTAATCTCCAAGTCCGTAACACCAACATGTAAGCTCCGAAAGCAAACCGGGGAGCGGTTGTGCAAACTGTCGCGACAATGCATCGCAAATCTATTACCCCGTTTTATCCCGTTTCGTCCCGTTTTTTTTAATTGGGATAGTCTTTTGACGGGGCCGACGCTAAGCAGCGCATAATTGCGCGGAAGGAAAACGTTTTGAAAATGAGAAAAGAGGAGCAAGCATTTGCGCGCGGTCCCCTCTGAGTCAGTACGTTTGGCTGCTGCGACATCTGCACGTTTTTGCAGATCTGCAGATTGGAAAATGTGCCCGTGCTTTTTTAGCAAACACGGCAAGCTCCGTCAATGAGGACATACAGCGTCTGTGATCATCAGATTTTAAGTCTTGCCTCTGCTGAAATGGATGGAAGTCTGAACTTTGACTAGGCCATTGTAATGCATTAACATGCTCTAATATAAACCAACCCATGGCAGCTTAGGTTCTGTTTTGGGCCTTCTGTTAGAAGGGGGACCGTCTGACAGGTTTTATTCAGGTACTTTAAGTATCGCTCAGTTTTTTAGCTCCTACCCTTCATCTCTGACCAGCTTCCCTAAGCCTGCAAAAGAAAAGCATCCCCACAGCATGATGCTGCCACCACACGAGGACACGGAGTCTCACCTGATCAGAGTACCGTCTATTGTCCCTTACATGGCTTTCTTCCAACAATAACTTTTTCTTTTGGGCCTTTCACAGAAAATTTGTGCGGCGTACGACTAACAGCTACCCTGTCTGCAAACTGTCCCTCCTGAGCTGTGGTTCTTTGCAGCTCCTCCAGAGCCACCATAGGGCCTGCTTCGCTGCTCATTGCTCTCCGTGTTCAGCCCGTCGGTTTAGCTGGACGGCTATGTTCTGGCACTGCTAAGCTTTGCGATGCTGTTTATTCGATGATGTTCCTTGACAAACCACTGAGGCCTTCAGCGCACATCTGGATTTACGCCGATATCAAATAATTAATTTTTTACTATAAAGGTGACCTCTGTAAAAAAAATAGTTGCAGACTGAAATATTTAGGGGTATCAGAGCGGTAAGTGCAAATAAATGCCAGATGGACGCAATAAACTTTCCATGCTTTTCTCTTTTCATTTCAAAAACTTTCAAAGCTATCATTTTCCTTCCACTTCACAATTAGGCAACGCTTCGTTTTGGTCAACTGCCTAAAATAACATTGAAATACTTTATAGCTTGTGGTTGCATTGTGACCAAACGTGAGAAAAGCGTAAAGATTATTATACGAGCTAAGCCGCGTGAAAGTCCCCCATGCAGCGTGCAAGATTTGCTACCTTTATGCCAGCATGAACCTGTGCTGAGAGGGACTCCACGGCCAGGAGATGGAAGCTGACACACAGTTATGTTGTACAGACAGCTGAGCGGGAGCGAGGCGTTTGCTTAATGAAGGCAGAAGTATTCAGAGGGCACAGCCACTGTTGGCTCTCCTCTGCTCCCCGGTCGCGTGCCCTTTGATCAGACACTGAGCACACCTGACATTTACACGCCCGCACGCTTTGCCACGTGTCATAAAACAAGCGCGCCGCCGCTGCCCCCGCGCACAGGGCAGGGGTGATGTTTAATAACGGGTCGCGTGTAATAACTCTGATTAGAATTCCACGTCCACTCCCGACCCCTGGGAGAGGGGCCAGAGGTGATCTATGCGTGCCGTGAGAGCGTGTGAAAGAGAGGGAAGGGAAGGAAGAAGGGACAATGCATGGCTCTGGTAGCAAAAAAAAAAAAAAAGAAGCTTTTAGGGCTTTTATTTGGGTGGTTAGTGTCTAATCTGTCATGTGGGACTTTTCTTTTCTTTTCTTTTTTTTAGCAACTCCCAGCATCAAAGCCATCAGTCCCAGTGAAGGCTGGACCACAGGGGGCGCAACAGTCATCATTATCGGAGACAACTTCTTCGATGGCCTCCAAGTCATTTTTGGGACAATGCTCGTCTGGAGTGAGGTAAGGTTTTAGCTACAAAGCTAAAATGTTTGATTACACCAGCAGAGTCTCACACTGAAACGTTTTCCTCCCAGAAATAGCTTATATATATATATATATATATATATATATATATATATATATATATAGATATATATAAATTGAGGGAGAAAAATTAATGCTTTAAAACGACATGAAGTGTGACAATTATTTTAATTAACAATTAGTATTAGTTATGACATTCTGATTTCACTTTCCTCCTCTGAGAGATTTAGATGATATTTCTTTTTACCAGAATAAAAGTTTTTTGATTATTGTTTTATTCATGTTTTAGTAATCAATTCCTAAAAAAAATATTTTTTCCTCTTTTTCATTAGACATTATTCCAATTTCAAAACAAGAAACTTGCGAGTGAATTAGTTTATCATGCAAACCGCTGCTATTCAATATTGAAAACAATTTGTAGCTTTTTCCCCTCCTCAATCCAATGTGATTATGAAATTCTGCCAGGAAACGGTCCATAGGTAGTAATAACATAATTTGGAATATTGTAGCAACTAAGGTTGAACTTTTAAGCATAAAGTTGATCCTTTTTTGTAGATATTGCAGAACACTTTATTTGAATGTGAACTAAAATTTCACATTCAAATAAAGGGTTCTGTATTTGCTGCAATCGCTGACCTTACATGCATTAGTTTTGTTAATGCAACTTCACTCAGATTAAAATGAACCCTTTGATTATAACAGTCACTGACTCCGCAGGAGAAAAATAAACACAGAAATCCTTTTCTTTTCTCCTCGAGTCTTGAAATTAGTCATTTTTGTATATAACTTAGCCCAGCTTGAATAAATCAAGAAACACAAACGAAATGATTAAAAAGTCATTAAAGGAACGAATGGCTTCAGCCTGTGGATACTTTTCCCATCCGTTCCACGAGCCGAGCAGCAGCAGCAGCAGCCTGTGCAATCTGCGCAGCTCTCTCTTCACCTCCTTCCTTACCTGTCAGTCGTTAAGCTGCGTTTGAAACCACTTTCTTCGAAATGTGTGCGCTCACGCGGTACAGGACGGATCCCTTTGTAAAGAGCATCTGCCACATGACTAAAATGTAAATGCAGTGTATGTGTAAAAACTGAAGGTCAGCAAGGCGGCGCCGCGAAACAGCTTTCTCTTTAGTAAAGAAATCATTCTATAAAAAGCTCCTATATTGTCTCGCTGAGGGGTGAGCGAGGAGGAAGAGGAGGGAGGGGGTGGGGTGGGGTGGGGGGGGGGGCAGACAATGGTGGAATGAAAGCCTAGCTAAGTGAGGAATGAAAGGGACAGTTAAGAGCAACGCACACACATGCATCCGCATGCTTAAAGTGCTGGCAGCGGCACTGATAGCTTTTGAGCGCTTCTAGCTTTTGGAGTGCTAGCTCGCAGCAGAAAACCAGCTCTCAGTGAGGCCTCATCCGTGTTTTGTCACGATGCCGTTTCCTTCAAAGACTCTTCAGAACGCGCACAGCGCAAAGCCGCGCTAAGCGAGCCTTTTTGGCGCTTTCACGCGGCCGAACGGCGGCGAGGTGGCTCGGGCTGACAGGGCGCGGCGGAGACGAGCGTGTTTTGCTCCTGCTAACGCCGTTCAATAGGTGCGAGCGGGGGAGAGTGTGTTTTATTCATAAACAAGATAACGGCTTTTGAATCCTGATTACATAGCCCCGTGTCAGCGCCGATAACCATCCCGAGCCTCACAGTGACATTGCCTCGGGCTACGAGGCCACCTGAGGGCTTTGGCGCTAACGCATCATTTTCAGGCTTATTATACAGTGTGGGGGGGCAGAGTCAAAGCTGCGAAACAAGAGGGGCTCAGATGACGCAAGAGTACTCCCAGGAGCGCCTGGTAAGATATGAAGTTTCATTTCATTAACCCGCCTCCCTTCTGCCTCCCCGCAGTTGATCACGCCCCACGCCATCCGCGTGCAGACCCCGCCCAGGCACATCCCGGGGGTGGTGGAAGTCACGCTATCCTACAAATCCAAACAGTTCTGCAAAGGCACACCTGGACGCTTCATCTACACAGGTACCGGCGAAGAAGCACTAACACCAGTCACACCAGCCTGCGGTGCAACAACGCGGCCCTCCGCTCCACCCTGCATGCGTGATTTAACTTACGGTGGAGAAACAAAGCCGTAATCGGATAGACGGTGTCCCCACAATATACACGCGCTTCTTTTGCTGCATCTGCTGAAAATGTTCGAGGTTGTACATTTCACGCGCCTTCACCGCCGGCGGAGAAACGTGCGTGCTAGACAATTCGAAGTTCAATAACACGACTCGATAAGTCAGTGGAAAAGCCTGCTGACCTGACGAAAAAAGGAATTTCCCTTCTTTTATGAAGCAAGCAAAGGTCAGAGGGGGGGGGGGAGGTTTAACCTTTTGATTAGTGGGATTACGGAGAATTAACCCCCGTCAAAGGCGGGGATTCAGTCCAAAAAAGGTGGAGGTTTCACGCGGCGAGCGAGTTTACTTTTGTCGGCAGGGGTGCGAATAGCTCGGGTTTTACAGTAAAGACGGAGCGGAGCGGTGAGAGAATGGTCGAAAGAGCGAATGTGAAGCGGTGATTAACCAGTGCGAGGCCGCAGGTCCTCCAGGGAGCCTGCGAATCACATAAATCTGTCTGTAATCTCCACCGCTGATGGACTTAGGCACTAAGCCCCAACTGGAATTGCCAACATCTGACAAAATCATAACTGAGCGAGAGAGCGTGCGAGTCACTGAGCAATTTTTCTACATATCGTGTCCTAATTACAGCGCAGAAACACTATCCACGGCCATCAGTCACAAACTATAGCTGCTTTGTGTGGATTTACGGTAAGGGCTGCCGTTGGACGCTCTCCTGTCTTTGCACATATGCACTCCAGGCAGACACACGTGTGCTGGAAAGTAACGGCATTACATCCAAAGGGGGCAGATGGGTGTGCAGCCTTTGCCATGCCAGAGCGGCCCAACGCCCCCACAGTCTGCAAAACACGTAGAGCTGTGTGCGTATACAGGGAGCGCATGTAGGAGAGCCTATGTGCGCTTTTAGGGCCATAATCTGGTGGCCAATCTCCCATCTCCGTTTCTTTTTAAAGCCTTCCGTACCAGTTTTGGCCGATCCTCACTCGTCCTCAAGAATTACACAATAAGAACATATTACGGCGGCATTCAAAAGGTTTTTATTTTTCCTTTCTTCCTCCCGTAAATCAAGAGTGGAGACGAGGTTATGTGTGTGAAATAGCTGCCGTCATAAAAAAAAAAAGGGTTTACTGGTTTCGATCAAAGACAAAGGAGTTATGGAGTTGACATTTTAAACTGTCTTTAGCATTTTATATTGGGGATTAGTGCCGTTCGCATGGGCAGCATTACTAAAAAAAAAAAAGAAAAGAAAAGCAGCCACAATGTTTATTTCCTGGAAAATGTAGATCCTTTCCTTCGCTGACATTTACAATAGACCGTAAAATGTTTACAAACCCTGTTCGCTTTCTGACCAACAGCGGCGGAAAGCTCGCAAGGATGTACTTCGCTGTACAACGTCCGGCCTTCCTCTTCTCTGCTGAGAGTCTTGCTCTCTCTCACTTTCTTGCAGCCTGAATGAACGGCAGGCTAGAAAACGCAGCTTCCTGTCAAAAAAAGAGCTTCTCAAATTTCTGTACTTCCACTGACCTCCTTTGAAAAAGCTCAGTCATACTGAAAAAGTCCTCCCTCTGTAACGGCATCCACATCAAAGAGTGTTGCTAGAAGTGGAGCCCGGCACATATGCTGCATTCACGGGACGCAAGGATCGACCGGCCGGTCACAGTTCAGAGCAAATCAAACAAAATGTCGGTAGATTTCCTTGGTTCGTCTCTGAATCACTCATTTCTGTATTGCTTCTCAGCTCTCCACTCTCTCGCAGTGTCACATTCACTTGTTCAAAAGTAGCATCGCTGAGTGAATTTGTCATTTTCTTCCACCTTTTCTTTCATTTTTTCCCCCACTCTCACCATCCTCTTGGCCCTTTGCTGAGGTGCGCAGAGGAATCTCAACAGGTGAGAGGCTGCAAGGTTATCTGCTGGCCGCTGAGCACAGGCGCCACAAAGCTGCTTGCCAAGCACCAACATCTTCACGAGGGCACAGTCAACCGCGCGGCGAGGCACAGATCCCGGCCCCACTTTTTCTCACACTCCCTCTCAGCCACTGCTGAGTACCCTCGCTGGCTCCTCTGTACCTTTCGCCCGGCTTTTCTTGGTCGGCTTCCCGCGAGCGAGGGAGAAGGAACCCGGCCTTGTTTAGCACCGGGAACAGATGCCGCAGAGGGACGGCGGGGCGAGCGAAACAACAACTTGGTGCGAGGGAAGAGGAAAGGAGTAGTAGACGAGAAAGAGGAGGATCACCGTGGGCTATGTTACCCTCCTGGGTCTGTTTGGCACCGGTTTGAGCCCAGTTGCCAGTGGGTACTAATCATAGAGGATTGGCAGCGCCGTGTGGCAGCTGGCTGCTACAGCACACACATAAACACACATCAACACGGCCCAGCAGTATCAGACTCGCACGCACTCGTATATTACACGCGCACGCACACACACGCGCACACGCACGCTCTGAATTACATTGGGGACAGCTGGCATTGCTAATCAACTTCTGCTGAGGAGAGGAAAGCGAGCAGCTCACAGACCTAATTAAGTCAACACATACCCAATACTGCTGCTACTGCTGCTTTGCAAACACTCCCCTCATAACCCCTTTCTTTGTGTTTTTAGTTTTCTCTCCTGCGCACCTTTCGCCGCACGATTATTGATACTCCGGGACGCGGCCGCCGCCAGCTGGACACCAAATGAAAAGTATAAGGAATAAATAACGAAGCCGGGCCTTTGCTGTGGATAGACAGGACGAGCGGGGAAGTTTTGGGTGCGGGGGAGATCCGCCGAGAAGCTTTTACAGTAATGTGTCTCCTGCCGTCTCTGAGGACTTATCCGCCATTAGACTTCCAAAAGCTCCAATTAGAATCATCAAAGGCAATTAAGCCATCCGCTGATAAGAATAAAAGACTGTTGTGGCGTTGTGTTTTTTTTTTTTTTTTTCAATCCCTGCTCTTCCTCTGTCGTTTTATCCCTTTATCCCTCTTCTGTTCCACTCGCTGCCCTCTGCCTTACCCACCTCTGGGGCTGAGAGCTCTCCCTAATCCCCCGCTCTTATTATCAGGTCATTGCTTGCCCCCCGCCCTCCCTCCCTCCCTCCACCTCCTCCTCCTCCGGGTACAGACGCATCTCCATGTTGGCTTGTGTATCACCTCTTTACTGGGTCGTTGCAACATTCATCAGGGAAGGTCTCCCTTTTCTTTCCTCCCTGCTCTATAAAGTGATAATGCTCCAGCAGCAGGACCCGCGCCCGTGCGCGCGCCTTCTCGTGTGCGGGGCTGGAATACCGGCCTGGGATTGGGGGGAGTTGATGAATCACCGGTGTCGTTGAAAAGGCAATCCCCCTCCCTCCTCAGTATGCAACCTTGTCCGTGTGCTGCTTCCGCCACAGCTTCTGCTGATATTAAAAGGCTCTGCTGGCTCACATTAGGGGCTGATGGCGAGGCACATCACGCACACGCACGCACAAACATTAGGGGTGGTTTTTCGGCAATGAGTGCAGATTAGGTGGGGTGGAAACATCAGTCAGCCGCAGCCAGGAGGAAGCAGGGACGGCGCGAGGAGAGAAGACAAAAAGTCAAGAGGAGAATTTCAACCGGCTGCCGCTGACATCCTTCTCCGTCTCCCGTCGGAGCCTCTGCCTCCGTGCTCTAAATTAGTTCTCGGGAGTGGAGGAAGCTCAGTCAGTCAGTCAGTCAGTCGCCTGTCATTTTAAAGCTTGCATATTCTGCGGGGGGAACACAGGTGATGTCAAAGAGCGGTGATGCAAGCATGAGGACGCTCTCAGAAGTCTGAAAATCTGCTAGATCCCTGTGCCTTGCAAGAGGATTCCTCGTCCTTGAACTCTCTTCGCGTTTTTGCCTCGTTGCAAGCGCTAACGTCAATGTGCTTATTGGGATTTTATGTGACAGACCAACACAAAGTAGTGCCTACTGGTGAACTTTTTTATGAATTGAAAATCAAAGGGGTTTAAATGCTTTGTAGACCCAAGTTTTTCAGGGGGGTCTGTCTCTGCCGGTTTTGTGCATCTAGGGGTGGAATTTATTACCCGTTTTTTCTTCATAAAACCTCTTGAACAGATTGGCTATAGAGACTCCGTGAAGAGCAATGTTCACATCTTGCCAGAGACTGCCAGCTTTGACTGGGCCACACTAGCTCATAAAAAATGCTTTAATCTCGTGCCTTCCGTTGTAACTCTGTGAGTTCGGGTTGGGTTCCTCTTGAAAGCCGAACTCTCTGCCTCGGATCCAAGTCTGAGGCGGAGGTGTGACCAGCTTCCTTTTACCTGCTGAAGAAAAGCTCCCTCGCAGCATAACACTGCATGGTGTATTAACAGTATTTTACATGCAGGCCAAAATTAGTTACACTGGGTTTTATTTAGGGTTTTCAGAGTAAAGGGGCCTGAATACAAATGAATGCTGGACTTTCTCCTTTCTCTTTTTGCTTTTTTACTGTGTGAATCTCTCCTCTCATTTGCAACCTGGCTCTACCTCCTGCTGTGTACCACGTAGTATTCCGCATTTGTGATCATAACACGGCCAAATGTCCAAGGGGGTAGGAATACTTTTGCGAAGCACTGCAACGAAAACGTCTCGCTTCGCAGTCGAACCGAGGAAAGGTCGGTTTAATTCGGTGCAACTTTTTCATTTGCAGATCTGCAGGATTTCTTTTTTTTTTTTTATGCATAGTTAAAGCCAACATCCCACAGATAAACACATCCACATATAAACTTGCGACGCCCCCGACAGTAGCGTACGAGCACATTGACGATGCAGGGATGCAGCGCGGTGTCATCTGGCAATAAAAGCCGGGTTCGACCATGAGGTGGTCAATTACTTGTCCTGCTCCTATTTGTGAATGCTCCCTTTTATTGAGCCTGGGCGGATGCCTGCTGTTGATTAAACTGGCCCGGTCTTACAGCTGCTGGGTGGGGTGGGGTGGGGTGGAGGGGGAGACGCCAGCTGAGGAAGCCGCATACCTTCCCAGTCCTAAATGCAGGGAAATTCACACCTCTATTTGAGATTGAGATTAATTTTCTGCACCATGTGGCTTGTCTTCCCTCTTTAGCATGCTGCCTTCTTATTACAGGAACATCTGCTCCATGATGATGATGATGTAAATGAATTTGGATGTAGATTATTTTATACCCTGCTGAAAATGAGCAGCCTTCACCAGAGGGAACGGTTCCTTACAGGGTTTTTTTTTTCTTTTTTTTTTTTTTCTTGTGTCTTAATTCAAGCGCACAGTTTCTATCTAGATTTTTTTTTTTTCAATTTGCATTCTCCCTGTGAGGCTCCTAGCTGTCAGGTATTGTTAACTGTCGACATGCACTTTTTGCAACAGATAATTAGGGCTTACGTTCTAGCAGCGTCCTCACCTCCATTGATTTGTAGAATCTCCATCTTTTCCCACCTTCTCCCCCACCGCCACCGCCACCACCACCACCCCGCTCTGTGTCGGGCTCAGCCTCTCCCTTCCTTTAGGAGCGAAAAGCTCCACTCATCTGTTTTCTCTGTATGAATTTCCAGCCATGCATTAGTCTCCCTGACATGTTCAAGCGATGCTTTATTTAGCTTGTCGGATTCTGCAAATAAACGCAATCTCAGGGTTTATGGAAAAATGGATAAAAATTAGATTGTAAGGTATTGATCTGGATTGTGAGTAGTAGGTGGGGGTGTGGGTGGGTGTGAGTGTATGTGTGTGTGTGTGTGTGTGGGAGAAGGGGGGTATTAGTGGGCAGCTCTCATCTGTGTGAGGAGGAGGAAAAGGAGGAGGAAAAGGAGGGAAAGGGAGGGGATGGGGGGGCAGAAATGAAGCCGTAATTCAGGGCTATTGAACCCCCTGCCACTGGCGGCATCGATCGCCAAGCAGCGCTTATGAGATCACACCTGAGCACGGGAGACTGCAGAGGGGAGGGAAGGACAGGGAACGAAAGGGGGAGTGGAGGAGGGAGAGAGAGAGGGAGAAACAGACGGTTGTGATATGATCAGCTCCTTACCCCGCTGTCTGAGGGCCTGTTAAGGTGTTAACATCAAGCCTCAGAGCCAATTACCTAACCCTGCAACTACCCTGCCCACTCACCTCCCCGCACACACACGGCGCTGCGACACCAGCCGAGGAGGAGACAGGGCAACCGGACTCTGACTTCTCTGTTTCCACGACAACTCCACTGTTCCGATTTCTCAATTATCCTCCCACCTTCTCCTTACGCACCATACATTCACCCTCAACACGCCCCCCCCCCCTTACCCCCACCCCCCCCACACACACCAGCCTTTTCTCCTTCCCTTCCTACCCCCCCTCACCTCTTCGTACACACTCCCCCTGCGGCTCTGTGGGTTATTATAGTGAAATATGAAGCGATGTGGATTCTAGGCTTCATGAAATTTCCATGAGCATTGATCTGATCTGATGTGGGTGATTGCTAGGTGAATCCCTCCAGTCCAGGGCTGTTGCTCATCTATTCATTTATTTATGGCAGTTATGTTTTACTGGCTTTGATTTGCTCTTCTGGAGAGCGACAGCTAAGGATTATAAATATACCTGTATAGGAGAGTGGAGCTTTGAATCCCAGAGTAGAGAGGCCCACCACTCCTTTTTTCAGGCAGGGGAGTGTTTTTTTTTTTTTGTTTTTGTTTTTTTTTTCTAGCCCTAAGTCACGGTGTGAAATGTAAGATATTGAACAAGGATAGGCACAGGTGCATCTCTGTAAGAATAGCATTGAAAAGTTAATTAATTTCAGTCGTTCAAAACAAAAGGTAAGCTTTTATTTTTTTTTTCCAAGTGGATCGATTGAGAACCAATTCTCATTAACATCAAAGACCCAGCCAAGAGGCAGCATAAAAGGGATATACATAAAAACTATATTACACCCTCCCGTACAACAAAAGAGCAACAACAACAGAGAGAACAATTTTACACAATAAAACACTAGAAAAAGGCTAAAGTACACTGCAAATACAGTCATGCATTAAAGTAAAGTAGCTAAAAGCAAGTGCAGTGTTCTGGGGTGATTGTATGTTGAAAAAAAATAAAAGAATGTGGGGGGAATGAATGATCTGAGCTTAAGGGGTTGTTTGCATATGATTTCAGTCAATTACAGCAGAAAATTAAAATGAAGAGTGACCAAACAAGATGCAAGCTTTGAGGAACAGTACAATAATTAAAGTGCAAGAACTTAAACCTCGAATACCGTAATGGATTTTAGCTCATTACTGTACATATGAAGGAGTGTTCTTTCTTAAAAATATATTCAAGGTTTTTTTTCTGTGAAAAGGTAGTGAGGGCCAGTTCCCTGGGAAATACAGGTGATGATGGTAAGAAATAATTGGAAACCCAGTCACAAAACTGGTGGCAGCATGATTGAAATGATTGAAATAACGTCATGTTTGTGAAGGAGATGTTTAAAAGCTTGTAGACATTGGCATGGTCAAAAAAATTAAAGGATTGTCATTGCACCCAGAAGTGATTTGGCAGAATGTGTTTATAAAGGCTTGTTGTAGTAAAGAAACCCAATTTAGTATATCATCTTCCTGAGCAAGACGTTACTGTAGGTTTCCAAACAGGGTGTGCTGTTAAGACAGATGCCTAGCGTATAATTTTAAAAGGACACTCAACCTTTAACAGATTCCAATTCAAGACAATTAATTTGGATTGGTTCGTTTCTAAAAGATAAATAAATGAAGACTAGATAAAGCACTTAGGAAATTATTGACACTACAAAGAACGTAACTCAATACAAAAAGAGAAAATACAAGTATAGATAACAGTGTCATCAGCATATAGATGTATATGAAAAGGAATGCTCCCTGAGCAATATCAAGATAGATATTAAATAGTGTTGGACCCAGTGTGGACCTTTTTGAAATACATTTAGATAAGGGCAGGGGAGTCAGAAAGTAAACCCTGAATCCTCACTGAATGTAGCTGACAAGAAAAGTAACTTTTAAACCAAAACAATCAGCTCTCAGGAAACCGTGAGTTGCTTAGCCTGTCCAGCAAAATACAGTGGTCCACCAAATCAAATGATTAAGCCAGGGCAAAAAAAAAAAAAAAAAAAAAAGAGCAGCCACACACTACTTATTTTCATCAATAGCACTTTGTCATTTAAGACTTTTAGTGCAGCATTGGTTCAATTGAAGTAGATTCATTACACACAGGTGATGTATTTCAAGTGTTTATTTCTATTAATATTTCCGATTAAGAATTATAGTCATGAATGAATCGGAATGAAAATGAAGACCCAAGATTAACTTTTCTCAGAAAAGTAGATGATTACATAAAAATAATGGATTTATTTATACAAAAATTTTGGTTTACTGAACTATGTCCATTTACAGTACAGTATGTAGGTGCGGTACTTGGTACATTTCCAGACCTGTGGCACTGCTGAGGTGTTAAGGAAACCCAGCTTTAATAACAGCCTTAGCGCATATTTATTTAGTTGAATCTGGTGTATTTTATGTTCTATGATCTCATTTTACCAGGTATTGGTACTGCCAAGTCCTAACACACTATTTATTTCTACCCAACATTTAAACATTTAATGAATTAATATGTTTAGATAAAGCCAGAAGTGGCTAGAGTAGCCAAAATATATACTCAAGTAAGAGTAGCACTAGATCTTTGTATTTGTACTTAAGTAGAAGTAAAACGCACTCATGCAAACAAACGTGAGTCAATTCAGAGTAAAAGAAAAGTATCTGGGTAAAGGCTCCTCAGGTATCGAGTAACTATTTAATTATAAACAAATTTTAACACAATTATCAAATCAGACAGACATAAATGTAAAGGCATTTGCAAATTCTAAAAAGGAGTAAAAATACAAACCATCATTCCAAATTAATTCTAAGTGATCTTTTTTTTTTTCAAATGGTATTTTTTTCATAACATTAAGCATTTAAGCTAGCTTTTCAGCAATACCCCTTAATGGCTTTCCCACTTTGTGGATGGTGCCTGCGACTGCCTGCTGGACAACTGTCAAGTCAGCAGTTTTTTGCGATGATTGTGTATAACATGAAATCAATGTATTATAATCCTTTTTAATTATCTTGTGTAATATTCAAATATTCTGAGAAATAAAATTTAGGGTTTCCATTACCTCTAAGCTATAATCATCCAAACTAACAGAAGAAATTGCTTGAACTGTATCGCTTTCAGCGCAATAAATCAATGTAAGGGTTTCACCTTATGAGTTGAATTCCCCCCCAAATAAACCTTTTTATGATATTCTAATTTATGTAGATGGCATAAAAAGTAAAAAATTATCCCTAAAGAGATGCAGTTAATATGCACCTCCTCTGGTTTATGGCCCTTGAAAACGAGCAAAGACAAAATCGCTTCCTCTCTCAATTACCAAAAGTGTGTCTTTATTTGTAATAGGGGTATCCTGTATGTCCTAGGGTTTTTATGCTATTGTTCACCCGAGGCTCATTTGGCACATTGAGCAGAACTGATAAAAAAAAAATTCATCACGAAAACAAAAGCCTTTGAGACGAAACAGAGAAAGTTACCGGAACAAACTCTGGCGGGCCCTAATCCAGGGCAAATCCTCCTTTAGGCTTTGCAGAGATCACACAATGGGGGAAGTAATGTCAAATTGTTTGTCCCTGGCAATAATTCACGCTGTTCTTGTTGCGTGCGATCGTGTCATTGTGTCTTGTCTTATCCGTGGAACATCCAGCATCTAATGTGCGTCCTTCTTGGGAAGTTGAGCCTGCCCCTGGCACCAGGACTTTTACTCTTTCCTTCCCTCTGGCGTCTTTGCTTCTAGCTATTCACCTTTCCTTTCATTCAGTCTTATGGATTACTAGGAGCAGTCCACAGGGAGAGCTGTCCAAATATGTTTGTGTTGCCAAAGGAGAGCATCACCTACTCTTGCTCCTGTCTATGGTTCAAGTGTGTCTGTGTGTGTGTGTGTGTGTGTGTGTGTGTGTGTGTGTGTGTGTGTGTGCACAGAAGTGAAGAAATGGTGAAATCACTAGAGGTTCAGCAGGACAGCTTGTATTCATACCCTCTGGGAGCCTTTTTTTTTTTTTTTTTTTTTTTCTTGGGGGCCGCCTAGTCAGCCTGGCTGCTCAGATGTGAGGCAAGCGAGATATCAGCCCTAAGGAAACATCCAAGCTGCGACCCACAGGGAAAACAGACGGACGGGACAAACGCACGGAGGCGATTCCCAGCGAATAACAGTTTTCTTTTCTTTGTCTCCTGGCACAAATGTGAGCCCAAAATGTACCCAGGCGACTGGAAACTCTGCGGGGAGATGCAGCAACCTTAAAGGGCTTGCTCCCCTGAAAAAGTAGTCAAGACCTCATGTTGACTTCCCAGGCAGCTCAGAAGAGAGGAGAGAGGGTTCAAAAACAGAGGAGACAGAGAGAAAGGCAGAAACAGTACATTAGGAATGAATTATGTGGAGAGAGCACTTATCCAACCGTCCTCCTCTGAAGTGTTTGTACTGTAAGCCTCAGATCTTCATTGTATTTATTCTAATGTTTAAATATTCATGGTAAATCTTCTCATATTCAATTACAGTTGCACGACCACAGCATGCAGATAGAGTGCTTTCTCCCTGCTGCCAGGATGAGCTCACTCTACACGTGCGTGTTTGTGTGTGTGTGTGTGTGTGTGTGTGTGTGTGTGTGTGTGTGTGTCTGTGTGTGCACGTGACTGTGTGTGTTTAGCTTGTTCCCCGGAGCAATCAAGCCTTTGTTATATTGGAACCAAGCTCTATAATTGCTTATATTAGTTGCTGATCAACGCAAGACCACAAGACTCACACATACACACACACACACACACGGTCACGCACACAAATATATTCACCCCCACATGATTCCTGACAGTCTTTTTACTAACCACCAAAGCGGGAGACAGAAAGAGATTCATTACATCACAGGCTAACAAAGACACACACAAGACCCAGTAGAGAATACCTACATTTGCCCCGATGTTTGGCTTCATGTTCACGCTTGATTAAGTCAGGTGTCGGTGACATGTCCTGCCGTGTTTCTTGGTTAAACGTGTGTTTCTCTATGTTATAAGGAGTCATTGCATTAAAGGTTGGCTTTTGTCTTTTGTTTTAGCGCTAAACGAGCCAACAATAGACTACGGCTTCCAGAGATTACAGAAGGTCATCCCCAGACACCCTGGAGACCAGGAGAGATTACCCAAGGTACGGTGCCTCTCCACTCCTCTCATGTTTCTGTGCTTTTCTGATTTACCCATTGAAACGATTCCTGAGGAACTTGGCTTGGTATAACTGGAAGAAACGAGATGTATCGAAAACTTCTTCAGTTTCATAGAAACGGTGAAGGGCAGCTTGACCTCATGCACAGCGTGTGTGCCTTAGAGACAGTTGGGCATGCAGGAATGAATTCACGTAGGCATGATGTGGTCCCTTTAAAATATTTTTACCCCTTGAAGTGGCATTGTTGCTTTAAAAAAGGAAGTGCTTGGAAAGAGTTGCATGTTCTTCCACAATTTGAGCTCCCTCACAAAGTAAAAATATGACTGTTAGGTTAATTGGTCTCTATAAATTGTCCTTTGGAGTGATTGTGTCTATGCATGGTTGTTTGTCCTGAGCGTTTAGGGTTTACATCATCTCTCAACCAATTACCATCAGAGATCAGCTCCAGCTGGATGGATGGATGGATGGATGGATGGATGGATGGATGGATGGATGGATGGATGGATGGATGGATGGATGGATGGATGGATGGATGGATGGATGGATGGATGGATGGATGGATGGATGGATGGATGGATGGATGGATGGATGGATCCATCATGAAAAATGGAAAGAGTATGGTACAACAAAGGCTGTTTGTGGAAAAATCCTGCACCACACAAATGTATTAATGGAAAAAGCCAAAGGAAGTCATATGTGCTGTTTGCTCCATTTCTATGCATGAGGCACAGCAGACATGTGGAAGAAGGTACATTGGAGCTAGCATTAAGATCACAATCAAACTGTTTGACCTACATGCAGAAGACAATGCTTGGCAGAAAACTATAACTGTACGTCACCCTGAACACATCCCTGCTGTGGAACATGGTGGTGGCAGCGTCACGCTGTGAAGAGGACTTTCTTCAACAAGGACATACACCATGGTGACAAACGCTGGGGAGGAGAATGTAGATAAATACAGGGCAATCCTGGGGAAAACCTGTAGCTGCAAAAGACTTGCAACTGGACGAGGGTTTGCTTTTCATCTGGATGTCAACCCCAAACTTACACCACGGACTACAATATAATGATTTAGCTGAGGGGTCAACTTTCTGATTGGTGAGTTCCATTCCAAATTCCCTCCTAGGTTATTGTTATCATATTAACCTTAGCAATAACAATACATTTATTTAAGATTGTGTACCAGCAGTTATACATCACAGAATACGACTTAGAACTATACTTATAGACAGATGTTGGCACAGTGCAGATGTTCAAAACAGACTTTTTTTTAATCTATAACAAGACCACCACAATAACAATGGAACAGAACCATAGAACAGTAAATTCTATTTGCTATTAAAAAACTTGATGTGTATGTTAACACAGGGACTCATGCCCCTGCTTTGTTCTGTTGTCTGGGGACCACACTGTGTAACTCTGAGGAGCACACAGGTCTCTGAGTGTCCAGCAGTCAGACGACTAGGGCAGGCCATGAGCACAAACGAAAGTCTGCTATTACAGATATGTAGAGCTTGATATTGTGTAATGTTCATTGAGACAGTAAAACGTGTCTGGGAGGGATGCGGAAATTGTGAATGCAAGCTTCATGATCATGTACACTGCAAAAAGGGAACTAAAATTAAGTAAAATTTTCTTTAAATAATGTATTTGCCCTTAATTTGAGCAGGTAAATAAGATTATCTGCCAATGGAATGAGTATTTTGACCCCTAAAATAAGATAAGTAGATATACTGCACTACAAATGAGATGATGGAGATGAGTTGTTCCTGTTTAAAGTGCAAACATCTTATTCCATTGGCAGATCATTTAAAGTTGCCTGCTCAAATCAAGGACAAATATACTAATTTAAAGAAAAATGTACTTATTTTTAGTTCCCTTTTTGCAGTGTACAGCTTTAGACTCATGTTGCTTTCGAAATTCTGCAAACGTTGTCCCCCACTTTGGTTCAGTCAGCTGCATTTCCATGTCATCTGTATCCTACCACAGTTAAAGAGAAACAAATCCAGCTGGTCATTAAAGCTTCCTCGTTTGTTCAGAAAAGAAAATATTGCTCCATACACCTGAAAAGTTCCAAAGGTTGCCCTTGTGAATTCTGTCTTGAATCTTCGGATGTATCCGTCTACGTCCGTGGTGTTGATGCTGCTCTGAGGGGGCAGCTCCCTGAGGCATTTGAAGTGCCGCAACGTGGAGGTTTCATCATCGCTTGAAAAAAATGCCAACTTTTGAACAACAGCTTCCCATGTGTTGCACTTGTCTAAAACAGTTTGTCCTTTTTCGTCCTTTTCTTTTTTATTCACTTCTATGCGATAAGACTGGCGAGTCCTTCTAACCAGTAGGCAAAATCATTCAAGTAAAACCAAGTAGGTGAGGTGTTGCTTCAGATGTTGTCATCTAAACTGGATTCTGTACAGGTAGCGTTATAATATCCATATTAATAAACTTTCTAAGATTAATGCACTGCCTGGCATCAGTGAACCACTTGTGTGCCACCTGTGGCACAAGTGCCCAGGGAAGGCGCCCTGGTTTAGCTCAAAATGTATTCATGTCTTAGAATCGTCCAGCCAAAGTCCAGACCTAAATTCAAACAGGGGCACGTCTTGAAAATTGAGGTTCACAGACAGCCTCCATCAAATCGGACTGCGTTTCAAAAGTGAGCGAAAATGTCTCTAGATGTGCAGAGCTGGTAAAGACATACCCCCAAAAGACCTACAGCTGTAACCGCAGAGAAAGGTGGTTCTACAAAGCATTAACAAAGGAGGGCATGTGCCATATGTTTATATAAAAAAATAATTATAGAATAATTGTCCTTCCATTTCACAACCATGCACCAGCTTATTGTATTTTCATATAATAAACTTGTAACATGACATCAAATGTGATAGGTTCAACTGCTTTGAATACTTTTGCAAGGCACCGCATGTGGACATTTGCTGTTGAAGCAGATAATTCACAGGAACAACAAATAAAAGCCGATCCATTTATTTTTCAAGTGTAAGGTCATTTAGACTGGCAAAGAGGGGTGGAGGTGGGGAGGGGGGGAGAAAAAAAGGAATAGATGGAGGAAAGGAGGCTGAGGCAGAAGCAGGTTAGGTGATCCATCATAGCTGTCCAGTCCTACCTCCTGCTGGGTCAGTGGATCGAAGTCAACCCCGGGTGGACTTTATTACTTTCAGCACACATCCACAAACGCAGCGCACTGAAAGAGAAGCACACGCGGACGCGCGCGCCGGGTAGAGGGAAGTGGCCACGAGGTAGAGATGAAGGGCTCAGGTAGATGCAGGAGGAAAGACAAAGAACATGCGTGTCCTCGCCGAGTGTCTGGTGGACGCCAGACTTGACTTGAGTTCTGGTCTTTAGCCAATCAACCCCCTGTATCTCTCTAAATGTCTTTGTATCTATCCGTCCATCTCTTTTTCCTCTCCTGCTCATTCCCCCCTCGCTTGGTGGTGTCTCTTTCTTTTCTAAATGAACAGCGGTAGCTGGCAGGCCAGCTTGTTCATTTCAGAGCTATTGATTTGTGCCTTTATTGAGGTAATAACACTTTGTTGACCACACTTCTCCCAATTGTTGGCCTCAATCATGGGAGTCTGGCAGGAGAGGGGCACACGCTGGCAACTTCTGGATCTACATACAGTCACTTTGCCTTACAAAAGTATGCATGGCCCTTAAAAATTCTCACATTTCTTGTAGTAAAGGAATAAACTGTAACTATTTATCCCTTATTCCATACAAAATAGCTCAAACTCAATTTCATAGGAGAGACGGTGTCAGTGAAGATCAGCTTTCTCTATTGAATTTAGGTCTGGATTACAAATGAGCCGTTTAATCCACATGCTTTGATCTAAAACTGTTCCATTGTTTATATCAATTATTGACAAGATTTGAGATGTTCAAATCTGCAGATGTTGTTTTTATAATCTTAACCCAGCTGCAAACGTCTCAACGTCTTTGTCCCTACCCTGTCTTCTGTCTTCCCTGATGTCCGTGATGCTGTTTGTTCTCTAATGGTTTCTAACAAACCTCCGAGGCTTTCACAGAACGGCTTACGAATTTACAAATGAGGCGACTTCTTTGAAGAAATCAGGTTTTATTTAGGAGTAACAGAGTAAAAAAGGCTGATTACCAGGAAGCAACGCATTTCAGATATTTGCTTTCACTTAACCAAATGAGGATGATGCGTTGTCTGTGGTATTTTTTGCCGCCCACTTCATTGGTATGACTCATTTCATATCAGATACGAGTAATTTTTTAGATTGCTAGGTGTCTTTATAACTCTTTGCTTACATGTTAAAGAGGGAGAAAGCAGGTAGACAGTGGTGATGGCCCAGTGTTGGGCTGAAAGCAGCCTCCCCACCCTATAGCTAAGAGGAAGACAGGCAGCGTGACTAGAGAGCTGGACTGCATGGAGTTCAGCAGGAGCTGCGGTGTAGCTGGGCGTCTGGGTGTCGTTAATGAGTGACCGGCCTTCCAGACGGGGCCAGGCTCTGCTCTGGATCAGGTTCCCCTTCCTGTTGACGTCTCTGTGGGCCTGACTTTACGGGAAGAGACCCTTGCGCCCAGGAAATGGTCTCCCCTTACAGCAGCGGAGCTAACCACATTTATCTGTTTATCAGAACGACTCTGGAGCTGGGCCTAATCACGTTTAGCCACTGGACAGATCCCTTGGCTAACGAGAGGCTGATGGGCACAGACGGGCCGCAGGACCATGGGAGAGTGATTAATAGGAGAGGGAGACGAAAGAAAGTAGTTTGGAGACACAGGTGGGGAAGGGAGAGGGCTGATGCGCAGACGTTAAGCGACTGAGCTTTCACGTGTCCTCCCGGAACACCGTTAACACTCCAGCTGCAGATCTGGTTGTGTCCTAATGCCTCACACTTCCCTCATTTCCCCTCTCCTCCTCCTCTGCCTCGTCCCTCTCTTTCCCCTCCTCCTGTCCATCTACCTATCTAGCGATCCCTGGGAGGCATGTGGCTTTGAGGAAAAGCAGAGAGAAAGGAGAAGCGAGGAGCGACGCATACATACTAAAGAACCACTTACCTTCCCAGGGCCTCTACATCTCTCAATCACCTGAAGCAGGCCCCTCTCTTGTCTCCCCCCTCATCCCTCTCCGCATCCCCCAAGATAGTGCTAGTAATGGGAGGTTAACACAGAGGCAGCGCTCCCATTATTGAGTGAATTTAGCACCTCGGACAGCGCTCTACAATCTTTATTGCTTTGCTGACCCTCTCGTCATGTCTCGGGCGTGCTCGACAGCTTCCACATGTGTGCGGCTACGTGTGTGCGGGTGTGTGTGTGTGTGTGTGTGTGTGTGTGTGTGTGTGTCTGGAGGGAGGGGAGGGGGGTGTTCATATGAGGTCTGATTGAAAGGCGGTGTGTCACGGAACAGAGAGCACACATGCTCCGGGGCTTGTTCACAGCGAGGGATACACTCAGGAGAGTATAACGCACAGCGTGTGTGTGGAAGAGAAAGAGGGAGAGAAAGAAACGAGAAGAAGGAGGGTGGGGGGGGGCTGTAATTTTCTGGTTGTCGCACCTCCAGCATATATCCTGGCCCCGGCACATTAACTTTTAAAAAGGGTTTTGTAGGGCTGTAGGTGTCTCCATCGCATGCACACACATATATAACGGCTGCCTGGAGTCACATACTCAGAGGGGAGAGGAATAGAGACGGAGACAGGTGGGGGAGGAGGACGGGGTGGGGGGGGGGGGGGGGGGGGCGGTTTGGTTGCGGTAACACTGCGTTAGGATAAATGTTTGATGTGGGAAATTCCGCTCGGCGGTTTTCACCTGAGCAATGATGTTCTACATTTATCACACAAAGTGGATGTGGGGCCATTCACTCGGATCATTACCGGGGTTAATACGGGCCAGGAGACGAGAGTGTTCCCTCTGACTGGGGGTGGTTGTGTAGCCGTCAACCTGATGATATGTTGTGTTAAATGAAATTGATGCGTGATCATGCGCACCGGAGTCATGATCCATCAGTGACAAAAAAGGAGGGGAGTAGATGTAGAAGATGGTTGACTGATACAGAGATATAGGCTCATGTTTTATTCACTGATAACAGTATCTTCCCCCTGCTCTCCCAAACTGCCCCGACTGGTAACAAAGTGCTGGGATAGGCCCATTTCTCTTCCTCGCCCTGCCTCTGTCTGCCTGTTTCCCCCCTCTTCGCCACTCTCTGTTCTGCATTCACAGCATAATGTAAGAAGTGAGACGTAATAAAAGTGACTGAACTCTTTGAGCCGTCAAGCTCCTGATCAATCCTCTCTCTCTCTCTCTCTCTCTCTCTCTCTCTCTCTCTCTCTCTCTCTCTCTCTCTCTCTCTCTCTCCCACTCTCTCTCTCTCTCTGTATGATTGCAGGAGGTGATTTTAAAGAGAGCAGCCGACCTGGTGGAGGCCTTGTACGGGATGCCTCACAACAATCAGGTGAAACAACCACACCTACACAAAAACACCAGGCTGCATGGTAGACATCAGCCGATATGAGATTTTCATGGTATAGCTGTATTAACACGTACACTTTAAAACAAAAGCGTATAAGACGACCCAAGTACTTTCATTATGAAGAATAGCGGTGCTCCATTAGTTTCCTTGCCACGGCTGCTCATCTTCTTCTTTTTTTTTTTTACAAATGTAAATATTTCCTAATGATATTACAAGACACTGTTTGTATTGTAAGCAGGAAGAATTTTGGTGGCATTTTTTTTTTTTCCAGTGGAGTGATGGTGTGCAGCCGCAGGTGGAGGATAGGCAGCTGGGATGCTAGGATGCTTACAAAACAGAAAAAGGGTGATGGACAGTCATGTTGTGGACTCTAAGCAGAGGCAGACTCGCCACACTTTAGCGCATTGGTGTCCAAAGTGCTGCCCGGGGGCCATTTGTGGCCCCTGGACTGATTTTGTGTGGCCGCCAAATGCAATTCCAGAGTGATTAAGCTCACTGTCACGTGGTAGATGCAGATGGAGGCCTTTTATTTTTACCTGGGGCAAAATTATTACACACAGGTTAAAATTTTCTTACAATTGAACATGTTAGGTGCAACACCAAGTATTTGTCTTTTAGGAATCAAACTTTTTACATTCTCTTTAATTTCGTAGTAAATAGGACCTCATTTATCCAATGATGTTTACTCAGATGAAGACTTCGGTCCACCAAAATCTGCTTTTGATTCATTTATTAAAACTGGCTAAATGAAGGAAGAGTTTTCACAGAAAGAAAGACCAAAATCCTGCTCCTTTTGCTGAGAATAGACTTTTTTTTCAGTCAGGCCCAAAAGATTTTAAGAAGGCAAAAGTGCAAAGGGCCTATTTGAGTTTTGGATCTGCTATGATTTACTCATCCCTTTCCAACAGAAAATCTGACTAATTGTTTTATTGCTTTCTCATATTTCATGGAAAATGTAAAAACAAATTGACAAAATTATTTTTTTTGGTCATTTTATTTGATGTTATAATATTTTGGGCCCTCGGGAACATTTGGCCCACGTGAGGAAAAGTTTGGACACCCCATGTCCCTAGTAACCCTAGTAACCCCAACATATTGCCCTGTTAAATACCAAGCTACAGTCAGTTTTTTATACAGCAAGAAGACATAATATTCTTCGCAGCAGGCGCTTTAATGAGTGCGTCATATTTTTATTTAGGTCAGAAAGTCAAAATGAAAGTAACAATGAACAGAGGTTATAGACGACAGTTTTAGAACTAATAATCAGAATGATAGACCATTTTACCAGCCACCGGTATTGTTGTTGCCTTGTGTTTTCTAGTGAAGCTGTGTTGGATTTTCAATGAAAGCCATTATGACATGTTATATTTTTGTTAAATATTTTGGGTTAAGACGTTAATACAGTGAAATTTCTTACTTTTAAACAAGGTTAATGTACTGTCAGAGTGTTATTCTGGCCCATGCTTGCTCTCCGCAGGCCCTGCAGCTCCCTGCTGCGCTCATGCTAGATGTGGTATGCATGGGAATATGTAAGCTCTTATATCACAGAATAGGACAAGGGATGTAGAAGTTAAGTAAAAAACTAACTTTAGATGGTGGAGACAGTAGTATAGAGGAAGATGTAGAAGAGGAGGAAAGATAGGAAGGACAAAACAGGGCGGAAAATGCACAAGATCTGATGGGGTTCTTTTCTGGGATTCTCAAACTATACCTGCTCCTGGAGTGTCTTATGGATCTTAACCCTGCATAGATGAGAGAAAGATTTATTAGCTTTACATTCACAGGGAGGCATTCTTTTGATGCCATAAAACGTGCAATACAGGTATAGTGAAAAAAATAATACTCCATCTTTTGAATTTATTATATAATAGGGCCGGACGATAAATCAATGTCTATATATATATATATCAATCGATAGACATATAGCAATGATAGGAAAAAAAAGGTCAGTAAAAAGTTCAATAGAATACAAGTTTTCCTTCCTTATGCATTCTAGCCATGTAAGTTAAATATTACAGTCACTACATCGTCTCAACCAATCACAAACGCAGACCCAGGAACCAAGCTCCGCCCCCTTCCAAGGGTTCAGAGAGCACGCTTTTTTTCTTTTCTTTTTTTACTTGCAGTTTTACTGAAAAGTTGGTGAATAAATCAATGAATGAATAAATCAATCAATATGATTTCTATTTTATTAATATACTTTTTTTCTATATCGTCCAGCCCTCTTGTATAATGCCCTGCCAAGCATTTAAAAACGTACAGTTTTAAGTCTTCTAAAATTTTCCATCATGTTGTTTTCATGGTTAAAGCTCTTTTTTGTGAGATACCGGAACAGAGGACAGAGTGGGCACAGTTTTCCCTTGTGGTTTGAAGCCTGGGGTCATGCAGTGCTACCCTCCCCACCTGCAGCGCCGCACTGCCTGTCAGCTGGCTGAAAGATGATTACTACACCTTTCTGTTGTTTTTTAAGAAAGATTAATTTGCCTTGTTGGAAATGTTTCTGGCTATTGTGTTAAATCGTTAAATCGTGGGAAATCGTAGTGGTTTCACTTGGTTGTAATGCTGTGAGAATCCTGCGCCTTATCAGGACATTGTAAAAATGATCTGATCCTTACGAGGTTTTAAAAGCTTTCTGATTTAATCATTAGGGCACAGAGCTGCACAGTAGATTCCACGCTGTCCTTTATTAAATAATAGGGATGAGCCAGCATAAAGATAAAATGGAAACATGTGAAAAAACTAGGTAAGCTGTTGCATCTGCAATAAAGAAAAAGGAGCCAAAAATAGTAATCAAATTATTTCAGCAACAAATGATCACCTAAAGGGTTTGTGTAGTTTTCCCATGTGAAACACGCAGTGTCAAGGTAAGAAAAGGCCACTGATGACTTTAGAGAAAGAAGTGTTGCTGTTCATGAATCTGGGAAGCTTTTTCAGGACATTACCAAATAGCTCGTAGACTATCATTTTAGAGCGAGAAGGATTATTTACAAGTGGAAAGCATTTAGAGCCGTTGCCAGTTTTCACAGCAAATTCACCCTAAGGTCAGACCGTGAGATACTCAGAGAAACTGCCAAAATCCAATAGTGTCATCCCAAACCATAAAGGCTTTAAATGTGAAAGTTAATGACAGTAAAATTACAATAAATCTGAACAAATAAGTCTGAGTAGAAGCTATTTACTCAAGAAAGAACCTGGCTGTATGAACTTGCAAGGCAAAGTTGAATCTTAATGAACAGGATTCTGGAAGAATATCCTTTGGTCAAATCAGACTAAAGCGGAGCTCTTTGGCCGAAACGCACAAATCGATGCGCAACATTTCAGCACAAAACATCCCGTACTAACCTTTAAGCTTGGTGATGAAGGGGTGATGATTTGGCCTGTTTTTCTTCTTCTTTTTCTTTTCTTTTTTTTTTTGCATTAACATGATTTCTTGCAGCTTTTAATCATGAACTTATCTGTATTTCAAAGTATTCTAAAGCCAAATGTGAGGATGGTCAAAAGTGATCATGGGAGAAATGTTTTAACGATGAAGAGTAGGTAGAAACGCCTCCACAACGATGAGAGACGTTGATAAAATCTGTAGGAAGTGTGTAAAGATTCATCACAAACAGGGCTCTTATTTTGGATGAATCGTTCTCGATACATGATGTCTGTCTTGGTTCATGGAGGTGAGATGAAAAACATACCAGCACCTGGTAAAAAAAATAAAAAAATAAAAAATTTGCTGAGATGAATTACGGCCTGAGATGTAAAACCCTATCATTGAAAGCAGGTGTGCCTTTCTAACGATGACCGTATTGTAGCTTAACTAACCTCTCAGTAACCAGAGCTGCTTTCTCGACTTTCTGTTTGCCAGGAGATGATTTTAAAACGAGCGGCGGACATCGCAGAGGCCCTCTACACGACGGTGCCGCGGGGCCACAACCAGCTCGCCGGTCTGGGCAGCGGCTCCGTCCACGCTGGCATGATGGCCGTTAATTCCTTCTCCGGGTCGGAGGTGGGGCAGACGGCCAATCAGGGTGAGCAAGTGGTTAAAGTCCGACACGGAGGGTAAAAGTGACAGGGGCCTAATATATTTTTCTCCTCTTTTTGAGACGGATAGTAAAAAATGAGTAGTGCAATGGAAATTTTATTTTTCATGTGGGAAATATAGAGCGGTTTGATTTAGGAGCACGGGGCGTTGTAGAAAACCCTTAAAATGCAGGACAGGAAGGAGAGGAGGGATAACGGTGGCAGCAGGAACTGGGGGCGGTGGGGGTGGGTTCTTGAAAGAAGGGAAAAAATGGCAGTGAAAGAGTGAAGAATGGAGTAAAAGAGAGTCATGGATGGAGTACGATGGAGAAAAATGAGTGGGTCCTCAGGGTGTGTATATCAGACTGGGGTCGGCCCTTGTCTGACAGAGAGAGATGTGGGTGCAGTCAGCGGTGATTCATCACATGTACCAGGGGAACGAGAGGAGAGCGGATGGACCTGCCTCTGGAATGTGTCTCAATAATTCCAATGAGCTTCCCCTGCCCTTCATCTTCATCTGGAAACATCTGCAGGTAGGAGAAAAACAAGGGGAGGTCAGCTGCTTATCTCGCAGGCTGTAGCTTATTGCACAGGAGGTGAGAATGGGGAGAATGGATGCTAATTATGGCAGAGTAGTGTGGCAAAAAGGGGGGGAAAAAATGGCTACAGCAATAAAATGCGTTCACTTCCAGCTGTTTTTTCCTCCGGCGTCAGCACGTTGAAACCGAGAAGTCAATTTATCGTCTTCCTTACCATGTCGTCCGCCTTGTACCCACTTCTCTAGTGAAAAAGGTCTCCATCCTATCACAAATACAGGCTTCATTCTTTGTGAATTACAGTATGGCCGCGAAAGCACTTTGGTGTTAATTGCCTTGTCAATGCATCTAAAACTGGAGAAGAGCCAGCAGGGTTAAAGGCCTCTTGTTTCAGTTGTCGGATCTCTAATATCCCTCTTTTTCCGCTCTGTTCATTGCTTTCTCGCTTTGCCATATGTTGTGTAAGAGTTTTTGTAGTTTTTTTTGTTGTTTTTTTTGTTTTTTAAAGATATCCTGTTAACTCTTAATGATGCATCTCTCAGACTTAGAAGGAACAGAGGACTTGGCAACATGCATGAAATCTTTTCTTCGCCCGTCTGCTTTATCCATCTAACACCGATCTTCCTCTTTCCTGTTCTCTCCCTGTCCATAGGTTTCAGTAGAAGTACAAGCAGTGTGTCCCCTCATGGTTACGTCCCCAGCTCCACTCCTCAGCAGAGCAGCTACAGCTCTGTCTCCACTAGCATGAACGGCTACGCTAACTCTGGCATGGCAACCCTGGGCACCTCACCCAATTTCCTCAATGGATCTGCCGGCAACTCGCCCTATGCTAGTGAGTAAACACGCATCGTTTCTTTAACGTAGCGATGGGGGTCGACTCAGGGCACTGTAATGGACTGCATGGGATTTTACTCTGAAAGGAGCGGAGTGGCGCATTCTGCAAGAGGTCCCGGGTTCAAATCTCAGGCAAGCCCCTAAAATTGTTGAGGCAGAAATTTCAGCAGCTAGTTTTAAAAGAAGGAACAAGGAAGAAGAATCCAGAATGATCAGGATTAGACTGGCAGCTTGTGGTGGCAGGTTCAAATCCTGGATGAACTCCCAGATTTGCTCCAACAAAAACGTTGTTAATACGACAGAAAAAAAAACTGTTTGGTTTAGAGAATATAATACACAAATACAAAGGAAAGAAACAAGATTCCAAAGTGGTCAGGCTTCTGCTGCCAGCTAGAGGTCCAAGGTTCAAATCCCAACACAATTCCCTAAATTGTTGTGGCAGAACGACTAGAAATGAGATTGGAAAGCCATGCTTATGTTTTATTTCCAAATTTTAAAAAAAAGAAGAGAGAAAAAGAAGAATAACGAAGAGTAGTCATGTTTGTGCTGCTAGCTGGAGGCCTCAGGTTTGAATCCCAATTAAACCCCCAAATTTGATGGGCCAGAAACGTTCTGTCATGCAACAGAAATCAAACTTGTTTGATTTTGGGTTTTCAATATAAAAAGCAGGGAATAGAGAAAATCCTAAGGAGGGGGTTATGTTCGTGTGCAGCTGATAACATGCCCATCTGTTCCCTTTTAATTCTCATTCATTTCCCCTTTTTTTTAATTATTAAATACTCAAAATAGACCAAGATGGTTATTTATTCTCATCACTGAGGGTTCTGACACATCGGGCATTTCCAACATAACAGAATCGGTGCACTGAGAAACAGAAGTGAGACTCAAAATCAACTCTGACGTATTACAGTTCAGCTGACTGTGTTTCTTTAGGCGCTTTAAGTCAAACGCAAAACCCTGCTTTATTGGCCAAGGGAGCATATCACCCGGCACCCCCTTCGAAATACACACACATATCCTGTCACTTCTTGTGCACACACTTTCACCACCTACATTAAAGACCCTTGATTAAATCAATAAACTAATTGCTAGAGAAGCAATTCCATTTCAGCTCTTTGATTCCTGAGTGTTAACAAGTATTTTAACAGGCTCATCGGCCCCACACAGACACTTTCAATCAATGGCCCCTCGGCCCGCCTTTGTAGGTCCAATTTTCATTAATTGATTAGTTAGGCCCCTTCATAAATGGATTATGACTTTATTGCAAAGGATTTGTCAGGAAGAGCCATAAAAGCTAAGTGTTGGATAATAACAACAATAAAAGCAGACGCAGATATCAGAGGGCAGGTGAAATACGGCTCGGTTGATTGTAAAATCACTGAGGGGGGGTGGGGGGGGGATGCTCTTAGCGTATTAGCAGAGAAAAGACAAACGTGGCAGAAATGGATGGATGGGATGATCACAGGTAAACGCATGATTCTAGTTGACCAGTGATAAATGTGGTGTAGGTTTGCTTCCTGTGACTACGGTAGCCGCTGTAAATCCAGCTGACATCTGCTGCGTATGAAAGACTTCACAACAGCTTTTGAAGCTTTGTTCAGTGCTTCTGCGTATGAAATCGTCCCACTATTAAATCTGCATGATTATGTGGCCCCCCGACATATTTAAGTTCCTCACGGCTCCTGTTCTACCAATAAAGGTACAATTTCCTACAATTATTATAGACTTTTATGACCGACTTATTGTAGTCAGTGCTCCAGTCTGATTAATTCTGATCCATTGATTTATGCCGGCAGCTAATGTATTACTGCTCATTTTGACCAACTCACAGCCCGTATTCTTTATAGCTAATGAGACGGCCCCTGATCAGTAGAAAAGTAGTTTGTTTCCTCTGCCAACCAGTGGAAACTAGACACAGTGTTATGACATGTATGAAAAGCTGTAGTTGTATTTGGTTCTTCTGTTACTTTATGACCTACAGGGCTTTGCAAAAGTATTCACTCAATTTGACATTTTCCATGTCTTGTTCCCTCACAACCTGGAATTGAGACGGGTCGTTTGAGAGCATGCACATTTTCAAGTTTTCTATTTTTTTACATTTTATATATATATATATATATAGATAGATAGATAGATAGATAGATATATATATATATATATATATATATAGATAGATAGATAGATAGATAGATAGATAGATAGATAGATAGATAGATAGATAGATAGATATTCTCATTTGACTTTACTAAATTGGTTTATGTGAGTCCATTGCATAAGATAAGATTGGTTCAATTACAGGTTAAAATGTAACAGATTAGCTAAAAGAAAAGTCGGGGGGGGGGGTTCCTTTGCAAGGCACTGAATGACTAATGCCACTTTACAGGAATGACAATAAAATGACAGCTCATTAGTTTCATTTTTATATCTTCCAGTCATTAATGTTTTCTTGTGAGCCATGAAATGTTTACCATTGCTGACGATTTCAGGACTTCTTATATACATATATTATATATATCTTATATGTAAGCATAACCAGCTTACGCCCTTTGTCGCAAGTAATCAACCCTTCAAGCGACTCCTTTTCAAGAGGGAAGTGGGCCACAAATCTAGTGACGTTTTCTGATATGAAATGAAATATTCTTACCAGATCCTAGACTTAACGCACCACTCCCTCCTAGCTGCAGTCGGAGAAGTAAAACTAAAAACTACGCCCCTCCAAAACTAAACTACAAATGAATCACACATACACGAAGCCTCAGCTACCAGATCAGTCAGGAAAAAAGACCCTTAAAACTCATCAAAGTGTATTTCGTTGGTGACCTTTGCCAGTGCCAAACCCCACATAAAAGAGCAGAGTTTGAATTGTGATATTTGAAAAAACAAGAATCCACAGATGAAGCTTTAGTTATAGGTTTACATATTTAGGCTGTCTTATGGACCTTTTTAATGTCATTTATTCATCTAAAGCGTTCACTACAATTACATTCTGATGTCTAATTGTGAGAATGGTTGATGATGTCTTTAAGTGACACCTAGCGTCATCTACGATTTCCAGTTGTTTTGTTTTTTTCTTAACAGCAAAGTTAGCGAGAGGCTTCACAGTAGACTGTAAAAAATGGAATAGAAAATAGCTAATAAACGTATTCACAAATTTCTTTTAAAGTGTGGCTATACTTGCAAATATACCCACTTCCGTATTGCTATTAATACTGATACAAATTCAAAGATAGCCATCAAATGTGGATGTTGAAACAAATCTAGATGGGTCAGCTGTGTTCCCCTTATGCAAACCCTAGGATCGAATTAAAACTTTAAACTTCCAACCAGAAACCTGGCAGTGAGAGACACTATAAATCAGCCTTTACCTGGCATCTTTGACTTTGTTTGGCACCATGACTAAAGTGCAAGAAAAGATACCAAGAACTAGACAAAGTATTGGTCTATGTGCTATGTGGGGCTTGTTTGTTGTATTTCCTGAAAACCAACTCTTTGTTTCGGATGGAAATCTCACTGAGTCTTAGGGCTAAAGATGAAATACAAGTAGGTTGCTCCAAAGAAAATTACAGAGAAGTCAAGGAGATGCCAATCCTTGAGCACAGGATGAATAAATAAAACAGACTGATTAGAAGAAGGGGGAAGAAGTTTTAGGCTGTTTTCTTGAAAGTTCACCACAAACATTACAGAAAATACTTGTTCTTAATTACGCATTGCCTTTTTAAGCAAGTAATTGCACAATAACATAAAAAGCTGGTAAAACAGTTTGAGTCAGTTGACCTGAGTTCAAAACATTATCCCTCCTGCCATCATCCATTGACCAGTCCCTTTCTGTTCATCCCGTTTGCCTGTCCTCTGCCCTCGGCCTTCTCTCTAACCCCCCTTTTCTGTCTTCAACTCTCCTTTCCTGTCCGCTCTTCCCCCAACCGCTCCCTCTCTAATCCCACATGAACACCCCTCCCTGCCCGTTTCTCCTCTCTCAGTCGTCCCGTCCAGCCCGACCATGGCGTCGTCAACCAGCCTGGCGTCCAACTGCAGCAGCTCCTCCGGCATCTTCTCTTTCTCCCCGGCTAACATGGTCTCTGCCGCCGTCAAGCAGAAGAGCGCCTTTGCCCCCGTCGTCCGGCCCCAGAACTCGCCTCCCCCCACGTGCACCAGTGCTAACGCTAACAGCCTGCAAGGTAAACGGATGTAGATGCAGCCGATTGTTACTGCTCGCCTATCGGTAAAAGCGGAGCTGCTGTTTCAGCTGCGTCAGTATGGTTCACTTTTATTGTCCTGTCATAATAACAGTTTCTCACTTACCCTTCTTCCTTTAATCTAACCGTCCTTTTTACTCCTCATCCGTTGTTTTCCTTACTTTATCTTTCTTGCAACACTAATCTGCTATTCCTCCCTACTTTAGATCAATCTTTCGTGGACTCTAGCAAGTACTCATCAGCCAGCTCTCTGCAGGGCCTGGCCTTCTCTTGAAGTATGTCATCCTTCTAATTCGTTTCTTCCTCTCTCCATATTATTTTTTTTGTACTCTAAACGCTTGAAGTTCTGGTCACAAGTTTACATTTTCTCACCGTGCGAAGGATGACTTAAACTCGTCGCAGTCGTTGCACACTGTTGTCACCGTTTGGCCGTTTCCCCTCTGGACAGAGGAAGTAAAATGGAGCAAAGACAAAATAATAATAATAAATGGAGTAAAAATAAGTCATAGATTGAACAACAATAAAATAACTAAGGGAATAAAATAGTTTAAAGAGACATGCATATTGACCGTAAGAAGAAAACGGCAAAAAAAACATCATCTTCAAATAAAACAATATATGCCAACTGTTTGCCCTGATTAAGTATTTACTTTAGTGATTAGTCCTTTTTTCAGCAGACATAAACATTGTTGTGCCATCTGCCAGTAGTACCACGGCGCTATCAGAAAAGCAAGATGGCGACAATTGACGTAGCTACTGTAAGAGCTGGTAGACCGTCTTACAATGCCTCGCAGTACAGGGTTAGGATTAGGGTTACCTGACCTCTTTCTTTCCGCACCTCCACTGGGCATTGCCGATTCGCTCGGCTCCATTGCTTCTCCTCGTTTACTCTTCGCGTTCATGCGCAACGCCATGCTGCCGGTCGCGTGGTCTTATTATGGTAAATACACACAAAAGTTCTTCGCCTAATGACAAAATAGAGCAACACCTAAGTGTAAAACACAGAAATACAATGTAACAAGCCAACAAGGCACAATAATTTAATCAGAAAACCGTTGAATGCGACCAGAGTGAGCTACTAACTTAGAAATTCGTAAAGTCATAGTAGTTGACTCGGCCCCTTTAAGAGTCGTAGAACTGTCTGCATCTAAGTGGTATGGACGGTTGTGAATGGGGCTGGACGATATAGAAAAAAAGCATATTGATAAAATAGAAATCATATTGATCGATATTGATAATTATCAACAAATTCAAAACATATATTTTAAGTGCAGCCCTGACCATTTTATGCTGTTGCTTAGCAACCTATTTTAGATACAGAACACAAAAACACTGGATTCAAACTCAATACTTTATTCAACCGACTTTTTTGCCAAAACTGCAAGTTTTTAAAAACAAAAAAAAGAAGCATACTCTCTAAACCTTAGAAGGGGGCGGAGCTTGGTTCCTGGGTCTGCGTTTGTGATTGGTTGGGAGGATGTAATGACTGTAATATTAACCTACATTGCTAGAATGCAAAAGGAAGGAAAAATGTTATTCTATTGAAATTTTTATTAATTCTTTTTTTTCTATCATCAATATATATTGTTATTGAATTCTCGTCCAGCCCTAGTTGTAGGTGAGAAAGTGGACTGTAGAGAAAGTTATAAACAGTAACAAATGATGGTGAAATAGGCAAATGTGCATTAATAGGTAATGAATCAATGTAGCAGGGATATCAGTTTTAAAAGTAAAAAGAAGTAACAATGGATCAAAATGACTTTATACATGTATGGGGACATCCTGTAGGTACACGTGGTAGTGAGAAGAGATTTATGCCGATGAGCGTGTAAGTTTCTGACCAGAACGCTATGAAGTGGTCCATTTGCACCGTCCTCCCCAAGCTTTCTTTTTTTTTTTTCTTCCTTTTTTTTTAAAATTTTTAGTCACCCTTGATTTGTCAGTGTGACTGTGTGCCACACCATATGTGTTGCATTTCCTGTTTTGGCTTCCTGCTTCCTGCCTGTGCCCCCGGTGGCTGTCTCTAAAGGGAGGGAAGGGGGGGTGGTCAGGTTGTTATGCCGCTGCGGGTCACTCTGTTCTCCCATTTGCACTGAATGCAGCACACTGTCTCTGCGTCTGGGCAGGATGTTGTATAGTGTTGAGATCCTGAACGAGAGAGAGAGAGAGAGGGAGAGATGATGGATGGGAATCTTTATCAGAGCCCCAAGCTAAGCACTTCCTCGCTTCCTCTGGCGGCGTTGATGAGCGCTGACCACAGTGACCTGAGACCCAATGGCCACTGTGCACTGATCACACACACACACACACACACACACACACACACACACACACACACACACACACACACACAATTCGGTTAATCCCAAACCGGAGACTCTTAGGGAATAAGCGGGGAATTAGTGGATTGAAGGGAGAGCGGGGGAATCAATATGGAGCCAATATGTTATATGAAAAATTCCTCCTTGCGATGGCTTCTGTATAAAAAATGAGAGAGGGAGAAAAGGGTGCAGGGGAGGAAACGTTGGAGGAATGTGTCAGAAGGCACAGCATGCTATAGAGGGGTGAAAACGTGACTCAGCTTGGCAAGTTCAAAGTTTGGCTTTTCATTTTCTTTTCTTTCTTTTTTTTTTTTAAGTACCGAGCCTAATTTCAGCGTCTCTGTCATCACACGTCACCGTCCTGTTTGAGTTACTCCCCATAACACAGGCTTGTCTTACACTCTGCAACGCCTGACAGCCAGCTGTGGCAGCTCATGCATGAAGCCGCTCACAGCGGCCCGTGAATAGCTGAACAATGTTGTCGACGTACGCTGAGTTAGCGGCCGCTGCGGAGAAGGGAATGTTTTCCTTCTCCTGCCTCGGAATGAAGAGATAATGAGGCAAAAGTCGTCTTTGCTCGCCAGATGCCCGAGTGCATTTCTCTTATGTGACTGTTTTGATGACAGATGAAACCCAGCAATCATGTGACTGACCTCTCTCTCCCCCCCCCCCCTCTTTCTCCCCTTACCCCACTTTTCTCCCTTCTTTCTCTATTTCTCCCTCTCTTCCACCCCGAGCAGCAATCCCTGGGATGATTGTTCCACCCATGTAGAGGATGTGGGAAGCTGGAGATTTTTTTTTTTTTTTTTTGGAGGGGGGGGGGGTGTTGAGAGGAAAAAGACACAGCAGTGGAGTCTCTGTTATTCTCCAGAGCTTAAGCGAAGGAAGCGCAGATAAGATGCGGGACTGTAAAACTCAGGCCTTTCCAACGGGATTTCATCGGAATGGGGATATGAAAGAAGATAAAGGGGACATATTGAGCCTTTGTGATGTTTATTTTTTTTTTTCCTCTCCCTTTTTTGGTTGAATTAGTGTAGCATCTCTGACACCATGCTGGACGGAGTGTAAAGAGACTGATCGCTTGCCCACAGTGTGACACTGACCTCATGAAAAGAGCATTTATTTATCTTGATGTTTATGGCCGGAAGCTGGTGGGTCCGATTACGGAACGCTTCCACGCCGTCCTGCGGCCGTCCGCCGTCCACGAAGTTCTCTCTTTGATTTAGGCGGCTCTCTTGAAACCACCTCGCCACCGGTCTGCGTAGTAAAACACAAAGAAATCAGAGAAGAGAACAAAGTCCACCCTCAATTTTTTTGCTGCTAATTATATCCCAAATCTAAAGAGTTGTCCTTTAAAAAGATCCCAGCCTGCCTTTTGTGTTTTTGTTTTTCTCCATTTCTCATTTGGTTTGTTTGTATGAATTTTTTTTTTTGATAAAACTGTGAGGATTGAGCTGTTTGCAATATGCTTTTTCTCTGCTTTCATGTGAAGAAAAAAGGTGAATATTTTGCCTTTTTTTATTTTTATTTTTATTTTTTGGTTGGAGATGTTAGCGAAGACTTGAAAAGCCAGAGGAATGTGCGCGTCCAGCCAGCACTGTCAATGAAGGAGCCTAGCAATTATCAAATTTATCAAAAAAAAAAAAAAAAAAAGCGTGATATATGTGATATATTTTTGTATATATTAAATAAAAAAGTTGATTTGTGTTGTTTGTTTTTAATCTGGCATCTCATTTCCTTTTTGCGATAGCTATAGTTCGGGATGTAAGCATTAAACGTCTCATGGCAGCTTCTCAGTACAGACGGTTTTTCTGTGTTGTCAATATCTCATCTGCAAAAACCTGACAAAACGTGGATTTGGATTCGGAAAAAAAAAAAAAGAAGGGGGGAAGTCCTGTAAAATATTCTATAAATAATGTATTTATCCTGTGTATGTACATTGACTTTCACCATCGTTTAGTTGTGTTGTGTATGTTTAATACAAGAAACTGAACATATTTCAGTGTTTTTGCTTTGTTACTGTCGTCTCTCACTATTTAAATGTGACGGTTTTAATTGATTTTGTAATTTTAAACGTTGACTGTTTTTGCATCGATATACCTTCTTTTCTTTTTTTTTTCATTCAAAACATGCCATTGTCTATTTTTGTATTATTTGTAAGTTAATAAAAGAATTCTGTTCTTTTTTTTTTTTTTTTTTTCCTTATAAAAATGTTTATTGTACGGCAAAAAAGTAGCATCTTTACAGAGTATTTGGTTGAGGTAGATTTTTTAAGAATATAAACACACATTAATATATACTGTAAATCTATATCTTTTTGTTTGAACCTTTGAGGCTTTTAGATGGATACTGTTCTTGATCTGATAATATGCATGGGTTCTTCTCTTGAGTGACTGCTTTTTGCGTGTGTGTGTGTGTGTGTGTGTGTGTGTGTGTGTGTGTGTGTGTGTGTGTGTGTGTGTGTGTGTGCGTGTGTGTGCGTGTGTGTGGACACCAAGAGACCTAAGGAAACGCTCGGTTTATTCTTTTGTTGTGTTCCTTTTTTCCCTCCCTTTGTTCTTTTCTTTTATGTTATTTATGCCTGCTTACATCTACTATCTATATACTCTTTCATTTTTTTTTCTGCCACTGTAATCTTTACCAGCAGTCTAGATGCCTTAACAATGCAAACCCTTTTTTTTTTCTTCGTTCAATCACGTGTACAGTTTTCTACCCTTCACCACAATTGTGTGTTGCCACAGAGGAATTCACGAGAACTTTGGGGACAAAGCACAAAGCCGCTCCGTTCGGTGCTGAAGCCAGACTAGAATACAAAGAGCCATAATTCACCCATCTCACATGCCCCGATGTACTATAACGCCGTGGCAATGGCATGCTTTGCCAAAGGCAGTCCAGAGCAGACTGACTCCGTTATGCTTGCTGCACATTACGGTTAAAAGAAATTGGTGTTTTTTTTTTTTTTTCGGGTGTTTTTAACAGATTGTGCAGCTTTTTTCTCAATTGGTAATTTATTACAGCAGCATGACGGTGACATTTTTCTCCAGTTTCACAACACAAGGTAGTATTTTTTTTTTTTTTTTTTCTTTCGAATTTCTGACTTGTCACAGCACAATTTTACTATCCGGCCTACAGTAGCTGGCACAGAGCTCGACCTCATCGGTGACTAAACAGGACGGCGGTACGTGAGGCTGCACGGGACGCACCCCCTCGGCCCCCCCGTCAGCCATTTTCGTAGTCTTCTCTTTGTCTCTGCCGTGTGTCTTCAAGCTGTTGCTGGACAGAGGCGAATGGGTGGGTGTGGGGGGGGGGGGGGGGGGTTGCTCTCTCTTTGCTTTTCCTTTCAAGGGGCCTGGTTTTGTTAAAATGGCTAGAAAGGATCGTTTTAGCGGCGGCGCCTGCTGACTGACAAGTGTTTTCCAGGCACTTATTTTCCTCTGCCGCCCGCCCGGGCGACCCGGGATGCAGGGGTGGAGGGTGGGGTGGGGGGGGGGTGGGGCAACTTGGTGGGTGGTGTGGGTCGGTCTGTTTCAGATAATCTACAGAGGTCTGTTGTCATACAATGGCATCTTTGTAAGCAAAGTTCCATCCTGAACATGAATATCAGTAGCCTGATGGGTGACAAAGTTTTTGTATTTAGGTAACAAACAACAAGAACAAAAAAAAAAAAAAAAAAAAAAAAAAGATGCAAACCAAATAGCTGGTGTCTATTTTTTCCTCTGTTTGTCTTTGACTGCAAATACACTGAACAGCTCTATAATATAAGGGAATTAAAAAAAAAACCTCTACTGTATAGATTGTTATTGTTTTTGATGAAAATTGAGCTGTAAGATAACTTTTGGACTCTCACAATGTTAATTAAAGTTACCTCTTGTCTGTGACCCTGTCGGGTGTCTTTATTTCTCATTTGTCGCATGCGATCAGCTAACAGACATGTTCCTCTGACCAACCTAATGACCAGGACTTGTTTCAAATCATTCAAACTCGGGTTACGTCCAGTTGGACCTCGATAAAACAAAGAAAGTCAATCTTTCTGCTACTTCGTCATTCATAGTTTTAAACATGTAGTTTGCATTTCAGGGCAGGAGACCGTGGCAGGCCTGTATGTGGAAATGTTTTGTAGTTATTGAAACACAAAACACAAAAAAAAATTAAAAGAAAAGAGAAGCGTATGCTTAAACTTGCTGTTTGCCAGTGTTGGAATTGTCACGTCATCATATTAAAATAGCTGCATGGCACAGTAGATGCTTAAGATCTACCAAATCATCTCACCTGACATAGACTGATAAGTTATGTTGTAAAATACTGTATTTCAGAATATTTAGAAACAAGAAAGGTGCATGGAAGTGGTTTGTGAAGAGAATCAGGGTGGACTGTACCGTTTACGATTTGACTGCACATGATGATTACCAAGCAGGCACAGGAGTCCAGCAAAGGTCCAGCAACACCAGCACAACCGACACAATCATTCCAGTCAGCACATTACAGCAATTTCTATTCTGTATATTAGTTTACTTGTTGTAAACTTGGCAGCTTGGGCCAACGCTGTTGGTGGGGCTGGTTGCCTTGCTGTGTCAGTGGAGGATTTATTGTACAAAATGTGGAAAACACAACATTACCCTTGTTGTAATGCTGACTTTAGTAAACAAATGGCTTTGACTTTTAACAAAACTTTATTTACAAAAGGTCAAATCATAGAACAATTTAGTTATGAACAAGTGTCATTTAGTTAAAATACCTTAATTAGGAAGTTTGTTATATTGTAGTTCTATATTGTAGTTTCAGACACATTACATAAAATCTTGTTAAAACTCCACAATTACATAAATGGCACAAAAGGCCAAATCTGGTTTAGGCAGCAGACGTATGAAAAGACAAAAGTGATAACAACGAAAAGGAAAAAAACAAAGAGGGCAGGGTGGACCCAAAGAAACAACATTGGCTAAAAATACCACAAAAAAAAGATAATGGTGATTTTAAAGCAATTACGGTGAATAAGAAGGAGGAGAAGTAAAGGAAGAAGATTCAAAGTGAAAAAATTAATGTTTCTGCTGCATTCACTGCCATGCCAGAAGCAAATGTGATTGTTTGTTTTAGCCGCTGTGTGCTCCCTGTGTGACCCTGCGACTGTGTGATTCTGGCAGACATTAACAAAAAAGCAACAATTTAGAACGTAGCACCCAATCTGTTTACGCAAAGTCACGGAGGTAACTCCTCTGCTCCGCTTGAGCCCTCTGTAGAGTTCTGGATGCATATTACACTGGATCTAAATGTCCTTTATATGACGGCAGTGCTATTATCTCACACAAATAGCTGGGGCGACACAAGGAGAATATGGCATTTCTGAGCAGCAAACTACGGTGGCCCAGAAGGCACAAAGACCAAATGACTGAAAACCATTAAATGCGATTTGAAACAGTTCAAACCAGTTTAAGTCACTATGTAGACTTCCATAAAGGTTTAGGGATTGCCAGAGTCACGTCTCCTGCAGTGGGGATGCCCAATCTGTCTGATCTTGTTTGTGTTTTTCATTAGGGTAGATTAGATACTTTAGCCTGTTTAACATAGTGTTGTTCACTAAACACAAATCACCTTACAATGTGCTTGTTATTCTCAACCCCAGCTGTTTTATATACTCACCGTCTAGAGTCAGTCCTTAGGACCCTCTGTGAAATCAAACATCCCTCGAATGTTCAGAATTTGAAAATAGTTTGTTTTTGATGCGTTTTTTTGTGTCCCGCCGTTTTTATTTTTGTTCTTTTTTAAGTCCTTCTGACTATTTGCTTTAAAGATATAAAACATATGTATTTTCTCTGGAAATAAAAACACAGATGGTTAATAAAGCACAGAGTTTCACAATTCACAAAAGACAAAGTTTTTAAAACGTGCGGCGAAAAATAAACGCTAATTTTGCCTAGCACGTGCTTGGGTCGATGACATAACACAAGGCCGAGCTTATCAGCTGGCATTAGTAAACATATTTTGGCATAGGTTGTGAAGGACTTATGTGGTTGTGAAGTGTCTCATGTGACGCCGCCAGAGTCAAAGCGCATGTGAAATTGTTTTGGTAGGGTGGACAAATGCATAAACTGACCATTGCATGTCGTTTTATAGGTGACAAACCATATCTAAGCTGAGTTTGATGGAATTTGCAAAAAAAAAGGTCTGACTTGTAGATTTAGTGGAGCACTAAGGTGAATCGTTTTTGGATTTAGATTTTCTTTTACAGACAGCCGACAGGCAGCCACAGAGGAACAGAGCCAGACCGGGGGAAAACGGGTAATTCCACAGGTCAGAAACAGGACTGCGCCCCTCCCACCCACACCAGCCTCCTCTCCCTAATGAATCTAATTCATTAATGCATTACTGATGGCATGGTGAACATGGTTAGCCTGACAAGTTTCCTCCTAAACATATTAGTTAATGATGATTCCAAGGTTATTAATTGCAGAGGCACCAGCCCACCATAATTGAGTCATCATTTGCATACCCGGTCATCAGCAGAAAATTAATTTCTTTTTCATTTTTTGCATATCTAATTTCGGAGGCCGCGATTGGATTAGGTCAGGAAAATTGCGGATCCCGGGATTCTGCTGACCTCAAAGTATTCCAGGGTCTCTACGGTAACCGGAGATTTCCGTAATGCCAAAGTAAGGACGGGGAGCGGGGTGAGGAAGTGGGGGGGGGGGTCTTTGTGGAGAAGCGGGAGGACCTGGAAGTACTGATGAAATAAAAGACTCATAAACACAAGGAGCGATTGTTTGTGTTCGCCTCCCTAATTGCCCAGAGGTTCATAGCTGCACAGGGCTCTCTTCCCGCTATATCTAATAACACAGTTAATAGTTTGCTGACAAACTGTAAAGTGGTAGGTAGAGTGCATGATTTTTTGAGCTGTAAGAGGAAGATTATTGAATTATGGAGTTTACACACTTAGTCCTCAGGAAAATGAGTCCTGTGGCCTAATGTTTCTGATTAGCGAACCGAGCATCGATGCCGAGTTGCACCGAGCAGCTCCAGGGACTTAGCCCCCCCCCCTCCACTCCCCTCCGCTCCCCTCCCAAATGCCGAGCAACACACGCGCGCACACATTCAAACTCCCGCTCATAAATCATAAATACACTGTGACAAAAGGTGAAGCCATTTCTCTGCTCTTTATTTCCAGCCGGTCTTCAGGCTCGGATAGACTGGTCAGTGTGGGAGGAGGACAATGGGAGTGGGAGGCCGAGGGCAGCGCCGAGCCGGCACACCTCGGCCCTCTGGGGACCGAACTATAAAAGGCACCGTTCCTGCAGAGCCCCGACACATCAGGAAGGGGTGCCGTTCGGGAGCAGAGTGCTGCTAGTATCCTAATGAAATATATTAATGCATATATTCCTCATGCTCCTGCTCCGCATCCTCCTCTTTCTCATTCTCCTCCCCGCATGGACACATGAGGGGAGAAAGAGCGGAGAAGCGTATTTGAAAGAAAACAGGAGTCCCCATGGGGATCCCGCATACAGAAAAGAAAGGAAAGAAATGGAAAGGAGAGAGGAAGGGGGGGGGGGTGGGGGGGGGGGGGATCGGAATAGAGGTAGACCTAGACAGTGAGCAAAACACAAGGACTGGTGGAATGAATATTAATAGTATTCTGAGTTGGAAAATAGCAACATTGGACATTATAGCTAGATTTAAGCAGGCAATGAGAGTCAGGTTGCATTGGTAGCCTTAGTTTACTGTCTGCGCGCATTAGAAAAGCCTGTTCTTTATGCACGTGCTCCAAAAGCCCCCTTGCTGTAAGACGGAGAACATGTGAGCGGAGACATACCGAGGAGGACTGCACACTGGCGTTCTGTGACTCCTCCCGCCTCTCGTATGGTCATTTCCCGCAATGATTATCCGCGGCGACGGCGGGTGTTGGTCTGTGATCTGTGTGGTACCTGTCAGGGGGAGCCCGGCAGAGAGCCCGTGCTTTATACTCCCTGTAATTGCTGCTGCTAATTTACTGTGCGCCGGCCTAATGAGAAGGGAGGTGAGGGGCTGGGGTATGTAATGGATGTTAGAGAGATGGAGATAGGGAGATGCATTTCAACACAGCCTGCAGAGAGAGGGAAGAGGGGAGGAGGCCAGCGAACTGTGTGTGTTAAACAAGCACGTAGAACACTTATCTTTATTGTTTTACTAAAATGAAAAAAAAAGATAAGCCGTTCGGCCCCCTCTTCCTTCTCTTTCTCTCCACTTCCATCCTCCCATCTGCCGATGACACAATGGCGACTCCAGCGAGTGCGTTTGTCGAGCTTTTGGTTTCGTAGATTTATGATAAAACCGATTTTAAAAAAGGGGCCTACAGTGCCTTGCAAAACTATTCATGCAGCTTCAAACCTTTGCTCATTTGGTCGTGTCAAAAGCTCAAACCTTTTTTTAATTAGGTTTTATGTTATAAACTAAGATAAAAGATTGCATGATTGTAAAGTGGGGAAAGAAATGATGCATGGTTTGTTTGTTTATTTTGTTATAAATACAATTTTTTGAAGTGTGGCATACATCTGTATTCATCCCCCCTGAGTTAATACATTTAGCGGCCATGTTTCATTGTAATTGCGGCAGTGAATCATTTGGAGTATGGCCAAACAGTTTTGCACTACCAGAGACTGATGTTTCTGCCCATTGCTCTTTGTAAAACACCTCAAACTCAGCCAGAGTGGATAAAGTGTAATGCGCCAGACCGGTAGAGAACCAGATATTCAAACCAGACACAGAGTTGTGCTTGAAAAAGATTTATTGAAACAGATGACGAACCTGAGACTAGGTGCAGACTGGAACGGCTCTTCTGGAGATCGCTGATGAGCCTGGCGGGGAAGAGCAGAAGAAACCCTGTAGCAGATGACAGGGAGGCTGGCAGAGGCTTAGATCAGCACTGTAGGACAGTCTTAGGTCATGCACGGAAGGACAAACAGGCAGACAGATCCGTAGGCCTTAGGCAAGGCTTGCAATTAAGAGATCAGTCCTGGTCGTAGTCCAGAATACAGAAGGTTGAGCAGAGATGTAAGTCAAGGGTAAGGCAAAGCAGGGGAAATCCACGTTGACGTGCCCGTAGTAAAGAACAGAGAAACCACACAGGAAAAAAATTAAAAAAACATTTACCAGCTCAAGGCTTTCAATAATCTGGCACTGTCTGTTTGCTGAAGACCAGTGTATAAAGGCAGAGGAACAGGTGAAGGGGATGAGCAAGAGGGGTGAGGATCCAGACAGAGATCCTCAGAGATTCCCTGTTCAATTTAGGTCTGAACTTTGACTGGTCCATTCTAACACATGAAAATGCTTAAAAATCTATTTCCTTGTTGCTTTGGTCTTTTTTAGGAGGGCTGACAATATCTCTTAAAAATAAAATCTCAAATTTTATTATACCAAACCCGATTAATCGACTTTTTTTACTCATTTTGGTTTCATTTATTTATTTATTTTATTTGCTTTCATGTCTAGCATTTCGTCTGGAAGGTGACCTGAATTCAAAGTGCAACTAAATACAAGCTTTGAAACATGCTTGTAAAACAAGGTGGCGGGCTCTTCCATTGTGAACAATGAAATATAACTAAATTTTTTCTGCAAGTGGTTCTACACAATGATCTGAAAACAGGCATCACTTCACTTGTGGAACTTCAAACTAACTTTAAAAAAGTAAATATGTTAATTAAAGTACCCCATACTATGGTTAAAAAAAATCCCTCTTTACAATATTTCGACAATGTCTTTTCCTAAACATATATTCAGCATTGCATGCTAATCTCCTCATGGAAGCCCAGTGAGTGCCTTGCCAAAATGAAATCCCAATTTTCAAAAAATTAAGTCTTAAAAAAAATGGTAAATTCAAATAAATCAATTTATCGCACAGCCCTAGATTCTAGGATCTGTATAAACCTCAATATGTTACCCTGTCAACTGTGACTAGTTTCGCTGTCCCTGCTAAAGACGAGCATGCCTAAAAGCATGAGGCTGCTGCCACTATTATTCACAGTGTTGATGGTGTGTTCAGGGAGATGTGCAGTGTTTCCTCGAAGGTGGCGTTTGTTCATTTAGACAACACACCGCTTGGTGAGTTCTGCTTCACAATAGGAAGCACATATAGTTCAGTTTTGGTCTCCAATGACTAAAACATCATGTCCTCTCCACATGGCTTGTGTCAAGTTGTAAATGGGACTTCTTATGACTATCTTTCAACTGTGGCTTTCTCTTGTCATCCTGCCATGAAGCATGAATGTGTGGAGAGCACAACTAATAGTTGTCCTGTTAACAAAATTCACCCAGCTCAGCTGTGAATCTCTGCTGCTCCTACAGAGTTATCACGGGTTTCCAGGTTGCTTCTCTAATTCAAGCTCCTCATGCATGTTCTGTCAGTTTAGGTGGATGATCGTGACTTGATTGGTCTTGTTTAATGTTTTCCGTGGTCTTCATGATGCTGTTTTGTTCACTGATATTCTCTAACACACTTTAGAGTCCTTCACAGAGCAGATGGAACTAAGCTTAGATTGAAAAACACAATGGTGGATTCTATTTAATAATTATGTGACTTGCAAAGGATTTTAAGGGGTATCAAAGCAAAGGGGGCTAAAGACATCAGCATGACACATTTTTTATTTTTTTAAAATGTAAAAAAATATCAATATTTAGAATATGTTACATGGAATTATTCTCCTGTTCTCTTCCAATAATGTGAAAATGTCCCAGGGTGTGAATACTTTCTCCACGGCACTGTAGATTATTTAGCTCATTTACTCTCATTCTAATTAGAGGTAGAACCGGGCACCAGAGAGAAATGACCCCTTTTGCTTTTTTATTTATCTGGAGCCACGACAGACATTAAATCTGGAGGCAGACACAGTGCCATATTAATGTCATTCACACTTTGAAGCACCGAAGCTATCTTGTGATGGCGACACGTCCACCCTTCATTTCTCCCTAATGAGGTCACGACAGAGGCCAGTGGTTTCAGCGGGCGCACACGCTTCTGTTTGTCACCCGCGCGCACACAACCCCCGATATTCTGACGAGTGCTAGATTGACGGGGTCGTCGTTGATTGATGCGCCGCGGTTCCTCCACATGTTCTACAGCTCAGTCATTTAATTATGTTTCCCAAGCATCATTAAGTACCATTATATTCTATCATATTCTAATGAGAGAGGTTGCCAGTCACAGGACAAGCTAATTGGTGATTAATGTTGTGTATCAGTGAGAGACAAACGCAAGATTGGCCATTTAATGACACAGCTCTGTATTTAAGTGCTGAATATGGGAAAAACACAAACAGACGGAGAGGAAATTACAGAGACTGGGTGAAATCAAAACAGATATCACCTCTTAAAGGCCTAATCCCTCGCACGCACACACACAAACGCACACATGCCCCGCATTATTTCCTGAATTGTTCACCCTTTTAGCTACATTACACACACTTACACAGATAATGCTTGAAACCGTCTCTGGAAACATAACTCACCTGCTCCTCCAGATTAACCACTAACTCAGTATTGATGCACTGCCTCCCAGGTACACACACACACACATACACACAGGCACAAACATCCTCATCTGGTATTGACATGCCGTGCGGTTGTAGGTGTTTCCATTTAAGGTCAGTCAATTGCCTTAAGTATGTAATGTTAGGAGGGGGGTCCGTAAACATGTCAAATTAGCAGTAATGAATGAGCAGACAGCGGCGAGGGAGGAGGGGGGGGTACTGTCAGGGCACGGCGCTCAGGACAATACATTACCCAGAGTTATCCTGGCCTGCTCTCTTTGTAACACACACATTGACTGAGCAGACACGGGGCGTAAACTAGTGGGACCCATTCAGTAGTCACACACTCGGCTTTAATGGGCTGTAGGCCTGATTGGTGTCCAAGAGATGGAAGACTGAGAAAAAAAAAAAAGAAAAAAAAAAACTCCTAACAGGGATTGGACATGATGTTAGAGTAAGAAAAGTTCAGAGCTTGAAGGTTAACAGATGGGGACATTCGTTAGTCCTTTCCCAAGTCTAAATCAAGACTCAAGCCTCTCTTGGCTGGAACCTTCTTACAGCTGCATCTCTGGTCCGAAAGCAAACATGGGTGGCTGTAGGTTTTTGAATTGAAATTATTATCCTTATGCAATTGCAGTATTGTTTATCTGTATTGTATTTTGATGGCATAGTATTTAGAGAGCTTGATTGAGAGGGGTGTTGGGGTTCAGCTCTAGGAATATAAGTATCAGACTGTCATATGATAGCCGTGAGTAATATAAGACTGCAAGAACAACCTTAAGACTGTCCTCACAGCAGGACACCTATTGGGATCCTACAAAGCCTTTGTCTTGAATCAAATCAACCTATTTTTTCCCACTGCATGCCATGGCAGCACTGGAGAGACACGGCTCTTTTCCTTGAATCCCTCTAGAGAAGGTGGTCCACACTGGAGAGCCACCACGTCGCTCTTTTCCAGCTATCTTTGACCGCATCGGTGTGACACTCCTCGGACTGGAGTCAGAGCTAAGTACAGTGTTTCTGTGAAATCAGACATCGAAGCCGTCAGCCATCAACCACAGAAACCGGCTGTTGTGATCGCTTGCTGCTCAGCTTTTGCAGGAGAAAGCTGACCCCAAAGCCGCTCCCCAGCATTGACTCTGAGTGGGCACAAAGGAGAGCCGCTTTCTTGCCGCCGGCCTGACCAGCTAGCTGCACCTGCTAGCTGCCCCTGCAATAGCTCATTGCTACCGGATGCACCAGTAACCAAAAACAGGATACAAAAACTAAAGTTTGAAAGAGATGAACAGGGAACGTTAGTTTGAGATGAAACTGTTTAAAATTGTTTACTTTTAATGTGTTTTCACTGTGTATTTAAGATTTAAGGTTAACCTGAAGCTCAAAGGCTAAGCTACCTGCTAGAGCTTCTGAAACAAAGCTGTGTTTTTGGTTGTGTTTTAAGGTTATGACAAACTTTATTTCCATGAGGGGTTTAAACACTTTTGGGACATGAATGTTTGTATTTTACACATCACTTATTTCACCAAATATGGCTAAAAGTAATTTTAAATAAGACATGTATTGCTGCTAGCGTTAGCTGCTATTAGCTTCCTAGTAGACAGTTTAAACATTAATGATTTTAACTGTTTCAGCATATGGTTTGTTTAATCGCTTGTTTCCGTTTGGCTTCGCAATCGTCTGATGGTGCTACAAGCTTTCGTACACCATTAATGGGGAACATTAATGTTGATTAATGGGGTTTTGGCTAACTTAAGAGGAAGCTATCAAGCTAAGAGCCACATGATCCAGATACTTTCCCAACATAACGTCTGGTCGTTTGTCCCCTTAAAGCCTCCCTCCACAGTTTTAAGTTACCAATTCGAGTTTAATCATTTCTGGAGAAATAATTACAAAAATTTATTTTTAATTTAGGAAATCATTCTTTAAAATGTTATTTGTTCTATTTAAGAAGTAAAATAAATATAACGTTCTATTTAACTCAGAGTTGGATTGTGAATGGGCTGGGCACATACCAAATGTTCTAAATTAGTTAAGCTAATTTACCTCATTCTAAATTCTTTAGAATGAACTTTGGTTTTCTAACTTAAAAATCATCGCTGAATTCTGAAATTCATTGAATCATTCATGTGTGGACAGAGTTCAACCATTTGTATTTGTCCTTTTGTTCTTTTGTGTGTACATAGCTCCTTGATTTCTTTAATCTTGCTTTTGCTTCGTAGTTTTAGATAAGTTTCACTAGCTGTTGTTGATTGAAGTATATTGTTAATTCATGTAAACAATATAATTAATGGTGTTCTTTGTTTGAGCAATTATTTCAATTTATAAATGATTATACTTAAAGAGAAGTTCACACTCATTTATTCCAAATGTCTGCAGAATTTACTGTTAGAAAAATGCTAATGCTCGATTCATTCTTCCAACTATTGTCCTAATATCAAAGCCAGTTGGGTTCACCAGACAATACTTAACAGGCAGAGGGTTATTTGATTAAACATTAAATAACATAAAACCATGTAATTAGACAAAGGGTCCTAAGCTTAATTGAACCAGGCCACAGAATATACAATAGAATGTGATTTTTATACTTGAGCAAAAACTGCCATGTGTTGCATGACAGTTTGCAAACTGTACAGAGCAAAAACTAAAACAAGATTAGAACTAATAAAACTAAGCCTCACCTCTCCATGTATTTTACTATGTAGCATAACTGTTAAGATAATCCAGGCTGCAACAGTTTTTTGGGGCATGTTGTAAAATTCCAAAACTTAAGTATCACAGCTCTTTTACTCTAAGTATAGCATACATGTGTGCCATCATTATAGCATTTGCACAACTGTGACTCCAGTTTTGCAAAGAAGACACCATTTTAATATTACTTCTTATGCGTAACTATAAAGACAATCTGTCTGTGCTGATGATTTACTTAGCTCAGCATGCTGAATGCTTGAAACAAAAAGATGCAATATGTACCCCACCAGAAGTATGCCTTTAAGTTCAAATAAAAATAGCAGAAATGGGGCTACATCTGTTAAAGTTAAACTTTTGAATAAATCTAATGGGAAATAATGCTGCTTTAAAGAACCATAATTGGCTTTGTAAAGATTCTAGTGGTCAAAAATTTAATTTCTCATTTGTCTTAAAATGACCCAAAGCTATTCAATACACAGTGCAGTTTGAGAGGCATTACCATGATCATTATTATGATGGTACAGATAAAATAAGCAGATTATTTTGAAATATTTTTAGCCCATGATGCGCAAATGTTCCTGTTTGTTAAATCAAACACACCTTTTAACAATGTGCGCCTTTCTGTAAAAACTGTGGTCTGTGGCTTATTTACAGTAAATGTTTGCTCAATGGTCACAATAATTAAGAACTTTAAGCTGTTGTTATCTACTTCTACTGACACCTACTGCATACTGCATAAGTATTCTAGTTTATATACACTACAGTAGTGCAAAGGTGAGAAGTTATTTACTCGGATGACTTAACATTAGAGACTCACTTTATCCCCTGATGACATGATGACAAATGTACACGAGACCCAAATCCCAGACCTCAAGTCCAAGTCAAGTCTCAACTCTTGAGAGTGCGAGTCCAAGTCAAGTAGGAAGTCTACATTTGCACCTGAAGGGCAACTCCGGTCCAAGTGGCAGACTCAAGCCACCTCTCTTGACGGACAGGAGAAGTAGAAGAAATGGAGGAGAGAATTTATCAAAACAGATAATGAGATAAATAGAGGACTAAGCCAGAGGGAGAGAAAACAAACTGTGGTATTTATTTTTTCTTCTCGGTGTTGAAACAGGAAAAGGACCTCTGGTTTAATAAACCATGAATCCTTTCACAGAGGGTTTGTATGTTATTCTTCGGAGAAACAGATATGCGGGGAGAGACAGTGAAGCGGGGAGCAGTGGGGATGAAAAAAAAATCTTCGGCAACCATATGAGTTTCACTCTTCCCCCGTTCTCCCCCTTCAGCCCACTTTCAGGCTGTATGTTAGTTTTGGGTTAGAAGTGTGGGATAAGGGTCGACTGAAGAGGGTGGGTGGAGGGGGGGGGGGGGGTTACACATCCTTCTCAGTCCAGCCTGAGAGAGAGAGAAGCAGGAGATATCGTTTCCATCTGTAAACAATTAAATTCTTCTATTCTTCCTCGAGGCATTTGACAGTTTGTGAAAATGGTCCCTGAACATATTTGCTCTGCGGAGAAAATCCTCTCTTCACCACAACAAAGCTCGTTCTTCGGTATGTGGTCTGTGCTGCGTTTAATGGTGGTGGTGGGGGAGGTCCACTTGAATTTCTGCGCCGCACACTGTAGATATAGTGATAAATAAACATGTACACAAACATGAACCTAGTGTCTATGTATGTTGTCTCTTTTGCCTCCCACTCTTCTTCTCCCCCCCCCCCCTCTACCCTTCCTCCATGGCCGCCTCTCCTTCCTGTAACAAAGGTTACATTGATCATGTTTCTAAAAAGAGTCTCTGTATTTCCACACGGGCCGTGCCTCTGATATGTTTTTCTTGGCAGGTCGGGACTCCCTCACTTTTGTCATTCGCTCGGCATATTTCAACAAATTAGAAACATTAGAAAGCCGGGGATCGCTGCAATGTTTTGGTTGGGTTTCAAAACTCTTACAGTACCCACAATTATATTTCAAAACATGGCTGAACTGTTTGACAGCTGAGCGGAATAAAGCCCTTAAAACAACTTTTTCATTAGAAACACATGCTCTGGCAATTAGAGCCGCGCGTTATGTTAATGTGTGTTTGTGCCGGTCCGCTTGTTGTTGTGCGAAAGGTTATGCGGCGTGCGCGCTTCTGTGCACGCGCGTGTGTGTGTGTTTGTGTGTGTGTGTGTGTGCGGCGTGTGCGTCCGTGTAAGGGACAAAGGGACACAGTGCTCCACATAACAGCATTACAGATGGCTGTTGTGAGTGGTTGTGACAGTGAAAGCGAGTGAGTTCCCACTCCATACAGATGTACTCTGAGTGACCTTACAAACACAGTGGAACTAAAACAGCCCCCCTACCTCTCGCTCTCACTCTGGCACACACTGTCAATTCTCACTCAGCCCTTGCGGGGCACTAAAAGTTGTTTCCTGCGCCAGGAATACATCAAGGGCCAGGAATATATAAGCAGCGAGCAGGGGAGATGCATAGCTACGGTCCAGGAAAGCATAACTTGGACTAAGTAAATATTGGACTGAAGGATTAGTAGCTTTTTGCCACCTATAAAAGCAAGCCCGGCATGCCAGGTTGACTTTACGACCACAGGCCACAGACTTTAACGCAGATTGTTTTACCAAGAAACTGCAGCGGACAAAGAAGACATTTCAACAAGACGGCTTTATGGAGGAAAAGGGGAAAAATTAGAAATTGGTTCAACAATTACCCCTTTCCGTTCAGTGATTTAAGGACTATTCAAAAAGGACTGGAGTCTGGAGGGGGCTAATCTTTATGTGACATTTCATAAAAACACAAGCCCACCCTAACTGCGCACTGCATTTTTTTTTGTATTATTATTCTTTCATTTTATTGCTATTCACAACTTGAATTAAGTGCCACTTCCACTAGTAACACAAGCAACACTTGGAAGTTGCAGGTTCAATTCCCAAAAAAATGGAATCGCGATTTGCAAAGTCCAAGGTTCCGCGTGTGTCCTTATCTCGAGCTGCCGTGCACCGGAAAATCGGAGAACCTGATATTCAGCCGGACACGACGTTGCGTTTTAAAAGGTTTACTGAAATAAATACAGCCTTGGTGCTGGCAGTCAGAATGCCCTGCAGGAGCAAGCAGGAGCCTGGAAATGCCGGCTGCTCACAGCAGGAGATGACGGGCAGGTTGGGAGAGGCTGAAATGAGTTCCGTAGGACAGGTTGGGTCATGCACGGGAGCACAGAGAAAGGCAGATAGATCCGAAAGAGCCAGGCAAAGGATTGTGGTCAGAAAAACGGTCCAGGTCGTGTCTAGAAAACAGAGAGTCGATGAGGTGTTCAACAACAGCGAGGCAAAAACAGGGAAATCCACAAAATGAGCGCTTTGTCACTGAGAACGTTGGACGTCTACTCACCGATGGCTTTCAGTAGCAAAGAGATGCTGTGAAGCTCCTGAATATAATAAATGAGTGGGAACAGGTGAAAAATGCTCTGGCTAGTTGTGCTGCTGCAGAGGAGACGCAGATGCTCACAGCAGTTAGGAGAAGCAGTGAGTGACACACAGTCAGCCGGCCAGAATCACAGCACAAGCACCTTAACCCTGGGCTCACACTGACTACGGTGCAGGTTACGGTCCTGATCCGGTCCTGGCCTTCCCGCAAACCCAAACTGCCCCCAAGGAAACAGCGGCCAGCTGCGACTCCGGCAGGAAAGGGCGCTCATGAGAACGGTCGTTAACGGGGTCCTTTCTGTCGCTGTCCCTCATAAGTGATTCAAAAACAGCCAAGGTTTTCGTTTTCTAGGGCAAAACTCATTATCGGTGCACATAAATATCCTAATTCATCTTCCAACAGCCTCTCTGTTTCCTTCTGTTTCTGTGTCGCCGTTTTCTTTAAACTTGTCAAGTTAGCGTGAGTTGGTAGGGTGATTTTATTTTGAAATTCACTGGAACTTTCTCCCGTCTAGTGCCCAACATTTCCTGCTTGGCCTGTGAAATTCAGGAGCTTGATCTGGGGACCACTGCGGCGTCCGGTCAAACTTCCCACTTGGGATCTTGTTGAAGCGCTGCACGGACTCGGTAACCGAACCCACAACTACACGTGGCTGATGTGAGTGTACACATCGATTTCTACTGATATGGGTTCCTTGTGGTGCAGGAACCCTATCTGCACAACTGTTGCTATGTCCGATGTAATTGTGATTAAATGAAGAAAAAAATCTAATCTTTCTGAGCCTCACCTAAAGTTTTTCTAAATAAACAGTGAAAAACACTATGAAAGTCCTTTTGAAAACCTAAGTGACACGTCAGATTATATCCATCAACATCTGTACTATAACTGCAGCAAATTTGGACTGAATCAGTTGAAGCATAGTTGATCCACAAAGGTTTTAGTGGGCTGTTGTGCCAAGTGGAGCAGTTATTTTGGCACAATTTAGCCAAATGTGCCAAAACTCTGCCAAATGTGCTTTGCACCTCACAAAATGAAATCTGATCAAATAAATGTGCTGTTTTCCATTGTAGGACTCTGCATATGACAGACCCTTTGGTCATGACATTTACACTGTAAGTCTTCAACTGTGTCCAGAGCAGCTCTTAAAGTGAACTGTGCGTAAAGCACGGAGGTTATAAAAGCGTCAAAATAAATTGCCATGAATTGTGTCACCTGACAACAATGAAAAAAGACGTGCGAAAGGATATTGGAAAGGTATGACTTTAGTTTCCCAGAATTCAAGCCCTGAGGGGAGGAGAAAGAACATATCTGTGCTCTGAAACATTTTTCCGGAAGAGTGTGCCATGTTTGATAGGCCTTTAAATGGCATCTTCTGTGTTTAAATGCTGTAAAATTTGTGAAAACACAATTTCAGGGTCTTGTTTTAGAAACATTTAAGCCTCCTTCTTTGAGGAATTTAGGAAATAAAAAAATGACTATGTCTGAACTACGTTTAGAAAAGATGAAAAATGGGCGTCACCTTCTCGACCCGGTACCGGTCTGTTGGGGTTTAAAGAGAAACTAACACTTGGAGGCTGAGAAGAAGAATAGAATAGAATAGAATAGAATAGAATAGAATAGTCCTTTTTTGTACCACTGTGGGGAAATTCATGTATACCAGCAGCAAAGAAGAAATTTACAACATAACGAAAAAATACTGCACAGTCAGTTATTAAAAATAGCTTACTCAAGAAATAAATTTCAAAGTCGTATTTGATAACTGTACAGTATTTTGTTTTATGTTGTATTTTTTTTTTCCTGCTGCTGACACACCTGAATTTCCCCTCTGTGGGACAATAAAGTATTTTTTATTCTATTCTGTTCAGTTAAAACTGTGTTTTGCAGGTGCAGACAATATTCAAACCCTTGGCTTTTTGGACTTGACTTAAAATGTAAGACCAGTTGCCCATCCCCCATGTGGTTTGTTTATTACGTACTGTATGTATTTTATAGTCTAAAAATACAGCTTTTTGTCTGTACAGCACTTGGGTCTCTGGGTTTATTTCAAGTACTTTATAAATAAAGATGGATTGGATCTAAAAATTCATCATCATGCCTCCATCTAATGAAGGGAATATTCACATCTCGTCCCCTACTCCATTCCCTCAAATTCAGCCCAGACTTTGTGTTGTTTTGAAATATCTGGCTTGTAGCTAACTTACATGGAAGTTCTATCTTTTAACAACCGTGCTGCCCATTGTAGGTGTGTTAGTGGGCTTACCTGAGGAAAGAGAATGTGTATTTTCCCTCAGTTCATCTTCACTTCATCAGCTGATCATTTGAGCATCCAGCAGCTCCACGCTATTGCAACATTCTTCACTTACAATTAAGCCCCAAATCATTCACAACCCTTTGTGAATTTAGACTGAAACTTAGATTTGTTTTTTTTGGATTAGAGACATTTCCTATGAGAAAAACTGTCCCTGTCCATATTTACATTTTGTTCAAAAAAGTGCTATGTCAAAATGCCAATTTATTTTATTTTTATGTTATATTATATTTCTGAATAATCAAGCTAAAAATCTTTACAGCAAATATGCTCTTTTTTTAATCCATGCTAACCAGAGTTTTGCATGTTTACTTCAGCATTTTGATGCTTTATCTTAATCTATTGTAAGGATCCACAGATGTGTGGGTTTTGTTTTTTTGGGTGGTGTGGCTTGTGCCTTCCTCCAGCAGTCATTGGTTCAGAGGTGGTGTAGACCTTGGAGAGGTCTTGATCATTTTGATTGGATTCTTAGTTGATGCTCTTTTTCCGTTCTGTGTACAGTTGGATTTATCCTTCCATCCATTGCCTCTACCCGCTTATCCATGCAGGGTCACAGGGGGGCTTTCTCCTGTGGTCATTGGGTGAGAGGCAGTGCACACTGTGGACAGGTGGTCAGTTCATCATGGGGCAACATAGAGACACACAAGACAAAGAGTCATGCACACACACTCATCCCTCAGACCAGTTACCTGACAATCAGGTTTTGACAGTGGGATGAAGCTAGGGTACCCAGAGAGAACTCACGCGTGCATAAGGAGAACATTCAAACTCCCTGCAGAAAGACTACAGGCTGGGATTAAAACCCAAGATCTTGTTAATGCTTACTTGTTGATTTATGAAAAAGTATCTGAAGTTTGCTATTTAGCTATTCTTCCTTCCCACAAAGAGAAGGCATTCATTAAATATGTTAAAGCATGAGTCTTCTTTGAGTAAACAGAATACCAGTAAAGTTGTTCACGACTGAGTCCTTTTTTTTCTGCAAATCAGAATATGAATCAATCAATTTCATCGGTTGTAAATTGTCAGTTCATTCCAAGGAGATTTGCACAGATCTAATAGTGGTTCGGATTAATAATCATCTAATCAGTTAGATCAGTCATACTGATACGTCGGCAATGTGAAATCCTGTAGTAACAAACATGCTGTTTGTCCAAGAAAATGGCAACAACAACAAAAAAAACTCAATAAAAGTCTATTGCAAAACTATAGACAATTAATATCCACAAGCACAGCATTTTATCTCACAGATATGACTCATTTTGACCCAGATATGACCCCGCAGTTCTGAGGATTTCTTTTCTCAAAACGCACTGCAATATAACATCCGTCTGGGGAACTGTTAAGGGAACTATTACTGATAATGAGTTCACAGAACCACGCTTCCTTCATATCCCTTTAACATGCCAACCATCAACCAAACTATTCTTTGTTATGGAATTATGCAATCCTTTAAGAAAGGAGTTGAATTGCTATGACTATTTTCAGTAATTCTTAAAAACAGTCATTGGATTTACAGTTAGCATTTAGTGAGAACAATATTTAACTGCTTTTAATTCTTGGTGTTTTATTTTATAAACCAGCAGCCATAAACAGGTAAGTTGAGGTATTCTCACCAAGTAATTCTCTAAAGGGAGGTTTCATGTTAACAGTTTGCATGCTGCAAAAACAGCACCATAAAACAGTACAGTGTCTAAAGTGAAAAAGTGAAAAACAAAATATATTAAATTGGAAAATAAAGGGAGTTAAAACTAAAACCAGATAAAGAACACACAAAGTGGGTTCCCGGTGGCCCCTGGGATCTCTGATTTTAAACTTAATTTGCCAGCAGACTGTTCTTGTTCAGTCTTATTGTAGGGCAGGTGACTTTTAGCCTGGTCACTCAGACATACTTACGCTGTAAGCACAGCATATCAGTCTGGAGTGCAGCAGGTAGAGCCCGATTTCAAAGGTTGGGACTGACAGAGTCAACAGAAACAGGTTAGAAACAATCAGACAACTATGGATGTGAAGCAAACTCCAAGCAACATGCTCTGCTTTACCCTTAGAGCAGCCAGTTGTTGAGGTTTTAAAGATATATCCAGGTCATTCAGGACATAATTAAGGGCATTATTAGAGGTTAATGCTGTTTTCATCAAAACGATACATTTTTCAAAAGTAAAACATCCACAGAATGTCAAGAGTGGTACAGAATTAAAGTACTAATTTTACTAAAAAATAAATATATAGTATATAAATAATTGTTTTCTAAATTTTGACAAGTCCAAAATATTCAAACTTCTGGTTGCGATGCTAACGTCAATACCAAAGGATTATGCACCTATAGGAAATGTGAGAGGAAGCTCAGGCGATGCCAGATCGTAGTAGCTCTTAGCTTAGTGCTAAGAAATGGCTTCTTCTCAGATTCAAATGGGTCAAAAAAAATCCAAATGAGGGGGAAAGCTTTTGAGCGTTGGTGCCGACTTAAGGAAGCAAAGGGGCTCAGAAGCCATGCGGAGGTTGCCGCTTTCATTCTGGACAGGTAAGTTAAATGTTTGCTAATGCTAACTATTATGCTAATGCTACCGAATCAACGCTACAGGTTGGAACGAGAGTTAGCGAGTATGGCACCTACTGGTTAGGGGGAGTAAAACTTACAGCCATCTCCTTTAAAACATTGCTCCATTGCGTCAGCCATCTTGACTGTTATGGTTACAGAAAAGCACTGCTGCATTACGGGCAATGCGGTACCGCGCACGTGACGTCACCGTCTCAAGAGCAACGCCCCTTTTGCCGCTTAGGTAGGGCATACAGGAGAGAAAGCACGGATAACCCAGCTATTACAAGCGCAACAGAAACAGCGATATGACCGACTTTACAGCCGTTAAACTTTCCCAAGACGATGTCCCAGGCACACGGTTTACTGGTCGCACTGTCGAAGAACACACCAACCTTCAGCTCAAACGATGGCTTGAGGTTCGAGGGCTTAAAAAGACTGGAAAACTGGCCGAGTTGATGAACGGTAAGCTTTGTTGTTTTTTTCCTGCGCGGCGATCATGGCAGCGTCGTTTTTTTTTTTTGTTGTTGTTTGCAATCACCGTCCAGGAATGGGTATATGTTTAATGTTTGTCTCATTTGAAATGTTTTTGAGTAAGCTATCCTGGTAGCAGGCTATCATGTTAGCGCCTGCTACCATGATAGCCTATATGCTATCATGGTAGCAGGCGCTACTTTATTAACATGTCGGCCACCAAAATACTCTTACCTTGACTTGATGTCGCTGGAATTGGGTCAGGATGTTCTTCGGTTGTGCCCTTTCCTCCGACAAAATGCTTGCTACATATGTACTTGAATTTGGTAACTTTTTCCGGGTTGAACTGTTGTGTAGGCCGACCGCCCCGGTCCCAGCGCACACATTTCTCCTTGGCAGTCTTGAAGAAAACATCCTTCATATGCGGCCGATCAGCGTAACTCGAGTCACTGTTGCACGTTCCATAGCAACAATGTTTAAAAACCATGGTCTTAGATTTGGAAAAAGCAGTCGTTTACCGAGTAAAACCTAGGCTAACGCACGTCTCTTTTACAGCAAAACAACGGCGGCTTTCCGGAGTTTGCCCCACTGCGTACCACGTGATGTGACGTCATCGTGACGTTGTGTTTCTAAAAATAGCTCGCGCGCGGTACCCCATTCATGCGCTAAGAGTGACGCATTGTAAACTCCCGCCTCCCGCACTGTAATTGGTAAGTTTCAGACTGGAGAGTCTAAGCCTGCCCAGACTGACAAGTTGTGTATTTAATACACATTGCATCAGTCTATCTGGCTTGCCAGGCTAGGAGTCTTAAGCTATGTCCTTTAAAAAAACTATTCAAACCAACTTTTCTCACCTTCTTATCCAACTGAGGCTAGCAGCTTTTGCCGCTACTAGCTTAATCTCACGCTGAACCGATTTTGGTTCAATTGCATTACTGTGATATTGGATTTTATCAAAATCCAGTTTGACTTTAAGTGAGTGACCCATGAAACAGTTCTGTGAGGTTTTTTTTTTGTCTTTATACAAATGCTGAGTTAAAATTAAAAAATTAAAAAGCTTAAAATTAGGAATAAACACCCAAAGATGCTCTGAGTTGTTGTCATCCTCTCTTAATTGTTTCCCGCTATTTACCTAGAGTAGACAAAATAGAAAATGGTAACTATTGCGCTGGGTTTAGATTTTTACGTTCTTGTGTCTAATTTGTGTGATGGGGGCATCAATTTGGCTGCAGTTTCCAGTTAATGCTGAAAATGTGGTGACGTTCTACATTTAAAGGAATAATCTTGAGTCTTAAGTAAGATAATCTCCTGTGACTTTACGGTCCACCACAGGAAGTAAACTAATATGAATAAAACAGTCACAAAATAAAAAGAAGAATCCAAAGTATTAACAGAAGATCTAATGTCCATTAGGGGGCAACTGTTACCATTGTACAAACAAAATCATGATTCATGGTGCTGCTTTATCTATCTTTTTAAACAGGGAGTGAATCATCAAAATTGAGATCAGAATTTTATATATAAACATCAGAAATTGAACCAATAAACGTAACCAATGTGCTGCAAGGGGCCCACCAGGGGGCTCACCACAGCCCTTGACCTTTCACACATACTATAGTTCTCAAACACCTCTAATTTGTAGTTTATGATTATTAGGATTGAGCTTGAATTTAACAGAAATTAACATTTTTGCATGCTCCGCCTTCAAAATTTTTATTAATTACATGACAGGTTTCCAAGAGCGGTGCACAGTGGTGCAGTTGATAACACTGTTGCCCTGTAGTAAGAAGGTCCTGTGCTCAAATCCCAATCAGGGGTCTTTCTGCATGGAGCTTTTATGTTCTGCCCATATGTGTGTGGGTTCTCTCTGGGTACTTTGGCTAATAGGACTGTCTGGTTAGTTGGTCCAGCCATCCAGGTCAAAAAATTATATATATAGACAGATAATCTTCATTTAATTGAATTTGCTTTACCCATGTTGCCTCAGTTCAGAACAAATCCAATCTTATGGAACTTTACAAAGCAGACAGATCAATTTCATATCCAAAAACTTAAAATCAAATCATTGCAATTCAGGACAACACAATCAAATACAAAACTAAATACAAATGCATCTTCAGGGGCCAGTCCTGCAGCATTCTTCTGCTTGCTGCGATGTCCAAGCTGATTTCGATTTTTTTTTCTCTTTGCCTGCTCATTCTTTAACTCCTCCTCCACCCAGCCAGCTCTGTTCTGCAGGAGGATTGTGAAACAACTGGAATGTTTTTTATTCTAGTGCGGTCTTACCCGCAACATTTGCTTCCAATTTTGACAGATTTTGGAATGGAGATTCTTAGGGAGAGAAACTGTTGATTGCATGTTTGCTCAAAAATAAGGCCTTTACCAAAACCTTCCACCTACTTCTTAAATGTTTCCACTCCCCGACCCCCCCCCTCCTTTACTTCCTTCAGTCTTCCCTGTCTTTCCTCTGTTGGTTTTAAGCCAAACACAGTCACCTCATCTTGTATTGTGGGAGAGATTGTAAAGTTTTCATTGAGCGCATGTGGAAGTAATTTGCCTGTAATCTCCAGTAATTGTGAGTGCAACATTGTAACAGGCTGGAACATTTGGCCTCATGAATTTAATTTTTATTTTTTTTCCCCCCTCAGGGTCACGATAGGCTTATCTCAATATTTAGCATGTTGAGTGATTGAGTTATTATATCACATCTGCTGTTAAGAGCTCATGCATGTTAACAAATGTAACCAGAGAGCACAGAAACCCTGCCCGAAATCCCAAAGAGGAAGTGTTTCTCGCGCGAGGAAAAGTCCACACGTCAATGTCAGCGTGACCCACTGGGGGCCTGACTTTTTTTTAAAATGCATGACATTTAAAGAGCTCTGTGTGGAGATGTGCAACACAAATGCTGTTAAGAGAAAGGCCACCATTACAGCATGTAACATCCCAGACCTGAACCCAGTCCCCCCCCCCCCCAAAAGAAAAGTGTAACACACACACCGTGTCTTACACAAGTCGAGAGCACTCTGCTCGGCTGCTGCAGAGGTGCAAATGGTTTGCCTCTATGCATCACTGACCCGACGCCGTTCCTCCACCTCCTCTCTTCTCGACCCAGCCCTGTTTGACTCTGTCCATCAATGCCGCACCTCTTGCACCCATCTCTCTTTTTTTGCACTTTGCCTCTGTGCCCTCTTCCTCCTGCGCTTTTCCTCTCATTTGTCTCCGTGTCCTCTGTTCGCCGCACGTTTGAGCTCTCAATTTGTTTTCCCTGCGCTGCCTTAGCCTCTCGCTCTCACTCGCGACTCCTGTTATTTATTTATTTTGGCAATACGGAGAAATTCAAATGTTTAAATAAATTCCGTAAAACCTCCTAAAAAATGCTTTTTCCGAGGAGAAACAAACTGGGACCCTCTCATGTTTATTCCCGCTTGAAAGGGCTAAGATTACTTCCATCATTAGAACATCGTCCTCTGTGTTTTGGATGTTTGCCCCTGGTTGAACCTCCTGGTTGAATATCTAGTTTGGTGAGTTCCTAAGTGTTGAAGTGAGAGTGAAGACCTTGGTGATATCCAAAGAGCTTTCTGAGGACTTCAGAAGAAAAAAAGAGATTGTAACATCTTTGGAGTTTGTTTAGGGATTTCAAGATACTGCAAAAGAGGACATTTAATAATAGTAATTGAGCTTTATTGATCTCACAATGGAGAAATTCACTTCTGCACCTTGACCCATCCCCTTGGGGAGCAGTGGGCTGCCATGTGCGGCGCCTGGGGAGCAATCAGGGCTTAAGGGTCTTGATCAGGGACCAAGAGAGCCGGGACCAGGGATCGAACCGGGTACTTGCATCCTTCTCTGACTGCAAGCACACTGCTCTAACCACTCAGCCACGACTCCCCTTAAAATGACTTTGTACATGTGCGGGTCTGGTCGCACCAGCAAGTGAACACTAAAAGCAGGCCGCAAGATGCTAAAAGAAGTTTCCAAATCATTAAAATGCCATCACAGAGCAGCGGACTCTACTGTTCATATGAAAGAGACTGCACACCTTTAGCGTTCGTGGGACGTGTGCAAGGAGGAAACTTTCAACTCTAAAAAGCATGAAGAACCAGGACTTCTGGAATAATGTTCTTTGAACACACGAGTCTAAAATTGAACTCTTCTGAACACCAGAACAGAAGTTATGTGTAGCTTAAACACGATGCGCTACTCCAGGGAAAAGAAGATCATACCAAGTGTAAAGCGATAGGCTGGAAGGGTCATGGTTTGGGGATGTATGGCTACCGGCCCAGCTCACCATCATAGAATTCAACGTGAATTTTACAGAGTACAAGAAGGTGGTTGGTGAAAATGTGAAGCCATATGAAAAAAACCCTTCAACATGATATTGACCCAAAATCTAACGGTAAATCCACCAAGGACTGGCTGAGAATTAAGAAATTGAAGTCTTTGAGCTCATTTACATCCTGTGGGGCGACTTGAAAACCGGTTGCTCAAACTTCTCATTGTTGAAAGTGATTGACGGGGGAAACTTTCCTCCGACCGATGTCAGAAACTGGCAGAAGGCTAGAAGAAGTGCACCCCTGAAGTTATTTTGGCCCGATGGCAATACATCATGTTGAATACGTATTGCTGAATACTCGGATATCTCTAAATAAAACCCACTGGAATCGGTTGCCTTTCAGAAGTCACCTCACTGGTGAATATGATCCACCGGGTGTGTAACGGTTGTTGTTGGAGAACAAACAGCATCATAAAGACCAAAGGACACACCGGGCAGGTCAGAGATAAAGCTGTGGAGTGAGCCTGGGTCAGGGGTTCACCATTATAACAGGACGATCAACCCAAACACGCAGTCAGAGCTACAGGGCAATGGGTTCAGTTCAAGCATATCTATGCGGGCTGGGTATGACGCCAAACGTGGACAAGTTCCAGGGGTTTTGACTCTTTTGGGAGGCGCTGGACGTTGATCCGTACATGCAAATAAATAATCCAACAAGACAAGAGCCGCATGTGTCCCACTCACTCGCTGCTCCTGACAAATGAGCAGCCATGTGGCATTGTCCCCACTGATACGCGTCCATGTCCAATAATGGCTCATTTGGTTCTTACACTGTTGTTCAATGGATGGCAGCGCCCCGGAGCCGTATAGTCCGCGCAGTTATCATAAAGAGCGTGTCAACTGTGAAGCTACAAAGCCTACAAGTGATTAAAACCCTTCGACTCAGGGTTACTTCATCACGATCATTAGTCTTTTCTTCTCCTACCTCCTGGCTGTTAAGCCCACCGAGCGTCACCCTTCCCGTCCGTTAATAATATTCACTTTGCCTCTGATACATTAGCCGGTGAATGATAGGGCAGAGCCCTGGCCTAATTGCTTTTTCTTCTTGTAAAGTCTCAATTCATTTCTGCTGAGGAGACACGGAGATGTGTGCCCACGGCGCGCACATACATGGGCAGACACACCAGAGCCGCACTTTCACACACAACCCCACCTTCACACTGCTGCTTTATGATGGATGGGGCTGAAGATGCATGGGAGGGTGGGGGTGGGGGGGGGACTATACGGCTGCCTACGAGTGTGCATACGCGCGTGTGTGTGTGTGTGTGTGTGTGAGTTGGTTGGAAAGAAAAGAAAGAAAGAAAAAGGGGGAGAGAAAGAGAATCTGAGCTGAGGAGCTCTGATTAACGACACAGAGAAGAGGTCCCAGAGGAACTGGGGGAAGAGCAAAACTATCTGGGGCCAGCTGAGAGAGAACCAAGGTTCCTGTGTGTGCGCGTGTGCAAGGAATAGGGAGAGGGCGCAAAAAAAACAGGTAGAAAATGGGGGAACGGCAAAGGGTTGGGGTGGGTAGTGATGTTTTCTTTTCATGCCTTTCATTACAACTGCTCCACAAACACGCGCAACTCTGCGTACCTATCATCATCCTCTGCAAACAGGAGTATGAGCTTCGTCCGTGTTTGCAGTGCTCGTGCATTCCCTCTCCTCTGCCTTCCGCCGATATGACACACGCCCTTCAGATTAAATCTTATCGCCTTTGCCACCTAACGATCCTGGAGCCCGGCGCCTCAGGCTTCTGTCCACAGCGCTGTCAGAAGGGAAAACAGGCGGTGTGTTGCCAGAATACAGGCCATCACCTCTCGCTGATTGCACATGAGAGTAGAGGTAATGGGAGTGTAATAGCACCTTAAGTACCCTGTTCTCACTGACACTGGCTGTATAGCATTACCCCATGTGAGTGTGTCAAAGTGTATGTGTGTGTGTGTGTGTGTGAGTTGGGGGGTGTATACTTTGGCACAAGCACAAGTTTTTCTTGTGTCAATCCACTTGTCTGCACTAGATGTGTGTGGAAATGTGCTGAAAAAGCGGTCTGGCCGAGGTTTGAGCGCGCCGCGTTTTCCCCGAGGGTCGCCTTAGCCCGAGCGATCAAAGAGAGAGATGGAGGTTAACTGACCAGACCCGGGAACCGTCACAGGAGGACCTGAGGGACTCCTCTCTGTTAGCCCAGGCACCAATCATCAGATCCGTGCGCGCCGAACACACACCCAACCCAGCGGAGCGGTGAGTGCAGAGAGGGGGCATTTTTTTGCCGAGATCCGGGGGGATTTTGAGATCTGTAAGGCCCAAACTAACTTTGTCAGTTCGCTCATGCTGCTGTAACCCTTTCACACAGTATCCATTACCTCAGATGCGTTTCCCTACAAAACATCAAATAGCTTTACCCCAACTCCTACTTCAGTGATTTTTCGCAGAGAGGTGCTTTCCACTGATATGGAAGTCCTGTAAAGTGAGTATAAGTTATATAGCGGCGGTCCCTGGAGGGTAAACTCAACGACTAGTCTCATGCTAGAAAGTTAGACTGCTTTCCAGAGTACCTCAAAGTAAATCGACTTGTGCTAAAGGACTGAGAGGGGCGCACTTCTGCGAGAAGTTAAGGTGGAAGTTGTGTATGAAAAAGACAGAGAGAGAGAGAGATAGTTAAAAAAAAAAGAACATGCAAGTGTGCGAACATGTTCAGCTGTGCAAATGGGGAAGTGCCTGAGCCGCAGGAGTGAGTGTGCAAATGTGCACCGGATTGGGCGTGTGTGCGTGTTCTTGTGCGTGCGGTTGAGCAAGAAAAATGTTTGCTCATCTTACAGGTAAAGTGAGGACTTTGATGCAAAGTGAGGACCTTTTTTTTTTTTTTTTTTTTTTGGTACTCACTTTTTTCTGGTCCAGGGGTTAGGGTTAGCACTAAGGTGTCAATTAGGATCAGATGAGGGTTAGGTCTATACTGGTAAAGGTAGGGTTAGGGTCAGATAGAAAGGCTTGAAGATGAATGGAAGTCAAGGCACGGTTCTCACTACGTACGTTAAACACGGACGCTTGCATGTGTGTGTGCATGCGTGTGTGTGTGCCTGTGTGTGTGCGTGCATTTGAAAATGAATGAGAGATAACCATCAGAGGCAGCTGCCGGGGTGAGGAGAGACGGCTAACACCAGACAGACGCGGCGAGAAGTTCTCCTGAAAATACACGCACGCTACTTGTTGATGCCGTGGCTGCTTACAGCCGTCACGTGTTTAATAAGTGTAAGAAGTGCAGAATGTATGAATGTATGTGCAGAATAATGATGTGGAGTTCTTTTGCGGTTTTAAAGCCAAAGGGCTGCTTTATTGTTTTATTCAGAGGGCCGTGCTCTGGTGCAGAATTAAAACGATCGCATTAGTAAGTGGTGCAGAACATACCTGACAACGTTCTTGTGTTTTAATTTTCAAGCAATAACAAATTGCTGTAATAACCCCGGTCTGCCGTTAGGATACACAAACAAGCAGACCCCTTCGCAGAGCGTGACTCGGTCCTTTGTTATCGCGAACGTGAACAAAGTGGTTTATTTTGAGCCAGGTCCGCTTACGGTACAGTACATCATCCTGATGCCAGAAAGGAGGTCTGTGGGGGAGAGAAAAAGTACACCCTGTGGAAATTCTTGTTGTTTTTTTTCTTGTTTGTTTGTTGTTGTTTTTTCTGACAAATCCTTTTACAAAATCCTCAAAAATTGTATTTTGAGGTTCTAAATAAAAAAAGCAAAAAAAATTTCCAGGGTTCTTGATTTGCAATGGGGGCGTGGGGGGGGGGGGTAAAATGTTATAAATCATTATAATTGCAGTGAGCACAACCAGGGAATATGTTTTTGTCGGTTCATGTGTCTGCAGTCAAAGGTGCTTCAGTAAATAAGGCCAGCATGCAATGATTAGTCGCTGCTTTTTTTTTTTTTTTACAGTTAGCAAGGTGCCATTTAAGCAAAAAATTAAAGAACAGAGGTTAAATGTTTTTTAGAGATAAACATCCCTTCAGAAAAAGTAAGCAAATAAAGGTTAAGTTATTTTGCTTTATAGAAGCTTAACATTAACAAAATGTTAAATGACGTAAGTAAATACTGGGAAATTGTGTATACAGTCATGTTCAATAAATCAGAATATGGGTTAGAATGAGACTAATTTGTCAGATTCAAAGTACCCTTTGAAAATACAAAATAACCTTTAAGCAAGTATTCAACATACTTTTCATTAAACCCATATTTATGTATTACATTGATTTTTGTAATGGTTTGTTGTGATATTCGAACCTTAAATGTCATGTTTTTATTATAAATAAGCAAACAATATTTAATAATAATTGTTATTAACAGAAATAATGGCTTTAAAACATCAGTCTGTGAGTAATTAGTCAGTCTATATAATGTGTTTACCTTAGTTAACTGGGTTAGTGAAACAAATTGACTTTTTGATAATATTATAATTTAATGAATATGACTATATTGGAAAATTTAGACTGAGATAATGAAATCTGATATGAATTTGCTTTATTGCGGGTTATTTTAAGTAATGGCGTCATGCTATAAATGCTTTTCATGCTTACCACTTTTATTTTCAATGTTTATAATTGTATTAAATTCTCTCCCCCCCCCCCCCAAAAAAAAAAAAAAAAAACATCAAACAAACCCGCAAGATTCAGTCACTTCACTGTTGGAAGTATGTTTTACTTCACAAATTCTACGTTATTTTCATGACACTACTGAGCTTTGACAAAGCAAAGATATTTGGTGAGAAAAATAAATAACTAAGTAAAAGGATGTAATCATCGAAGATAAAGTGGAAGGTAGAGTTGCAACAAACAAATCCATCTTTGTGGAATGACCTTTTTAGAGAAAAATATTTAATGGCATTTGTAACGATAACGAAAAGAGTCCAAGAGTGATGACACCAAAAAATAGATACAGGCTATAAGGAATTTGTCAGCTGCACATACAATCAAAATCCGTTTCCAATACTTCATCCTAAACAAGACTATTGGTATTGGTTGCCCTTCCTTCTGCAGCTTAGGATGATTTCTAAAGCAGCCGTGGCCCCCGGGACATTTTGCACTGGCCAAATGCATCAATGCGCACCTGCTTCGGGAAGGTTTCATACCTGCTTTGACAACCGGTTATTTAAAGTCAATTTCCATCATTTACTCGCAGGCCACCGTTGGAAAACATGGTTATGCATTATCTATAAATCTTACCCACCAATCCCTGTGATTTTGGTTTGATCAGGACTGGACAGGACTTTGAGGTATGTTAGTCACGCCTGGTGTTTCGTTTTAGCCCTTATGAAAGTGTGCGTTCTTACTGCTGTATCTGTTATTAAGTTTCCCTCGGCTTCCGTGGTCCTACTCTCCTAGCGGCTGCCATGCACTCGGCGCATCGGACACACCGGAGTAGCGAATCCTGTAATCATCCTCCTCAGCATAAACGCTTGCCGGTTCAATCACTCATTTGCCAGATCCTCTGCTGTTGTTGTCAGCCTGCATCCGAACCGCCCGTTTCCTGCATTCCTCAACATCTGCTTTCATCTCGATCCTCCCAGCCTTATCTCTGCATTTGGGTACACATCAAACACATCAGTCATAAAAATAAAAAGAATAAATAAAAATCTGTTGTGGTTCTTGTAAAACAGAGCCAATCAGGACTAGAATAAATGTCAATATCACGTCGTAATATAGATACATGCGCGTTTAGTTTAAATTAAACTTGCCACTTGAGAATGCTTTATGACTATTTGTCTCCATAACTCTTCAAAACACTTAGAAAACACTTAGAAAACACCTAGAAAAAACACACCTAGAAAAGTAGATTGATTAGCAACTGTGATTTCCTGGATACAAAATATAAGTAGGCTGAGACAAAACAGTCTCCATTGGGAGCAAGAATGCAAAGGGTTGAACTGACCCAGAGCCCAAGAAGGCATTTGTTCATGTTATGTTTACATGACAATGGGAACAGAAATATAAGTTCTTTCTTTAAATTCACAACTTTGTAAACATGGTTATCTGAATTTAGTTGTTTTTTTTTAAAGGAGGGGGGGACATTTTAACTTCTAAACTGGCAATATAGCCAATCCAAATAAAAACTTAAATCCGATATGCCAAACCAGTTTTATTGTCCATTACTGTGTGCAGAAGGAACTGTACTTTTAAGCATATATATGAATAAACATTAAATTGGCCGTAGTCCCATTTCAACATTCATCTGAGCTCCAGTCTAAGTGTCAGGTTGTATTCCTGAAATAAGCAAAGTAGAACTTCTTCTCTAAACTTAAATGCAATCTGAACTACGACACCGAGCAGGCAGGCTGCTTGGGGTAATAGTAGAGTGTGTGTGTGTGTGTGTGTGTGTGTGTGTGTGTGTGTGTGTGTGTGTGTGTGTGTGTGTGTGTGTGTGTGTGTGTGTGTGTGTGTGTGTTTACAGAGGGGGCTGGGCGCAGGACCCTGCTGCTGGGTAACATCTCTGTCAGGACGGGTTTGCTCCATCACCACCCCACTTCCACGCACACACACACATACAAACACACACACACACACACACACACACACGGAGAAACTCCATCAGCACCCGCTCAGGGCTCATCAGTCGCAGTGGCGCACATGTGGCCGGAGTATTCTAAACAAAGCTTTATAAAGAGCTCAAGCAGACTGCTGGATGTGACAGTCGGGGTACTAATGACGCCTGGAGACCACTAAATACGCCACTGACAGACCAACGGCCTGCCGGACTTGCACACGCACACACACACACACACACACTCACAAAAGTTTTTTTATTTCGGCCTGCACCCACAAAACTATCACAGTCGCTAAGGCAAGATGGAACACATGCTTGCAGGGCCAAACATACAGATGCACACAAACTGATGGGAAAACACACACACGCACACACACCTTGTGCCCAAGGGCATCTGTCCGCAGCCTAAGAGCTCCCAACTGTTGAGGAGAAACGGCTCAATTAGCTCCGCGGAGGAGCTAACGAAACACATCTATCCCCCGCTCACGCGCACGCCACCCACCCACGCGCGCGCCGCGCACGCGCGCTCTTGGAGCGCCGCATTGATCCTTTCCCAGTCTCTGGCTCTAATTGGAGTGTTGATGATGCTGCAGGCGAGCGGGATCCTTCAGGCAACCATAGCATGACTCCCAGCTCTTTATTTCTCATTTCAAGTTAGAAAACACCCACATTTCCTCGCCAGCGTCAAACTCCACTCCACCTGATATTTCTTTGGGGAGACGCGTGCTTGTGTTTTTTTTTTAGGTCTAATCTAAATTTTCTGGGAGTTTTCCCGCCGCAGCCCTAAAAAAAAAAAAAAAATCCATTCCAGCTCCATAAATATCTAATAGCTTGAGGGGCTGTTTTTTCTTGCTCCCACTCGACTGAGCAGTTGTAAAAAACCATCTTACGCATGATGTGGACGTCCATTAAAATGACGCACGCAAATGCCCGGTGAGCACCTTCGATTCAAAGGTATGAGACACACACACACACACACACCTCCCCCTCCCCACTCGGAACACATGCACAGTGTTGCAGCAAGTTATTGAGAGCAAATGGGAGTTATTTCCATAAAGGGTCTCAGTGGGTCTCCGGGATCTCCCCTCCTGCCGACTGGGAGCGATTTAGCGCGGCACACTCTGGTATATTAGTAACTGAAGACGTCTGGGGACGACTCTCTGCTCTCTCTAAAAACCCTATCCCTTACTCTGACCTCTGGAGCATTCACAACTGGGACTTGGAGGCGCTACTCATCTTCTCGATTTTGCTGACTAGTTTGCTCTCTTTTTCTTCGCTCCTTTTCAAACTGGGTTGTCTTTTTTCCCTTTTCTCGGTTCTTTCTTTTTTAAAATTCTCACACAGATTCCATTTTTCTTTCCATCATCTTGCTTTCTTTGCGGTCCCCCCCCCCCCCCCCCTATTTTACCACATTTCTTGTTCTCACATCCATCCGCTGTCTCTTTCTCGCTCCCCATTTTTCTCTCCATCTCCTCCCTCCCTCCCTCCCTCCCTCCTTGGCCCCAGGGACGGACTGCTGATAGACTGTGTACACCAGCTGCCCAGGGGCTATTTTTAAGGAGCATTTGTCCTTCTCCTTCCCTCTGGAGAATGACTCAACCCAACAACATCCCATCCACGCACACACACACACACATATATACAAATGTGTGCAGAAAAAAACACACACAGGCATTAACACATGCACTCATTAGCCCATGAGCAAGCAAGCCCCCTCACTTTCTCCCTCATTCACACACACACATCCTCTGTCCAAGGGCATTCTGTAAATGTAGGGGCAGCTTGTAGCGCCGTAGCCGGCTGCTTAACTGCACAGGAGCCCAGGCGCTGCCCGGTCAGCCTCAGAGGGCTCATAAAGCTACCCTCCTCCCAAGCCCTGGCTAATACTCTCCCTTGTTCTGGCCATGCCTTACAATAGTTTGTAAAACAATACTGTAAAACACGGTTGCCGGGCGTTGCGTCAGACGGCTTTCATCGCTGAACTCGCATGAACCAATGGGGGCCCTTCAATAATGCATACAGGAAGTCGGAAGATTCGCTCTCTCCGTGGCACCCAGAGAAAACTAAGCGTCGCTGGCGTCTGGCTTATTTGACGTAGCAACACAATCGTGTCGCACGAGTAGAAAATGAGCGGAAGCGGACGGTGGAAGCCTACAAACACAAAGCACAGTGCTTGGCGAAGTTATGCATACGCCTGGAACTTCTCGTGCTAAGGCCACAAGTGGGTTCTTTTGTGATTTTTACGCCGTGAACACAAAGTGCTGAGTAGTTGTCACAGGCAAGGACCACGATGCATTGTTTGGGATGCTTGTGTACAAATGCAAATATATAAACACTGGGCCGTATGTTTATAGTCAGAGACCCTTTACTCTGATACACTGAACCAGGATCCAGTACAACCAACTGCTTGCAGTGCCACCCACCTGACAGTCTAGCTGTGTTAAACGTAATACTTGTTTTATGAAGCCACCAGAAGTTGAAAGCACTTTATTCAGTTATTTGAAAAATGAAGAAAGTACAGCACAATGGCAAACCATATATATATATCTATATATCTATATATATATCTATATATATATCTATATATATATAGATAGATAGATAGATAGATAGATAGATAGATAGATAGATAGATAGATAGATAGATAGATAGATAGATAGATAGATAGATAGATAGATAGATAGATAGATAGATAGATAGATAGAGATAAAGGCAACAGGATGATTTTAACAGTTCTGTTATTTGTTTACTTTTTAGAATTATTTTTGCTCAGTGATTTTGTTTCCATCTTTTTATTTCAAAACCTGGCAATTTGGTCCTATGTTTTCTTTTCAATAGTAATGCCTGGTTTTGATTATTTTTGAGAAACATGGAACTCAGTGCATACCAATCTACCCAGGAAACTGTACATTTGTGGTCCTTCTAAAAGTTCAACCATGTTTTGTGTGTGTGTGTGTGTGTGTGGGGGGGGGGGGGGGGAGGTTATGAGGAAGCAAAAAAAAAAATTATAAAGAGAAATTTTATGAAGCAGGAACAAAATGACCAGGGACAAAAATGTATCATTGGATTAAAAAGGTTCACGGCCTCTGACCTAAACTGACAAGGTTAGCCTTGATAAGAGAAGCAACCAAGAGGCCCATGGTAACACTGGAGGAGCTGCAGAGATCCACCGCTCAGGTCTATTGACAGGACAAGAAGACCAATTTTGAGAAAGGGGTTAAGAATTCCCATTTGTAGTTTGCTCAACCCATGTAGAAAGTAGGTGGAAGTAGGTCCTCTGGTTTGATGACGCTAAATTTGCCTAGAAGCAAAACGCTACGTTGTGCTATGTTGCACTTCACCCTGGACACACAATCTCCACACCAAAGCTTAGTCACGCTATTGGGATGCTTGTCTGCAGCTGTAACAGGAAAGCTTGTCACAGTTGATCTATGAGAAGAAGACTGGAGCTAAATAAGGGGCAGTCCAGCATGAAAACCTTTTATCGTGTAAGGAACGGAAAATTACAGGCCTTAATCAATCAGGAATCTGCAGCAAGACTCGAGAACTGAGGTTCCTAGCTATTTTGCAAAGAAGAACAGGGTTTGGGCGTCCAACACTGATAGTGACTGGTAAAGGCTTGCGGCTGTAATTACAGAGAAAGGTGATTCCATAATATTGACTTATGGGTCTAGATACAAATGCATGTTACACTTTTCAGATTTATATTAGCAATACAGCAAATGAAACCCCCAGTATCATTCTCCTGTCACTTCACAGCCAAGCACTACTTTGTGTCGGCCTATTACATAAAATCCCAATAAAACGGCCGGAAGACTGCGGCGGTAATGTGACAAAACGTGAAAAACAGTCGGTGGGAGTACTACTTTCGCAAAAGAACGGTAACACGGACCTTCACGCGAGCAAAAAAAATGAATCGTCTGCTCGGTGCCAGCATAATTCTGAAAACTCGTCTCAATGCTCGCCCGTGTAACCTTGGTGAAAACTTTAAAGGAATTTGTTAACAAGCTCTTAAATTATGTTCAAAGTGTGAAATCCGAGCGGCGAGCGGCGCTTTTGTGTTTCTCTGCTCCCGACCGCCGCGACTCAAAGCAAAAGATAAAATGAATCCTCAAACAACTGCTCCAGCAACCTCGTTAAGGCATTATTTACCTTCATCGTTAGCCAAGGAAGAGGACACTAAAAATCTGTCGGCAGCCTGAATCGCCTGCTCGAGTGTCTGAGCACTGTTTAATTGTGCCATTTATCAGCCAAAAAAGCCTACACGCTCATAAATAAACACAATGCACGTTGCGCAGGAATTATAAAACTGTCACGGCGTAGCCCACAAGTGAGGCCGGTGCTGATGCATATTAAGTGATTTAGTCAGTGAAGGAGCGGAGCAAAGAAAAAAAAATAAAAAAATATGGTGGTTAATTTAAGAGTCATTAAAATTGTATGAATGTGCATTGCACTTGCTTAGAGTGGGATTTTCTCTGATCGGTAACAAAGAGCGGGGAGGAAAGAGCAACGCAGGTTGCCACACATTGCGGTCTATAAACTCACTGATTGATCGGGAGAGGAGCGAGCCAGGCCAGAGAGGAGAGGGCGAGAGAGAGACAGAAGAAGAAGAAGAAGAAGAAGAGGAGGCCCAATCAATGTCTCTGAATCTGTTGAGATGCAGGTGAGAGTGTCTGTTTTGCGTGTGGGCAAGTGTTCCCTGTTTTTTTTCTTTTTCTTCTTCCTTTTTCTTCGTCTGTTTATGTTTACAGCCTCGTGTTGGTGTGTGTATTTCGTGCATATCGCTCCGGCGTGCGCGCGCGTGCGTGCTCGTGTTTGTGTGAGACTGCGCGCTTCCCTCATTTGAGGAAAGACAATGTTCTACATTCCACAGGGGAACAGAGTCATTACCGAAGCAGGAACCCGAGCCTGGAGGCCACGGCTCTGCGTGTAGTGCGAATAGATCGGGCTGGTTTCTCGCTGAGACGTGCTGCGGAACACTCGCTCCGCCATTACCAGTGCCCCCGCGGTTCAAACACCACCTCCACCTTGTTTCGGCTGGGAAAACATGGGTGGAAGGGGAAGGGTGGGGGGGGGAGAAAGTTTCGCAAACACAAACAACTAGTCTCTCTCTCTTACACCTCAAGTGAAGCCATCTTACTTCACATGTAGTTCACAAGCACTTGAAGGAAATCGTAACAGATTAAAGAGGGCGTGCTGCATGGTTATCCAGATTTAGCCAGTGTGAGTCCAAAGCAGAGAGAGGCTGCTCTGCTTGGGCCTGACCTCAGAGGAGTATGTTGCCTCTGAAGCTCTCTGCTGCCCTCTGTTGGTTGGCACCACAGCTCCCCTTCCGCTTCACTGTGCAGGTATGGACATATGGCAGCTGTATATCGCTAAATAACAGGTGTGCGAATGCTTCTTTCCTCTTGTTCTCCCCCCGCCGTCCATTGTCAGATTTCCTTCTGGAACGGAGCAGGCTGGGTTAATTTCCCCTGTCGCTGTCACACACAGGTCGTTAGCATGGCCTGCAGGAAACTATTGTTCCATCATAATAGCCTGCAATCAGAGGTGAGGTCTGATAACGCCTGCTGTCACCTGATGCTCCGGCTGTTTTGTCTGCTTCCTTCATTCCAGGCCTCCGCCGCCGCCGCCGCTCTGTTTCCCTTCGCAGCTTTCTGTTGCTGTTGTGGACCCTGCAGCGTCTCAGAAAAGGCGCTGCATTCCCTTTGACTGTTCACGTGTTTTTGTCACATTGAAACCGCGAAAGTGCAATGGATTTTGCTCGGGATAATCAGTGGCAGACGAAAAAGAATAAGAAAAAAAAGTGTAAAAAGGAACGCTACCGCAGGTCATACATTCCTGCTGCTATCAGATTATACAATGCTGCACTATAACTGTAACCATAACTGTAATAACTAATGTGCAATGACTAATGTGCAATAATCTAATTAATACACTGGGCCACAACCCGTGCAATAATCCTGATGTAGTGACTTCTGCTGCTATCACCACCTGAACATATGTCAGTACACATGTATGTACGTATGTACAAATGTATACACGAATGTATATGCACATATATACGTGTAGGTACGCATGTATGTAGGCGTATATATATATATATATATATATATATATATATATATATAGATCACTATGTATGTAAATAAGACAGCATATGCCCATCCCTATTTCTTTTGTATTTTTTTGTATCCTTTTTGATCCATTGTATATATGAAGAGTCACTGTATATAACTGAATGCACCTTTCCTACTCTGCACCTTCTTGTATGAACCGATGTGACAAGTGAATTTCTCCATTGTGAGATCAATAAAGACTATCTTATCTTATCTTATCTTAGAAATAAAAATTGGAAATGTGTGGTGTGCGTTTATTTGGGTTCTTCCGACTTGGTCAAACAACTTTTAGAGCGATTGCAGTCACAGCCTTTTGGGGTGGCTCTCCACCGTCTCCGCACACCTACGGACAAAAAGTGTCGCTCATTATTAAACGAAGCTGCTCAACCTTCGTCAGATCGAAGTGGAGTGTGTGAATCAGTGTTAAAGCCTTGCCGCCGACTCTGAATTAGATATAGTTCCAAACTTTGACTGGGCCATTCTGACACGTGAACATGCTGACATCTAAACCGTTTCATTGTAGCTATTTCTGTATTTTAGGGTTGTTTAGAGTCTTTTTACAGCCTCTAGCACAGGGATCACCAACCTTTTGTAAACTGAGAGCTACTTCATTGGTACCGTGTCACACGAAGGACTACCAGTATTGACCTTTGAACTGGAAGAACTAGAGCTCACTGTAATGTTATGTAATATAAACATGTTTTTAATGTTTTTTTAATTTTTATATCTATGTAAATACAAGTATGATTGAAAAGGAAGAGAGAGTGAATAAAATAACATTTTACATGCAGCTCACTGGAGGGTTGTGCTATTTTTTTGGACAGGGTCGTGGTCACCACATGTGGTCTTTGGGGCTACCTGTTGGTGAGCGCTGATGTAGCAGGTTTCCTTCCTGCGTTACATCGTATTTAGCTTCGTCCGTCTTCCGTTCGACTCTGACCAGCTTCCACCGCTACCAACACGTTTCTCTGTAGGGAGGGTGTGTTCAGGGTTACGCACAGTCTTAGATTTCTTCCAAATGCACCATTTTGTATGGAATTCAGAAAGTTCTACTCTTGTCTAATCTTATCTGAGTTTGTTGTCTCACCTACAGGTTCTTTTATGGCTTTTCTTTATTTTTTTTCAACAATGGCTTTGATTTTTTGGCACTCTTACATAAATGTAAATGGCTTGTACTTTCACTACACCGACAACCCCAAAGCGCTTCACACTACAGTCACTGACGCACACATTCACACCCTGACGGTGGTGAGCTGCTAACATAGCTCACCACGGTGACATACAGCAGCGCCTCGGACCCTCTGGGGCGACTGTGGCTTGATGAGTTGAGTAGTCGTCTAGCAATTGGTTGGGTTTGAATCCAGCTTCCCCTTGCCACGTGTCGATGTGCCCCTGGGCAAGGCACTTAACCCCAAATTGCCTACCGAGCTGGTGTATGGGGAGTGTTGGCCTAGTGGTTAGAGCAGCGCACTTGCACTCAGAGAAGGATGCAAGTACCTGGTTCTATCCCCAGCGCCTACTCTGAGTCCCTGAACAAGACCCTTAACCCCAGATTGCTCACTGGGCGCTGCACATGGCAGCCCACTGCTCCCCAAGGGTGATGGGTTAAAAGCAGAGAACAAATTTCCTTGTAATGTATGTTTCAATGACAATAAAGATTATATTACTATTACTGACCACCAACAGCAGGCAACACTGGTGAAGTGTCTTGCCCAAGGACACACCGACAGAGAAGGTCAGAGCAGAGGATTGAACCTTCAACCCGGCAGTGACAGGACGGCCTCCCTAAGTCTTGTTTCACCGTCGGGATATAATCAACTAATTCTCCCCGGAGCGGTGGATCTGTACAGCTCCTCCAGAGTCACCATGGGCCTCTTGGTTGCTTCATTGATGAATGCTGTCTTGTTTGGTTTGAGTCTACTTTAAACTTTAAACACAACTTTCTAAAAGAAATGAAAACCTTCTCCTTCCACTTCACATTTCAGTACTATATTGTGTTGGTCTATTACATAAATCCCGATAAATACAGTTTGTGGCAAAAATGTAACACAATATGGAAAAGTTCAAGTGTTATACATAGTTTACCAGGGGCTGTATAGGCTGTTATTCTCTCACAGTGTACTTGCAATATATTTATACATGTAGCACTTAGTCATAAATATGCATAAAATGTGCGTACAAACACCGAATCTAGCCTGCCAAAATGCTGCAGAGGTTTTTTTTAAACAAATGTATTGTCATTTCTCAATAAAGTTTTAGCTCATCTAATTCATGTGCTTTTAAAGACCTTCTCCATCATTATCCGAATGGCATTTCTGGAATCCTTGCATTGCCGACAGCAGGGTTTTCCAGGACCAGCAGCAATTATCGTTAGAGGCCTTTCAGTGCAGCCACAATGCCGTGCTGTAATGTTGATTTTGACTGACAGCATAGGTGATGTGTAAAAAAAATATATATATATGAATATTTACAGTATCAGTATTAGTCAGGCTAAAAAATTCCAGTCACATCAACATACATACGCTAAAACCGCCCTTGATCTATAAACAGACTGCGAATGAGGGGCCTTGATTGGCTGAGGGAATGACTGACAGCTGAACGAGTGGAACCTTTGAATGTGAAACTCAAAGGGAAGATGGGGAGCGTGTTTGTGCTGGTCCCAAGGGGGGGAAAAGCCTGGGTTTCACACACACACACACACGCACACACACACACACACACACACACAACCCACACGCACGCAGCACACACATTGTGATCTTGCTCTACTTTGGGCTGTGCTCCACATGAAAGCATCAATGCTTCCTGCTGTTCGAGATGAGCCGCATGTTGCACTGCAAAGGAGCACGCAGGTCTGCATATGCATGTAGACGGACAGGGCTGTGTGGAGACCAGGTCAGGATGCATCCATCCTCAATTGCTTCTTTCTTTTTTTTTTTTGCTTTTCTTTCCTTGCAATCTTTTTGATAATCTTTCCGTTTTATTTTCCTTCCCTTACATACATTTTCAGAAACCAAGCAAAGTGGATTTCATTCACATTTTCTGATAAAACTCATGTGACTCCAAACCCTTAGAGCCACTTGTCAGACATGCCCTGAGGAAAAACAATGAAACTCACTTTAGACGTTGCTTGTCACCCGTGCTAAAGCAGGCAACCGTTTGTTTTCCATCTGTTTCGCTCTTTTACTGTAAAACGAGACTTAATCAAGACAAAAAGTGACCGGCCCTCCCAAAGAACGGGCTTCCACGCTCGCGTCTCTGGTGACGTCACACAAGGCAGAAGGCAACGGATCTGTAATTGTCTGTAGAGCTTGTATTCCCTCCGTTTATCTTGTTTTTTTTCCCCCTCTTTATTTGCAGGTGTGTAGTTTCCGACGCCCGCTGTGCTCTCTCGGCGGAACTCTGCGCTTTATACGGCAAAAAAGAAAAGCGCACCAATGACTGTAACTTTCAAACTGAATTCCCCCCCCCCCCCCGGTTCGAATCATTCAAACAGAAATGTTTTATATGCAAATCAGAACAAATGTAAGAAAACCCAAAGTTTAATTAAACCCATACTTCTTCTTGTCAGCGTGTTACTGAGTCATCATTCTGTCAAAAATAATATTTATTGTAGAAGGCGAACGCGTCGCCCGTGCTCCGCAAATGAGGCTCCCCTGAAATGCGGAGGCACCGTGCCCTTGCCTATCCCCCCGCTGAAAGTGAGTCTTAGCCAATTAACAACGCCTTCCACGAGGTCCGCGTGCGCGCACGCACACACACGCCTGCGCCCGCGCGTCCGAACCCTAAACCTCGCAGCTCATGGGACTAAACCTCATTAACTGCTCTGAGACAGACACTCTCTCTTTAATCAATCCTTTTCGGAGACCGTGTGGACTTGGACGAGCGTTGACAATGCAACGCAGGCGCACACACATTATTCTTTCTTTTTCTTTTTTTTTTTTTTGCAGGAGAGAGCCTTCCATACATACATACATACACCCAGTGGTCTCCCAGTGAGAAAAACATGGTCATTTGCCAGGGTGATTCAACTCTAAAACACCCTAATTACATCGACAATGCTACTTTGTTTTGGCGCCGGGCGGGAGGGGAAGGAAGAAAAAAAGAAAAAATGTGAATGATTTTGCATATTATTATTATGCCTCTGAAATATTAACCAACCCCGGGGGAGTTTATCTGCTCTTTTAAATATATGCAAATTACTTTATTTTGGTTTGGTTTGTTTCCAGTGACTTTTGTGAATTGTGTTTGGATAATTAAATGGGTGCGTGCAGATGTAGAATCGCAGGCAGGCACCTACATGATATGATGATCTGCCAGATTAGCATACAAATTAGGAGCGTCGCACCTCGCCTGCTAATCGACCAACTTTTGTTTTCACTTCAACCTTGACCTATTTGAAACATTGAGCCGAGTGGCTCGCCGCGGCGCGGGTTTGTAAACACTGTTTTCTGGCTTTTAAATGATAAGGCTCATTTGATAGTGTCCTTCATTCCCGCGCGGTTCTCGTTTCGCACGTGTCGGGACGCTTCCAATTATGACCGTCTCGCTCAGACAGCTCTGCCAGAATGATGCGTTCTCAGGCCTTGACCCTGACTGTTCACTGGGTTTACTGAGGGTTTTTTCAATTACTTTTTTTTGGGGGGGAGGATTTGTTTGTTTGTTTGTTTTCATATGACTTACGCAGATCTGGACCGGTTGACGTACCGCCCGTTACCGTTTTCAGCTCTGTCTTACTCCACTGATTGCCTTGTGAATCCCCCTGATGGGTTCCGCTTCGTACATAATCATTTCCCCTAACATGGGATAATTTGATTATATTACTACAACGACAGCGCAAACAAATTGGCTACGTAATTTATTGTGCCAATAATAGCAAAAGCAGATGTGGTAATGATACTGTGGCTTTCCGAGCTCGCGTTTATGTGAACTCGAACCAATCTGCTCTTGAGTGCGTCCACGTACACCCACCACATTCAGCGTCCTTAACGTGCCAAGACATAAGTCGGTAATCTTTGGCCCTCATTTTCTTAATTCTCCCACCCACACAACTCGAAACGTTTTTTTTTTTTTTTGCCAAAACCCTCTAGGTCTTATTTCATAACTTCTCTTTGCTTTTTTTTCCACAGCTTTCTCGCTGTTGGTAAAGGCCAGCTTATGTAAGAAGGTTAACTTCTCCTTGTTTCATTAGAACTGCAGCAGTTTGTCCTTTTACATTGCCTCGCAAACGTATTCATATGAGACCTTTTTCACATTTTGCTACAATCCAACCTCAACCTTTAATATATTCATTGTGAAGTAGTGTATAACTGAAAATCCATAGTTTTTGAAAACTATGGAGTGCATGTTATCTTTTACCCCTTTAGTCAATACTTTGTAGGTCCTCCTTGTGCTGTATTTACAGCAACAGGCCTTCTAGATATACCTCTATCAGCTTTGTTCATCTAAATCAAGGGTCACCAACATGGTGGCCACGGGCATCAAGTGGCTCCTGAGGTCCACATGTGGCGCCCATGAGCCTGTTTTAAAAACAGCACAACCCACCAGGTGAGCTGCATCTAAAACTTTATTTTATTCCGTTACTCTTCCTGTTTATTCACACCTGCATTTATATAGATTTCAAAGTGACAATATCTATAATAAAACATGTAAAATGTGTTTATTTTACATACAGTTAAGGTGAACTCTGACTCTTCTGGTTTAAAGGTCTGTACTGGTAGCCGTTCATATGACACAACACCAATGAAGTAGCTCTCAGTTTCAAAAAGGTTGATGACCCCTGATCTAAAGGCTCGTTTTATCCATTCATGTTTGCAAGAATGGGCAAAAAAAGTGTTTCTTGGTCTCCCTGATGCTGTTTGTTCACTGATGTTCTCTGACAAACCTCTGAGACCTTCAGCGAACAGCTCCCAGATCAAATTAATCTCCGGTAGACTCTTTTTTACTAATTAGGTGAATTCTGAAGGCAACTGGTTGTGCTGTGATTTATATGAGGGTGTCAGAATAAACCAGCAACTGGTTTTTAGGGTTGTTTCTATTGTTGTTATGTTGTTTATATGTATTTTCTATTCTTTAGATCAGCCTCTCCCCGTTAAGTACATGGGCAATATGGATATACCGATTAATGTACAGACTGTGTTTGGAATTATTTTGCCAGCAGAAGTGCTGCTGTCCCCAGTACCATCCATCCATCAATTTTCTACCACGTCTATCCCTTGTGGGGTCACAAGGGGTGCAGGTGCCTATCTCCAGCTGTCAATGTGCGAGAGGCGGGGTACACCCTGGACAGGTCACCACTATCGCAGGTCACCGGTGCCAATAGGTTCAAATCAGGAGGAGAAGGCAAAATGGCAATCAAGGAGAGACATTAAAATTTCATCACAATTAAACTTTAAAATAATTAAAACAAGCTAATTTATTGCTAAAATACTAATAACATATACTGAAATAAATCAAGAATGATAAAAAGTCTAAAATTCCCCTAAAAGTCCAAATAAACTCAGGTCCATGAAAAGGGAGAAGTCCCTGTGGTCCTTGTAGATCTTAAGCCATCCGATGCAAAGGGGGCAGAGTGCCTGTCTCCTACCCCCTGCGAGGACTGGCACCACTGTTGCTACAGCTTCCTGGCTGTTTTGGCTAGGAAGCTGCCCCCCCTCCCCACCAGAAGAGAGGATGTGCCTTCCACCTGTTTCTCTTCCCCTTTAAGAAACTCCATAATTAATGAGCTGCTTCTTGATTGGTGGTCCGGTCTCTGCAGGTCCTTTTCATCAGGTTGTGGTCTATTATCAAGAAAAACTAAAGATATGCAAATGAAAACACGCACCACAAAAACAGTGCAGCTAAAACGTCCACCTTGTGACATCAGAGTAATACAAATACCCGCACCCCTCCGGATATATCTATCAGAATTCCTTTGCAAACCATGCGCCATGTTCTTTCCCCTTCCCAGTTATGCGCCGCTTTGTGTTGGCCCGTCGCATAAAATCCCACTAAAATATATTGAGCGTTTTGTTGATGACTTTACAAAATGTGCAAAAAGTCCAACTCTTTTGCGAGGCACTGCAGAGCTGGCTACCAGCATTCCTGAAACCCTTTACCTCTCTCCAGTCGCCGTTGTTCTGCGTGCCCTCTAAAGCCCTCTGCTCTGTCCCATTTCTTCCACTGCCTCGGGTCCTTTTTGACACCCCTGGCATGTTAATGGGCCAAGCAGAGACACTGTCCTTGAGATTCTCACTTTGGCTCATTTTCATACCCTCCCCTTATGCACAGATTTATAACCTCCGCTGCTTCCAGCTCCAGATGTTTTGTTCTGCTTTTTTACTCTCTGTAATTGCTAATTCAATCCGGCTGTAAAGGAGCAGATGCTCCCGCGGACGTGAGAGTACCTGTGCAGTTTCCACCGAGTGTGTGCGCGTTGATGGACTCCGTGCATAAAAAAACGAAAGGATTTAACGCGACAACCCCCCCCCTGACTCATAAATATAAGCCGTCACAATCACGCCAAACTCCCCACCGCCATGGAATGAGACACCAGACACTTTTTGACTTTTAAAAGAATCGCACGCCAGCATTAACTTCCATTACGCACTGCATTACTGCCACCCTCAAATCAACCCCTCAGAGGTTTCATGCTTTAGCAATACTGACAAATTAACTTTGGTGATTCAGACTGCGGTGCAAACCTTCTCCTCGGTCCTCTCGTCGTTTTTTTTATTTTTTTAAATCATCTTCCATCCCCTTTTTCTTCACCAGGGAAAGTGTAGATCCACTCCGCTTTAGAAAGAAAAATAAACAGACTGGTTATCCGCAGGAATGTGAATGCTACTTTAGTCCCATTAAGAACATCTGTGTGTGTGGCTTGAGATCACAGCGGGTTGTCTCTGCGACTTTGAACTTGTGTCAAGCATACTCATTGTTTTAGCCTGTTCCGTACCAAAAAAAAAAAAAGCGCTGCGCCAGATACGCTCCGTGCGCTCGCAAAAAAAGGCGCAATGCGCACATACTCGCACATTTACATGAAAAGAGGAAGAAAAAAACCCTCCACATGAAAAGGCATACACAGGGTCTATCAGCCCCCCCTCTCGCTCACATGCCCACACACACTCGCCGCAGTGGACCTGTCATGTGTCATGGAGACAGGGGTCAGATACTGTGTGATGTGTGTGGGGGTTATATCGCTTGGGAAAAGGACTAAAGATCTTACTGGGGTTGAGGGAGGGCCAACAATAACAGCCTGAAATATAACAGCAGCCAAGGAGCCCTCGCACTGACAGGAGGAAAGCTGGGGCCCCAGCGAGTGGCTCCACACACACCAGAACCAGGCGCGGAGATGGGTGGGTTGGCTAAGTCATGGCTAATGCGCAAAACAAAGAGCATTGTTTTGTAATGACATTGTAAAATGGCAAAGAGAGAGAGAGAGGGAGAGAGAGAGAGCCGAGTGTTTCGAGAGATTGAAAGCACATGTTTGCAGAGAAAGAATAATAGCGACGCTGTATGGGGCTGGAGCTTTGCTGCGGACATTCCCAAATCAAAAAGATGTTCAGACCGCATTTGTCATGGGAACTTCAGCCATGTAAACACACACCCTTGACTTCCAGTGGTTGTACTGAGTGACGCACGCACGCACGCACGCACGCACACACACACACACACACACACACACACACACACACACACATACACACACACACACACACACACACACAGGTTCATGGAAGCTCAGAAAGCTGAACAAACTCAGCAGCATTCAGTCCCAGAGAGGTCAGAGTGCCCCCTAGTGCTGATTAGGCTCCCGGAGCGAGAGTCCTTCCTCCCATCAGTTTTTAACAGTTCTACAATTAAAAACACTTTGATCTCTCTCAGATGACCAGATTACAGTAATGATCAGCAGAATAACGAATATGATATGGTTACTCTACAGTTCCTTGCTAAACTGATCCCACCCCTTGAACTTGTTCACATTTTTTCCAACTGCAAACACAAGTTCAGTGGGTTTTTTATTTATTTGTTTTGGGTGGGTGGGTGGGGGTGGGGGGGGGGGGGGATGTGATACACCAACAAAAAGTAGCAAAGCGGAGTGAACTGGATGCATGATTTTCATTATTTTGCAGCCAATACAGTTCTGAAAAGTGTGGCACGCCCATGCATTCGGCCACCTGTGGTTGCAGCTCCAGCTGTCTGTCTCTACCGACTCTTGTGACCGAAATTTTGACCATTGTTCACAGCAAAGCAGCTCAAGCACAGCCATTTAGGATGGAGAACATCTGTGCCACATTACGTACTGACATTTACTCTGTGACACGCTCAAAGATTTGTATATTATTTCTGAACCTTGCTTTACCCCGCTTTAAACGTCTCCAAATCTTTCCCCCAGGCCTGTCTTGATCCGAGGCGTCACCGGGACAGCCGCATTCAAACCAAGGGTAAACTACACGCAGGTCAACTCTATCTTTTGCAAGGCAACTTCTGCACTTGCTTTTATCTGGTCCTATCAAAGAAAAGGGGGCTTAATCGGGATATCTTCCACTTTGTCCAGTTTATTTGTAAAAAAACGATTGAAAACATTTTCCTTGCACTTCACAATAATCCGCTACTCTATATCGGTCTGTCTCGTAACCCTATAACTCCAAATGTATACGTTTTGATACAAATATTTCTGAGACAAAGTCAGTATTTGTCTGAACATACAATTTACAACCTAAAAATGATTATATTTACCGACCCTGTATAAAAATGTAGAAAACATGAGGAAAAGGGATTTATTCTAAAGTATCAATTACAATACAAAGAAAATCTGAAAGTCTGATGTTTGATCTTTTGCTTTTTAAAGCAACCAAAAAGTATCTTCTTTTTTTATATTACCCGTATCAGGCTTTAAATGGTTAAAAGAGCCCCAAAATATGCAGAATTTTGTATTTGTCAGTGACAAATGTGGAGAAGTGCAAAGGGCATACATACTTTTGAAGGCACTGTACGCGTGGTATAGAAGCGGGGAAGGACGACATCCTTTCTCTCACAAGGGCTTGAATTTTGGTCTGCAGGAGTTGCATCAAAGGTCTTTTCCTCCCTCATCCCGAAAGTGAGATTTGTACAAACTTTGCTTTTACATGAGCTTAACTTTATTGTTTTGTTTAAGATTTCATTTCACTTTTTTGTCCCCCTTTCACTGCATCTCAAACAAAACATAAAAAAGCATCAGACTCACCTCTACACACACACACACACAAACACAAACAAACGCACATAAATCAGTGTACACGATTCTGATCTTTAAGGACATGAAGGTTTTTCAATCAAAGCTCTGATTGAATGCTTTGCCGTCCTCAGCACTCACGTCCTCACAGACGCGCGCGTGCTGTTGACAGAGAGTGTCTCGAGCAACATCATTTACCACTTAGGCCCCTCCCCGAGGACCGTGCCATCCCTAATGCGCGGCGGATACGCTGATAGCTCTGGTTTCTGTCGAGAAGTGCACGTCAATCAACAGCTCGCGTCAACGTCGCAGAGGCAAAGTGTTCCTGAAAGATCTTTTAACAGAGTGCCTTTCCATCCATCCTCTTCCAGCCAACACCCATGAAAGAAGAAGAAGAAGAAGAAGAAGAAGAAGAAGAAGAAAAAAACACTCACACATGCACAAACACAGCCATTTCCATCTAGGCAATCACTTCTCCCAGAGTTCTTCTTTTTGGACGTGTAACAGTAATTGAGGTTTCTCCCCAGGGCCCAGTGCATTCTGGGCCGTTAAGTGCTGTTTCTTGTTGTTTTTTTCCCCTCAGATGGGTTGTATTTTGGCTATTGTGTTGTTTCTTCCCTGCTCTTCCGTAGAAGTGTAAGCAATTGGCCGTATTTATATGTATCATTAGAGAACAGAAACCCTGTCGGATATAGGGCAACCGAGGGCTTATTTTACCCTCTGGAATACCAATCAATAAAACAAAGAGTCTTAATACTTTTTTTTTTTTTTTTTTGCACAACTCCAGTCACAAGAGAATATTAAAAGGATAAATAAATCGAGTGACCACTGCCGGGGGATTCAACTCTCCCCTTTTTCAAAAAGTAACAAAGATGGAACTCACATTGATTTTATCAACGACCCAGTCAAGTATATATATTTAATACGACACCCACCCATTCCAGGGTGCGCAGATGCTGCCCCTGACCTCCCTGCTCACGACATCGGGCCCGGCTCGAGCACACTCGGTGACCTTTCTGGCCGTTGATGACGTTGTCCGTCCAGAAGAGGGAGTGATTGATCTGGATTGACACAAACAGCAAGTGCCCTGCCCGGCCTGTCACACAGCATCACTGGGTCACTGTAGCATGCCTGAATGCCGGATGAGGAGGGACGGCGTGCACACGCAGGGTGATGACCTGCTCACTCTGATGTGGGATTACGGTCCAGGGGCGGCTGGGACGGATCTGGACAAAAAAAGAGAGTCTTTCGGAAGGGAGGGCCCAAGTGAAAGCTGTGATCAAAAAAAAAAAAAAACAAGCAGAGGATAAAGCTACACGCCAATGGTAGATTTTAAGAAACTGCAAGGACAGGTGGGGATATTTGCCATTTTAGAAATAAGCATCCCATATTATGTACAATTGCATGTCTTGCGTTTTTCTTGGGAAGAACAAAAGCATCCTCTACCATTTGGATTATTAATTACCTATCATTAATGTACAGAAACCAGTTTAAAAACTCAATATAACAATACTATACCAAGTTTGCAAATGATTCACATATGTATACACATACATACATACATATATAGATGGATGGATGGATGGATGGATGGATGGATGGATGGATGGATGGATGGATGGATGGATGGATGGATGGATGGATGGATGGATGGATGGATGGATGGATAGATAGATAGATAGATAGATAGATAGATAGATAGATAGATAGATAGATAGACAGACAGACAGACAGACAGACAGACAGACAGACAGACAGACAGACAGACAGACAGATAGATAGATAGATAGATAGATAGATAGATAGATAGATAGATAGATAGATAGATAGATAGATAGATAGAGCTGATCATATAATTAGAATATCATGAAATGTAATTTTTTTTCTTCAAGTAATTCCATTCAAAAACTTATATTCATTAATCAAACACAGACTTATTTCAACTGTTTATTTCTTTTAATTTTGAAGATTAATTGACAACTAATGAAAACCTCAAATTCAGTATCTCAGAAAATTAGAACATTACTTAACACCAATACAAAAAAAAGGATTTCCAGAAATGTTGGTCAACTGAAAAGCATGAACTTCAAAAGTATGATACTTAGTTGGGGCTCCTTTTCCTTTCATTACTGCAGCAATGTGGCGTGGCATGGAATCCATCAATCTGTGGATCTGCTCAGGTGTTATTAGAGCCCAGGTTGTTCTGATAGTGGCCTTCAGCTCTTCTGCATTGTTAGGTCTGTGTGTCGCATCTTCCTCTTCACAATAACCCAGAGATTTTCTATGGTGTTAAGGTCAGATGCGTTTGCTGGCCAATTAAGAACAGGAATACCATGGTTCTTAAACCAGATACTGGTAGCTTTGGCAGTGTGTGCAGGTGCCAGGTCCTGTTGGAAAATGAAATCTGCATCTACATAAAGTTGGTCAGCATCAGGGAGCATGAAGTGCTCTAAAACTTACTGGTAGACGGCTGTGTTGACCTTGAACCTCAGAAAACACAGTGGACCAACACCAGCAGATGACATGGCAACCCAAACAATCACTGACGTGGAAACTTTACACTGGACATCAAGCAACGTGGATTCTGTGCCTCTCCTCTCTCCCTCCAGACTCTGAGACATTGATTTCCAAAGTAAATGCAACATTTACTTTCATCAGAGAACATAACTGTGGACCACTCAGCAGCAGTCCAGTCCTTTATGTCTTTAGCCCAGGTGAGACACTTCTGACACTGTCTCTGGTTCCAGAGTGGCCTGACTCCAGGAGGGCAGCAGCTGAAACCAGGTCTTGCATCCGTCTGTGTGTGATGGTTCTGGAAGCACTGACTCCAGCTGCAGTCCACTCTTTGTGAATCTCCCCCACATTTTTAATGGGATTTTGTTTCACAATCCTCTCCAGGGTGCAGTCTTCCCTGTTGCTTGTACATTTTTTTCTACCACATCTTTTCCTTCCCTTCACCTCTCTATTAATGTGCTAGGACACAAAGCTCTGTGAACAGCCAGCCTCTTTAGCAATGACCGTTTGTGTCTTGCCCTCCTTGTGCAAGGTGTCAATGGTCGTCTTTTGGACAACTGTCAAATCATCAGTTTTCCTCATGATTGTGTCACCTACAGAACTAGAATGAGAGACAATTTAAAAGCCTCTGCAGGGGCTTTGACTTAATTAGCTGATTGGAGCTTTTCACAATATTGTCATTTGCTGAAATACTGAATTTGGGGTTTTCATTTCATTAGTTGTCAGTTATAACCATCAAAATTAAAAGAAATAAACACTTTAAATACATCAGTCTGTGTGTGTAATGAGTGACTATAATATAAAAGTTTCACTTTTTGAATGAAATTACTGAAATAAAATCTCTCTCTCTCTCTCTCTCTCTCTCTCTCTATATATATATATATATATATATACATATTATATGTATTTTATACTATATCTATGTTTTTCAGTTTAAACAATATATTGATTTGATTCTGGAAATATTTTGAAGAAATTACAATTTTTATGATTCACTTTTCCATATTTCAATATTTGAGGACTAATTTATTTCAGTTCAGTTTTTATGTTGTCAGGATAAAATTGTATACAAGTCATTAAGTTTTCAATTTCAAGTTGTAGTTTTTCAACTAAAAAAATATTTTTTCAAATTAACAAAACTTTTGGCCCCAATTTAGCCCCATATAAACATGCCAATTTTATGTTTATTTATTCTTTATATAGATTTGTCTCATTTCCAATCACCAACTACGACCATCTCGTGCAGAACTATCACATAAAATAAATAAGATTTATTGTCTCTTAATTGATTGGAATGTAACATAGGTAAAAAGCCAATATTTGTTCTGCATATTTGTTCTTTGTATGCAACTCTTAACCAGCTCAGGTCTGGTTAAGAGTTGCATACAAAGCTGTTATCGATGAAATCTTAGCCTAAAGAAAAACAGGGATGGACATTTTTCCACCAGCTCCTGTGATAAACGTCGCATCAGAGGACTATAAGGTTTAGGGGTCACGCGTTTGATTCTTCAAAGGTGAAAATTCACCTTTTCTCTCACTATTGCCGGTTTACTCTTTCCTTTTTGCGTCGGTTCGTCTGTCCGTCAACGCCATCCTAGGAAGCCGGCAGCTATAATAGTCACTTCCTGCCATGTATTTACATATATTTAACTGACATGTTGGTTTCACACTCATTAAAAACTACAACTCCAGTGCTGCTCTGGGCAGTTTCGATGACGTGACAAGGGCATTGCATTCGTCGCAGTAACCTTTCCTGTCTGCCTGGTGGTGCGTTTGCGCCTCCTGTGTCTTGTAAAGGGGAGGTGAAGAGGACTAGATTACTTTCCAGAGTTCAAGGTTTGGTTTCGGCGTTCGTCCGGCGTGAAGGGTTTCTTTTAACCGAGGCACCAAAGCCCCTTTTTCACATAGCCAAGATGCTGAACATGTGGAAAGTGCGGGAGCTGGTCGACAAAGCGTGAGTATATCTCTCGGCGACGTTTCTCTTAACTTGGCGTTGTTTGTGCCCCGCAGTCCCTACCTGTTTGAGAGAGACACGTACCCAAAACTTTGACGTCACTCTAACAAGTTAGCTAGCCCGGACGCTAACCAGCGATTAGCGTGACTTTTACGACCGCGCCGGGTCCCATTGTGATTGTTTGTTGTTTTTGAAGGACTCTCCGTCTGCTTGCTGTGACGTTCGCAGTGTTATGATACGAGTTGTTTGGCCGTTCTCGGGCTTTTTACCCCCTCGAAAGTGCAAGCTAACTTGGCTAGCTAACAAGCTAATTATGTAGCTCACCGGGCTAGCCAGCTAAGCTAGTTTGACAGCACTCCGGCGGTATAATCAACAGGGACTTTTAAAGACTTCACCTTTTGTCCTGCCTGTCGCTTTTTTTTTTTTTTTTTTTTTAGTTTCTGCTGACCGGGAACGTATTTAGGTGACTTTGTTTTTATCGTGTTTGTAGCCGAGTTATCCCACGGCTACAGTAGGTGTTACTGTAAGTTATGTTGGTTTATCATAGGGCAAATGACACAACCCAACACGCTTGTTCGGAAAGTGGATTCGGCTACAGCCATAAACGATTCGCAGTTCCTTACAGCCCAGATAGTGTTTAAATGGACTGTCGATCGAGTTGTATGGTTAAAATCTATCCCCTATGTTGCATGTTGGTACATTTTTCTGAGGAACCATGTATCAAAATAAACGATCTCGCCTATAAGAGAATCCGAAACACTTTCACTTCACTCCACGGCCAAGTGTGCTGGTTAAAAAACTAGTTCGATTCAGGTTTTTATATAGGGCAAAGTCATAACTAAAGTCCTCTCAAGACAAATGAAGTAAAGTTTATATTCAGAACTATATAATCAGATCAGTGCAATCGTATAGCCAGATTCTGTTTGAGTTACACACACTCTAATTCAACCCTAGTTATAAAACAATACTTTCCAGTTTAGTTTATAGTGCCGATTTATAGCCCAGATGATTGCATTGGGTCTCTCTGGCTCTGCAGCTATCCCTAATCCTGAGCCAGCATGTGGTGACTGACCCTGGATGGGTAAATTTAAAACAACCCAGGCAATTAAAAAAAGATGGGATTCTTAAGTAATTTACGTTTAACGTTTACATTAAAACCTGTTACACGAAATCACTTAAATTAGGATGTTTTCTTCGTTTTGTTTTGATATTGTCGCAAACTCTCCTAAAAAAGTAAATGCCAAAAATGTTCCGTCTCCTGAATAAGTGTTTGGTAATTGACTCGCAACAGGCAAAAAGTCTCATTCGTTAGTGCTGAATAAAATTAGTCTAGCGATTAACATCTACACAGAACATTCGGTCTGGACAGAAACAGAAACATTCGTTGTTGTTCCTCGGTTTGGAAATTCAAAATGATAGTCTTAGTGGGGGAATATGGCTTAGAAATAAAGTCTCTGCTTTTATTTTACCAAATCTGATTAATTGATCCCCCCCCCCCCCCTCCTTTTAGTTTCACAAAAAGAGATTAACTTGTTTTAAAACTTACTTTTTTCGTCTGGAAGTTGACCTGAATTCAGAGGGCAGCTAAATACAGGCTGTGAAACATGCTTGTAAAAGATGGCTGACCCCGGCATTCTAAACAATGGAAATATAACTAAAGGTTTGCTGCTAGTGGTTTTACACGGTGAGCTAAGAACAGGCTTCACATCACTTGTGTAACTTCAAACTAACTTATCAAAAAATAAGGAAATCAGTAAATTAAGGTGCCTCGTATTATGGTAAAAATAGTTTCCCCTTTACAATATTTGGACAATATATTTTCCTAAATATATATTCAGCATTGCGTGTTATTCTCTCCATTGAAGCCCAGTGTGTGCATTGGGAAAATAAGATCCCCATTTCTCCAAAAATTAAATCTTAAAAAATTGTAAATTCGAATGCAGCCAATTGCATAATGACCGATCAAGAGACTGAAGCAAAAATGGTGGAAACAAACTCTGATAATAACATATATAATTAAAGAATACAGTTTTTGACAACATTTTAAAATGTATTCTTTAAACTGTCACAGCATATTGATTTGCCATATCTGATTAAGGCCAGAGCGTTTACGATTGATGTCCAGTCCTTTGCTGTGTTTGCTGTTCATTAGTGGACATCTAGCTGATTTCAAAGCACAGGGTGAGGAGTTGTATTTAAGCAATTTTAGTATTGAAATATTAAAATTTCAAACTGGACAAGTAAATTCTTAGTGCCATTTCTGATACCACATAAATATATCTATTAAATATTTTTTCTAGTTAAGAGCAAAAATATGCCTAAGTACAATATGACGATACTTAAACTTCCTTAATTAGGACGTAACTAATAAGAGAGGTCATGAGTCTCTTCCTAGTATACATTTTAATGTCCTTCATGGAAGTATTTTATTCAGTCATGCAATTATTTTAACTTATGATAATTGCTCTTCTTTAGTGTGCCCCTGTGTCTTTTGATTTGGTGTTCATACAAATAAATGTTACTACTGATTAGGGCTGCTCAATTATCACAAAATTATAATCACGATTATTTGGATTAAAGTTGAGATCTCGATTATTTAACAAGGTTATTCATCAACTTGGATAACACGACGGTCGCCTCATCGCACAGGAAATGAATGGGAAGGGAGCGACGTCGCTCTTCACTCTTGCAGGTACAGGAGCATTAATCTGTTCCTGGATCGGACATCGCGCGGCTACGGCGCGACACACATGGCCCATAAGCTATGCATTGAATCAGGGCTGCTGCAGCGTCAGAGTACACAAAACTGTTTCTTTTTAAAGGCCAATAAACCTTTATAAGTAGAATGACATGCTGCTTTGACAGTTTGAATTTAACGTAGTTGAAATTTAATGAAGAGTGCTACGGCTGTTGTTCTGACAGGTGTGCGCTCATTCTGCTCTCTAACAGCAATGCTGCAGCGTCAGAGCAGCTAGCATGTGGAAATTACAGAAGAATTACGCAAATTTGGCCAAATATGAACTGCTCACTTTTTTTTTTCTTTTTTTTTATAAACTTTTGTTGCAAATTAAAATTGATTTTATTCAAGTACAGATTATTTTGAGAACCCTGGAAGTATTTTAGTAAGTGCTAAGCAACTGGGGCCAAAAGTAATTAAGAGCATTTAAAGAATAAGTCCTTTTTTGATGAGCTAATAGGAGTGCTAAGGAAGGCCAGTTACTTAGCACTTTGACTTTTCTGCCTGTCACCTCTAAAGTTGGGCAATATTGTGTTTTTGCTCTGCACCGTAATTTGTTTTGAGCCGCTGGCTGAACAAAGCTTGCTGTGCTGTCCTGTGCCGGGCGCTGCATTAGGGTATTGCGCAACACGTCCTGCCTTCAAAGGTTTAATTTAGCAAAGCCAGACAATAGAATGTTATTGAGTCTGCTGAAGACTTTATCCTTTGTGGATGCACTCGCCTTCCTGGAGTGTGACCTCTTGTAATGCATCTTGTTTGCCAGACGGCTTCACGAAGCCGTCCGGTAAAACATACTTTCTGTCGTGCCGGTTTTTCTCCCGTTTAAGAGAACGACTAAAGAAGCGTCCCCAAACTGGCGACGTTAACCGTGCAGCAACGTTAATCATGCAGTGGCCTTGTTGGGCTGTTAAGGGCAGATTTGAAACCTGACGGATAAAAAAAACAACAACAACTCACTAAGAGCCACGAGCCCCAGCCAGGAAAAAAAACCGTTTGACTCTGCAGGGTAGAAGCGGAAATCTGCGTGATGGTGTGTCACCCTGGAAGCATTATGACTTCTGTTTGATCGCACAGATAACAAGGAGAGCAGCCACCTCTGTGAAGAGATAAAAGGTTGCATCACTCTCTCTCTCTCTCGCTGTCTCGTGTCTTTCTGAACTTCATTCAGGAACCAAACTTTCTAATTCAGTAACTCCAGATATTGGCCTTCTTGGGCCTTGAAGGACAAGACTGCAGTTTTGATTAATAGTTTTGATAATCATTTTGATACATAGACTTATTAAGGTTTTCAAGGCAGCAGCGTGGCTAGCCCGTAATGGCTAACTGCTTAAAGTGGTTAGGTTTCAGTAGCCGTCTTGCTGCTTGTGCGCCCCTTGCAGCGCGCTGACTGCAGTTTTAAATTAGCCTTGCCTACAATTGTAGTTTCCACGCCATAACTATCTGGGTTTTAAATATTTCTAGTCATTTCTTTTCTATGCAATAAAGAGAAACCAATCGAGCAGGAGACAGGTGGTGGGCAGTAACAGGTGGGGGAGGGGCAGCGCTTCATTGCTCTGCTCCATTCAGGTGAGCAGAGCTCCAGTCATTCCCTGGAGTCTCTCTGACTGAACTTTTAAGCTTTAGAAAGCTTCCTCCCTCTGTTCCGTCCTTCCCTGCGTCCTTTCTTCTTTGCTTCCTTCCTTCCTTCCTTCCTTCCTAAAATCCAGGAAGGTTTCCTGACTCTGCAAGGCATTCCAGCGGTTACTTAAGATCACCCCCGAGGCTGAGTTTAAACGCCTGAAAGAAGGCAGCAGGACTGTAAAGGCGCTCACTGATCTTTAGGACAGTTTTCAAAGCCACGCAGCCGCTCCAGGGTCCATTCCAGGGTCAAGCTGTGTTGTAGTCCTCGCTCGTCTCTGACGAGGCGCGAAGACGTCGTTGTTTTTTTCCTCCAGTGAACCTGTGACGGGCCTTAATTAAATACATGTTACCGAATGTCTGGTTTTGATGCGTTTTTTTCTTAGCACCGTGTAACAGACGGCTCTAATAATGGACAATAATTGATGGCTTGCGTGTTACGCTGACTCGGCCAGCAATGATTTGAAAGTGGAGATAACCTGTTTTGTTTTTAAAAAAGTGTCACATGTTGTCTATCAGTTGTTACTCTACCATCAATGTGCTCAACTCTTTCATATGTCAAAGCTTTCCTCGCCCCAAAAGTCTTTTTTTTTTTTTGTTAACATCCCTGCATCTTTCCTCCGTTTATGCTTTCTCCATTTTGCAGCTATTCAAATGATAAAATCCTGACATATGGCTTGTTTGGATATGTGTCGTAGAGGGGATTTGTTTTTGTTTGTGCTCTATCAGATGAAAAAACGAATCAAAAAGCAATAGTCTTGTATGTCTTCTTTTCTTCTTCACTTTCTTGCCAAAGCTACTTTTTTCACAGTGTTATAATAGAAAAGCTCATCCCCAGACTAAGTGCAGCCATGTTTTACTCCTTAACATTTATGTCCTACAGTCCGGTACCCGGGGTGTGACTGCAGGCTTCTCTTGCCCCTCGTCTTTGTTTTTTTTTTTTTTTGTTCTTCATGAGCGCTCCTTCTTGCGGTTCTGGTTTAAACGGGGACAAAAGCTCGGGTGTGGCCATCAGCGAACTCTATTAATGTCTGCTGCGTGGTTTCAGCTGTGGCCGTATGCTGAGATAAAATGGCCAAATTCACAGCTCCGTTGCCCTTTTCTTTTTTTTAATTCATTTCATATCCAGGACCAACGTGGTGATGAACTACTCAGAGGTGGAGTCTAAAGTCAGAGAAGCCACCAATGACGATCCCTGGGGACCATCGGGACAGATAATGACTGAAATTTCCAGGTAAGGAGAGCTGAAAAATGTCACGATCGTCACACCTTTACCAGCCTCTTCCAGGCATGTAGCATTTCCTTTTCCTGCTACTTTCATTTTGAGCTGAAACGGGCCTCCGCTTTGATTAGTATTAAGTTGTTTATGAAGTCCTTATTACGTTTTTGATCCTTCTCACAAAAGTATTTGTTATCGAGGTGAACTATTCCTACCAGGCAGACACAGCTTTAATTTGGCTGTTCAGGAAACGACCTGGAGCCGCGTTTACAAAGGATTTACTCTCTGTGCAACATGTATGTTGTAAATGAAACTATAAATAATCCAAGGCTTCCAATGAATGGGTGCGACTGATCCTTTAAAATGGTTTCTGAGTTATGAATAACATAAAATCTACAACTAATTCGCTCTTATTGGGTCAGCTGAATGCTGATTAAGGCTTTTATAGCTTCAGAATATAATTACTGTTGCAGAGAGGTCGTTTATACTCAATGAGAAATGTACTTTTTAATATTTATAGTATACATAATTTGTTTGGACTTGCTGTTAATCCAGCTAAGTCCAAATGAACGGGAACCTTCGGAGAACAATGCATTTGGCTTATGCTGACTGGGAAACAAAAGACATTAAGTTTTCAATTACTTGAAGCCTGCAAATGTGCTGTTTTTCAAGTTCTGATTTTCAACGGGACAAAGTCCAGATGCAAATGGCCCAGAAGTGCCTGAAACACCTTTGTCACGCATTGCAATGTAAACATTTGTTCAAGACCGGTGACTTCCTCTTATCCTTTTGTTGCATGTTTTTTTTTTTTTTTTTGCAAACAGAGCCACCTTCATGTATGAGCAGTTCCCAGAGGTGATGAACATGCTGTGGGCCCGCATGTTGAGGGACAACAAGAAGAACTGGAGGAGAGTCTACAAGGTTAGTGACGGGATAGCTGCCCCCCCCCCCTCCCCCTCACACCACCGATGACCAGCGGCGGGCTCCTGACGCAAGAAGATGAAATGCACTTATCATGATCAAACCGTTTTTTTTTTTTACCTTTTGCTTAAACGGTTATGGGATTTTTCCTCTCATAGTCGCTGCTGTTGCTGGCACATCTAATCAGGAATGGGTCCGAAAGGGTTGTCACCAGTGCCAGAGAACATCTGTATGACCTGAGGTCGCTGGAGAGCTATCACTGTGTGGGTAAGGAGTCCTTCAAGTATTTATCTGGCTCTGTTTGACTGGAACCACACCGCCTGGGTTTCCCTCGGGTCGTTCCTCTGCATGTTTTAATCCACTGTACGTTGTAGGGTGTTTGTTCAGTAGGAAGGACGGCTAAGCATCTTCAAAGATTTTCCTTCCACTCAACTTTTCATCAGTGTCCTTGGATAGAGCTCTACATGAGCAGCCAGCCTCTCTCTGTCTCTTTAGATGTTTCTTTTTACTCTTTTTTTTTTTATCTTTATCAGTCTCAATTTATCCATCACGTCACCAATTTTATTTAAAGTTATGTTTTTGAAAGATACCTGCCTTGTTTCCTTCCTACGTCTTGCAATCTAGATCTGCCAGTTAAGAATAACTCGGCGTGTAACCTTATTCAGTTTTTATTTTATCACGTTTATGATCCATTCATGCGAGTTTGTCGAGCAACAAAAGTGTCTTTTGACGCAGAGCAGACAGCCCGTAGCAGTGATGGACTCAGGAAGGTGGGTTTTTGGTTGCAGCAGACCGAACCTCTGGAGATGAGCGACAATCGGAGCAAATGGTATTTTTGTTGGTTGTCAGAAAACGTCCACAGAGCCGTTCGCTTGCTGAGAGCGGGAAATATCGAGCGTTACGCTTTCTAGGAGTCGAGTTCAAAGAGACGCGATTCTCCTCGTATTAGGCAATCATTCACTGCGTGTTCGAATGCATGTGGAGAATAACAGATCCAAGCTTTTCTGCTGTAACCATGAAGTGACGACACTCCTGTTTCGGTTTTTAACAAAAGTAAAACATCTCTACTTCCGCGTCCTGATGCGCTCACATGAGCCGCAGTCCGACCTTCCTGCTGGGTGCGGAGGATCCAGACTGGCACCCCAGGGCTCGTGCTCTGAGGCACGCCAATCATCCGATACGTGTTGATCCGACAGAACAGACCCCACCGACGTCCGCTGGGCTCACAGTCGACACGCAATACGTTTCTGTGAGCTTTTAGTGCTGCTATCCTCAAAAATTAGGTGCGCTTAAAAAAACAAAAACACAGATATGTTAGCCTCTGAGCTCTCACTGTCTCCTGGTGGGAGCGTGTTTACCTGCACGCGTGAGAACACACGCGTGACTCGGTGTGAGCCTTAGTGAGAGAGTAGGGCTGGACAATATAGAAAAAATAGCATATATCAATAAAATCGAAATGATATTAATCGATATCGATAATTATCAACAAATTCAAAACATATTTTAAGTGCAGCCCTGGCCATTTTATGCTGCTGCTTAATGACTTATTTTTAGATGCAGAACACACAATTAATTCAAACTCAACCCTTTATTCAACCAACTTTTTACTAAAACTGCAAGTTTTTAAAAAAGGAAAAAGAACGCGTGCTCTTTGAACTCTTTGAAGGGGGCGGAGCTTAGTGACAGAGCATTTCCTGGGTCTGCTTGGTTGGGAGGATGTAATGACTGTAATATTAACCTACATGGCTAGAAACTAAAACTGTTCTTCTGTTGAACTTTTTATCGACCCTTTTTTTTATATCATCGATATACGTCTATCGATTGATATATATATTGTTATTGAATTATCGTCCAGCCCTATGAGAGAGTGAAAGAAGCGCAGTGCGACCACGTAGAGACAAACGGCTCAGGATGTGATCTGATGACAGAAATCTACAAAGGCTAATATATTTAATGAATTTAATTAAACACGTACAGACATTTAGATGATTTACACCCCCCCCCCCCCCCCCATCCTCAGATAATGATGGAGGAAACGCTGCTTTGCCTTTACTGCCTTCACTCTTAATATAAAGTTGTGTATGGACGTTGTTTGTCGTGTATCTGCTGCATGAGCTTAACAGCCCTGGGTGTGGATTCATCGCATGGTTTGTCTCGTCTTCTATCTCCGTCGCTAGATGAGAACGGGAAGGATCAAGGAATAAATGTTCGGCAGAAGGTGAAGGAGCTCGTGGAGTTTGTTCAGGATGACGACAGGCTGAGGGAAGAACGGAAAAAGGCCAAAAAGAACAAAGACAAGTTCATCGGCGTGTCCTCTGACAGTATGGGATTTCGAGGTTACGGTAAGTAACGCGACAAACGTCTGACGTTTACATGAAGTCAGATTTCTGTGCAACACTTACTTTGTTTTTTTTTTGTTTTAAAACAAAAACGGAGCTGCATAGTGTAGCTTTTTGTGTTCCGCGTGTTCCACGGTGTTCATGTTTCTCTGTCGTCAGCGGGCGACAGGTACGACTCCAGCGACAGCCGTGGAAAATGGGACGACGACTGGGAGAAGAACAAAGGACCTTTCCCTTTCAGCGAGAAGCTGGGGGAGATAAGCGACAAGATCGGCAGCACCATCGACGACACGATAAGCAGGTTCAGGAACAAGGAGCGAGACGACTCGCCAGATCGATTCAGGTACACGAAAACTTTGAGCGCGTTTAACCTTTACGGACGTTAAAACGTGTCGGGCTGAAGTGGCTGATGACGGAAGATCTGATCTGTGGTGTTCTTCAGAGCAGGAGCTAATCAACGCGGTTACATTCTTCTGTTGTCTCTAACAAGCGTGTAGCTCAATAGATCACCTGCTATTAGAAATAGTTGTGTTTTTTGTGCTTAATGGCAACAATGCAGTAAAATAAAACGGCTATGTTACTTCTGGATAGATTTGGACCAGTCGCCTCAGATTACAGATTTAGATAACAAAGAAGAAATGGAGAACATCATCGATTTATGTCAGTTAATTATAATTTAATCAGGAAGTCCATTTATTTCAATTATTTAGTTTAAAAAGGGGAAGCCTTACACAGATGTACTCAAGGGTGTATTTCAAGTGTTTAGTTTACATGACAATGGCTTACAGCTAATAAAAACAGAAAAGTCTTGAGTATTGTGTAAAAGCCAGAAGGAATAAGTATTTTTCTGTACAGTAGATGTAGTCAGCGCTCGGTGCTAGATCCTTTAGCACGGCGGTGAGCAGTCCTTCAGCTCGTTTGCTTTGTTGGTGTCCTTTAGTTTCCTCATGGTGGGTTTGTTGACCAATCAGGCTCAGTGATAGCCTCGTGAGACCATCCTGATCTCGCGAGCTTTCAAGGTTTCACTCGCAGATCAGTCTGGCTACTCTCCGTTGAAGAAAATTTGGAGCCGTTCACCAAACGAACGTCCAATCAGCGTTGGCTTTGAGGCGGGTTGAGGTGTGACGCAACGGGAAGCGCGTCAGTTCAGTCTAAAGAACATGGCGGCTTCAGCCGATGAAACTAGCGTTAGCGTGGCTATAGAGCAAGTTTTATCGGAATTACAGAGTATTTATTTGCTGAGCTAACGAGCCTTTACCTGCAGCAGCAAGAGTAGCTTGGCTTGTGGTTGTGTTTTCGTCGTCGCTCGTAACAGAGCGACGACGAATCTGATTGGTTTATTTGGCCCGTCTATCACCAACATAGGCCAATCAGCTAACCAGTATTTCCGCCCCTTCCCAAAATTACTTCAACGGAAGGTTTCCAGATGGATATGCGGAGCAAATCTATCTGGCGGAGTCAGGTAAGCTCACTGATGCCATGGTCAGTAAAGCAGGCGTTGATGCTTTTAGTCGTGTGAGCAGCTGAAGTCCTGCTATGAATCTCTCCAAACTCTTTTAAAGGACTTTGCTTCTGGGGCTCGGCCTTTATCGTGTCGTTTTATCCTTATCGTGAAATATATGTTATCATCATAGTAATCAGAGTTTATTTAAGCAACGATAATGTCCAATTAGTGGCGTCTAATAAAAAAAACAAAACTGCCAGTATTGTTTTTGCTATTTTCTCTATTGTTTGTTTCTTTAGAGTATCAATTATTATCAATGAATTCAAAAAATATAATCAAATGCAGTTCCTGTGTGCAGTTTAGTGACTGAAATCACACTTTCTTATGTAACTAGTGTCCTGATGAAATGTATTTCAATTTAAAAAAAAATAAAAATAAATGTTTTTAAGGACAATATTTGTTTATCAGGCCATAGCTGACATGAAGTCACAGCCACACTGTTGCCTAAAAAGACTGCAAGAAGCAGGTGATGGTCTTTTTATTGTTCTCACAATAGAGCCACCACACATCGTTATAAAATCTAAAGTCCATATCACCCTTCATAAATCCTCTTCTTGCGCTATATTTTTTCCCTCCGCTCAACTTTCCCGATATTTAAATGTGTGGCTGCAGCACTTCATATACTAGTCACTGTCTTGTTCTTTAAGAAGGGATGATGTTTCAGGGGAAGAAAGGAAATGTTCTCCAAAGCATTTCTGGGCCTTTAGAAAATGATTGTCTAACTCAAGAGCTCAGAGCAGCACAACAGGTCCAAACAGCTGTGTGCATAAATCATTTACTGCCTGGCTAAGATCAGGTCAGCCAGGGTTTTTAGACGCAGTAGAAGGCATTGTATCTTCCTCGCTTTAACCAGACAGATTTCTGGCATTGGTGCGGTCCTGGTGGGCAGGAATTCGTTTACCAGCTTAATCTAGTTTAAAGAACTGGTTGCATACAGAGAGAAAAACCCGTCTTTGTTCTCCCAAACGCAGCGACAACGAGGAGGACCGGGACCGCTCTTCGTACAACGGGCAATCAAAAAAAGACTTCAAAGACGAAGAGGAGACGGTTACAACCAAGAGCGTCCACATCGTGCAGGCGACGGAGACCACAGCGACACGGAAGAGAGGCGCACCGTCCAAAAAGGTGGACCTGGGGGCCGCCGCCCACTACACGGGCGACAAGAGCCCGGCCACCACCGCCAAACAGGTGCCACGCCATAAAAGGCCCATTTTTAGTGCGGCTCTGGGTTTGACTTTGTTTTTTGTTTTTCATGCTAACAATGCATTTGCCCTCTGTCTGCAGACCCAGCCGGCTGCAGCGCCGCAGCCTGCCAGCACGGGCCTGGCTGACCTCCTGATGGTGGACACCACACCCACCCAGCCTGCTGCCACAGGTACAGTCCCGTCCCGTCTGCGTTAAATCCGCAGCGCTTGTTGGTAGATTACAAGCAGAGAAACCAGTCATGCCAGTAGGAACCTGCAGTGAAACCTGGACTAACCTGATTCAGCAGCCCCACAGCTGCTGCAGGCACGCAGCAGCAGAGGCTGCTGGGAGCGCTGATGCCCGGCCGCCGGTGCTCGGCTTCAGATCTGGTGGACAGCAGGGGGAGGGAGATGATCTATAGGAACTAAGTACAGCAGATGTTTTCTGGAGGAGGGGGAGGGAGCAGTAAACAGATGTTTGGGCTCCTCCACCTATTCACAGCTTTTTCCGTCTGACACCTCGACGGCGAAGGAATGCTAACAACTCCAGATCGACGTCTGCAACTTCGCCCGCTCAGGGCCGCATTTTTAATCGCCGCTTGTCTTTTCGTCGCAGATCTTTTTGGCGGATTTGCTGACTTCGCCTCGCCCGCCGCCTCAGCTGGACAGGTCTCAGGATCCGGTATGTAGTTTTCAGTAGTTTTTAGTTTTCAGCCCCCCCCCCCCCTCCCCCACGGTGCGCGCCGGAGTAGGCTGTCCTGTTGCAGCCGTGCTGCTAGAATATTCAGAGATATGTTGGGAGGCAGCCCTGGCCATATGGAGCCTGCTACCTGCTCTGCATAATAAGAACAGACACACATCAACTCCGGTTATGGATGACAAGGAGACGGGGACAGGAGGGGGGAGGAGGGAGGGAGGGGGGCTGTGAGAGACAACAAGCTGGGTCAGTTTAATGAAAATTTAAAAGGAAGCACCAGTGGTCACTGAGAACAAGAACAGGCTGAGCTCCTGCCGCTAATGAGAGCTTCAACATGAATTCCTGTTTTTTCTCCCCTTTCACGCGTCTCCAGCAGCCGTCTCCAGCCCCAACGGAGAGTTTGGAGAGTGGAACGCTTTTCCTGGAGGCCAGATTCCAGCGTCTGCCCAGAGCGCCGACACCAGCGGGGGGGACCTTTTCGGAGCCATGGCGGCAGCTTCCCCCGCCGCACCGGCCGCCGCCCCCGCCGCCGCCTCTGCAGACCTGTTTGACCTGATGGCGCCGACCCAGACGCTCACCTCCTCCCAGAGCCTCAACTTCAGCATGAGCAGCACGCAGACGCTGAGCGCTAACGTCATGCCTCAGCCCGTGTCACAGGTATGCGCCGTCGCTTTTAAAATCATTTCCTAAAACTCTGTAAAGGAAGTCGCATCGACCACAGAGGCTTACGCTCTTAGGCCGGGAAAATCCCTTCTCAGAGGATTGTGTACGGACCAGACAAATATGTAAAGTAGAACTTTTTTATTTGGGATGAAAGACGGGGAAATATCGCCAGCTTTACAATCATTTTCAGGATGGTGTGGATGATGCTCCCAGTTCTGAATAATCTTTTCTTTCTTTGCTAAAAGTCTCTAAATGTCCCGTTTACCAAAAATTAAGTCTAACCTAGAAAATCTTTTTATTATTCTATTTTTTTTATGAAGTTGGAGGCAAATGCCTTTAGACACACAATATAACACGAATCTGAGCGGTAAAACCACATGGACCCCTAGCATTTGGACCAATTTGGAACTACGATGTGCGAATGTTGACGTGCCGAGACAAGAACCGAGGAGAGGAGAGAACTTCAGTAAAGGAGCCGCTGAATCTTATCAGTCTGTAAAGCCTAGCAGAAACAATCTCCTGATGTTTTAGGCTGGACTAATAAAGAAAATAAAGAGTTAGACACTGAGAATCTATCCAGATAAAGGCAAACCTGGTAAATCAGCAGGGGGGCGTCGTACAGCACAAGGCCGCACGGGGGTTTGGAGCAGGAAAAGGTTTCTGTCGCTGGATTGAAACGCTGAGTCATGCAAGCACTAAACGGGATAGAAAGGGAACATTGCGCCCCGTCTGTGTTTCACCGAAGATGTGTGAAAACATCAGAAGAAGGAAGAACGGCAGCAATATTACACGGGATCACAGGAAGTAGTGGTGGCTGCTGTAAAACACGCCTCCTCATTGCATGGCAGTATCAGTGTTTGGATAAATAATAATAATAATGTCATTGCAACGTACATTCCAGTTGAATCTGTTCTCTGCATTTAACCCATTCCCTCGGGGAGCAGTGGGCTGCCACTGTGCAGCAGTCTGGGGTTAAGGGTCACGCTCAGGGACCCAGAGTGGCAGTCTGTGGGAGTTGAACCCAGAACCTCCGGAACATTGCCACTCATCGCCACCACTCCCCATTAGGAGTGATCCATTGCCAGGACATGAGCGTAACTTGGAGATGATGGACTTGGATGGCTGTGATCCAAAAATCTCCAGACACCTTAGTCATTAAGGCTGTAATAAAAAGTGTAATGTGTTTAGTTTTATGTGCCCGCTGAAGAACGGTCTAGAAAATCTATGGTTTCTAGTCACTAGAGGATATAAAGACGTTAGATATCCATCCCCTCTGCAGCTCGCTCATGGCTTCATGCTCCAGGCAGTAATGGGTCAGTTAGCGGAGCTCTGAGCTGCTAACCAGAGCCAGACTGCTGGTGATTAAACGCTGTTTTAACCATGCGCCTCTTCTGTTGCTGTGGTAAAATTGAACGTTCACACCTTTTCTAGACTCCACAGGCTTCCTGTCTCTGCAGCGACGGGTCGGCCTGTGGAGGAGCAGAGATTAGTAAACCTGAAAGATGCTGACGAGTAAAGAAGACGCTGCAAATGTCTCTTTGAAGACTGAACCGCCTCCTACCAAAGTCGTACTTACACGTTGTAACAGATTTCTGAGCGCATTGTACCACATAAAATCAGTCAGTAAGCACTACGGTAATCATATATAAGGCGCACCATCAATTTTTGAGAAAATTTAAGGATTTTAAGTGTGCCTTATAGTCCCAAAAATATGGTACATGTTTAAAAAAATAAAAACATTAAGTTTTTGTTTCTCTCTGCTCTTTCCAAACCTTCTGATTTTTTTTATTTTTTTATCGCAAACCTATTCTATTAATGCTAAAACAAAGTGAAATCCTTCCTCTTTCTGTCATTAAAGTTTTAGTTATTTAAAAAACACGAACACACATTAAAGTTTTTGATGAGATGCCAGAAAAGGTGCCAAAGTGCCCAGACTTTGCACTAAACGAGAAGGCCTGACGCCCCTCCTCCACTTGTTGCTGCGCGGTGCCAGTCAGCTCATTAAAGAGCTCAGCTTCCGTCTTTCTGGTCAGGAGAATGAAAACGGTGAGGTGTGTTGTATGTTGACTGTAAAATAGATGAATAAACACCTTTTTTAAAGGAGCGAGAAGCAGATAAACCCGAATCGGTCGTTTTACATATTGATCCTTTCATTTAGGATTCCCTCGCCTTGCCTCTGTTAAGCAGGGCCTAAACGCCTCGCGTTGACCCGCACGGCGGTGGAGCGTTCGCATGGCCAGATGTTCATTTCCTCCAGAGACCGCCCACTCACCGCCCACTCTTCCTGTGAGCTCAGTCAGAATGAAAACATTACAAATTTAACAAAACCGTGTAGATGTCGACTGTAGTTCTGAGTCTGAAGGGTGACCTACTTAAAACTTGGTCTTGCTGAACCGACACCCACCCGTTATCTCCACTATAGATTGTGTCTTCCAAAGAGTTCAGCGTTGACAAGACGGGGGGGGGTTAAACGCGTCACACTGTAGGTTTTAGGCCGTTTAAGTATAAATGAAACTGCAAATCATCACAGGTTCGTCATTGTTGGCTCTTTTTGGTGCCCTATTGTGGTTTGTGTGTGTGGCTTCTGTTAAGAATCAGCTTAAGTGTTGTTTTGTGCGCACAGCTAACGTAGCGGTGTGGTTGTTCGCAGCCTTTCCACAACATGGGGGGTCCTCTGCAGCCGCAGCCCATGCAGCAGGGCATGGCCTCGCAGGGCCCCGGAGCCAAAGCAGCCCTTCCATCCACTTGGTCCGATCCCTCGGTGAACATCAGCCTGGACTTTCTGGGGCCGGGCGTGCAGCCTCCCAAGCCTAGCCAGCCCAGCCTCAACACCCTCCAGCAAGGTGAGCTTAACCCCCGTCGCTTCCCAAACCCCCCCCCCCTCGTCGGTCAAAGGTGTCTCCAGCTAAACACTCGTATTTGCTTCTCTCCCAGGATTCCCCGGCAGTCCGACGGCTCCCACCATGCTCGCCCAGGGATTTTCCAGCATGACTCTTGGACCTACGCCAGTCAGACCTCCGGTTAATACCATGATGCAGCCCGGCGCTGGCATGGGAATGGGTCTGGTTCCTAACCAGGGCATGATGGGGATGGGCATGAACATGGGGATGCCGCACGGAGGTATGACCATGGCAATGCCTGCTGGGATGGGGATGGGGATGAACCCTGCGATGGCTCAACAGCCCAAGCACGACGCCTTCGCTGACTTTGGCAACTTCGGAAAGTGACGGCACCGGAAAAAGCGGAGGCCGTCAGGAACGGTGGCAGCGTCTCGGCCGTCCACGGGTAAAGGATCATCATGAGCTCCAAACAAAGAGTACTTGAAAAATATCAACTATACTATCACGCCCTGCCATCTCCCTGTTGTCATTTGTTTTTAACAGTTCTCTGGTGAAATGGATCTGAATGAATGTGTGCCGATTGAACCAATGATGTGTGCGGTCATGTTGGACGCTGAGACGGCGTGCCTTGTTTTGGTTATTGTCCAACTGAGAAGAAAGTGCCACTGGGAAAGCGTCGCTTTATAACCTCAATCACCCAAAATCAGAGTAGCAAAAAAAAAAAAAACATTAGTAGCTACATCATTCGTTAAAAATCCACTCCAATAACTTTAATGAATCATTTGGATAACCCGATCAGCCATTTTTAACTTTCTAACACGTCGAAGAATGTCAAGTTACCTCTTTGTTTCTTCAGTTGTCCTTCGCTCTCCGTCTTCCTGTAAATAGAAATGTGGAGCCCTTTGCAATAAGTTATGAAGTTCACGGAGAGAGGCGGCGCAGACGCGACAAGCTGTATCACACAGACCAAATCTGCTACGAATGAAGATCTATGACAAAGCACGCCGATGCTTTCTCTTTGTACAAAAGTGTCGCCGCTCCAAATGTGGCTTTAAGTGTTACACTTGGGGGCGGGGCGGGGCGGGGGGGGATGATTATTAATTGTTTGCAGTGAAAAAGTTGTCGATTCATTCAAGGAACTCCTGCGTTTTGGTTCAACTGTAATTTGTGGCCTTTTCTTATTAGAATATATCGATATATTTTACCTATGAAGAATATTATAATCAGTTTGCGTCCAGGTGTGATAATCAATAAAGAGGACTGCCCCATGCGGCGGGGGGGGGGGGGCTTATGGGGGTTTTATTACAGCACAGACCTGGCAGCGGACCTCAAACAGGACATGTTTGTACTTGGTGCCTGAAGCCAAGCGGTGCTGTCTGCACACACGTCCCATGCAAATGAGATCCTTCTTTTTAACTCTGTTTTGTCTATCCCATGCACCTTTTTTCTTCTTCTTCTTTTTTTTTTTTGTAAGTGTGTCCAGACTATTCAGGCCAGAGTTCCAGCCACAGCGGCGTATTTCCTCAGCCGCTCGGGTGGATAATCCACACTGTTCAGATTGTGAGCTGCATCTCACAAACGGTGAATGTTTGGTGCATTATTATTATTCTTTTTTTTTTTTTTTGGGTATGCGGTGCCTTCCAACATCATCGTTGCACGTTACGACCGCCGCGGATGAATCCTCCACCGTCGTAACAATCGACAAGTCGGTGTGTTTTGCAGCTTGTCAGGTACGGATTAAAAGGACGAGGCGAAGCGCTTTGCTGAGTGAATTCAGCATCACCACCATCACCACCACCTTTTAATTTAACGTGTGAACACGGTTGGTCCTAAGTGATTCCAAGTGCCTGTCTCTTGACCCTTGCAATGAGTGATTGATAATCAGAACTGAACTTAGGTAGCCTGGCTTTTTTTTTTTTTTTTTTTTTAAGGCATGTGTCTGAGATAAATAATTCAGCGAGAAGAGAAGAGGGCAGCAGCCCCTCAGGAGGATTCAACTCGTGCTTTCCGACTCTCCTTAAGGGCTCCAGCTCCAGAGCGCAGTAACACGTAGTAGCCTTGCGTTGATGTCTGAAGCATTAAAAATGACCAAAATCTGTTTGCTGTTTTTTCTAATGTATATCAGAAAATTGTTTTATGCATTCTCTTTTCTACTTTAAATCCTCTTTTTTTTTTTTTTTTTTTTTGGTCCTCCTTTTTAAAACGGGATTGTTACTGAAACACTAGTATATGCAAATGTACGAGAGAACCCTTTTGAGAAAATGAGATCTTGCAATGCTCCCATTCTGATTTGATTTGAATGTCAAAGATTCCTTATGGACAACATTAAACAGTTGATTTAAATTTGTTAATGATGTGTGTTATTTGGTGTGCTGTGTCATTAGCCTCATTCAAAAGTGCTTCAAGCAGCAGAAGTGAAGCCAACGCATTTGGCTTCTAAATTGAATCGACTTAATGCGAGTTAAACTTGTTTGGCTGACAAAGAGGGGGGGGGGGGGGGGCATCGGTAAATGACGGCCAGCCACATTATAACGCAGGTAACCCCAAAAACGCATCGCAAAGGCTGCTTTTTGTTTGCTTCTTTGAAAAAAAACATGTTGGGACAGCTGGGGAAGCAGAACTGGCATATGGGGTGAAATTCAGACCAACACAAGGAAGGAAAACTTGTGAAGTGAAAGCATGAGCATGGTTTGAGGTTCTGAAAGCTGATGTCGGAGCTTACCGAGCAGCCGTCAGCCCGGTATCAGATGACACCATTAAAGCTGCCTTCCTTCTGGCTTTAAATGAAGGCAGAAATGCTATCAAAGAGTATATTGCTGATCCAGCCACCAGCTCAAATAGCAAATCCTCGTTATCCCCCTGACAGCCGGCTCAGATTGGGCCGCGAACTTCCAGTGTTGGCCCGATCTGACCCGAGCACCTGCCGTCCCCTAACTGCGCGTGGGTTTATGACTCTGCTTTCTTCTTGCCACTATTCCACGAAGGACAGCTTAGCGGGAAGCAGACCTAACAGCTGTCCTGCCAACAGATGTTCACACCTGAGCGGCGGCTCTCTGCAGCTCCTCCAGAGTTAACACGGGGCCTCTCGGCTGCGCCTCCTGCAGCTCAATGATGATGGATTGAGTGCTGAGCTGCTTGCTGGCCAATGTTTCCTACCAGACATTGGGGCTTCACAGAGATTAAAGGACTACTTACCAAACAGGCGAAAGACAAAAGCACCTAAAACGTCTCCGAAGGCTTCGGCGCTTTGGATTCAAGGTTCTAGTTTTCCTTTGTATAGCGAGAAGGACGGCCCCGATTTCTCTGGTGTAAGTGTGGAGGACGCGCGCGTAAAAAGTGATACTCTAATTTTGGGTCACCCTACAATCAGCGGCGTGCCCTTCTTTTATTGTGTCAAGATTTGTTTGAGCACACTTGCGTGACAAACACGGCTTGCATTAAACAATTGACCCCGTTTTCCCTCTCTGGAGAGGCCTGTTAAATGGGCTGCACTAATAATATTCTGATGCATTACACCAAGCCTAACAGTACGTACAGTAGATGAACAAAAGCCAAACTAATGATAGAAGATGCCCCAATTGTAAATTAAAAAAGAATATATACTGAATAAAGGGGGAGGGGGGGGGGGGGGTCTAATTAATCTCTGCAGACAAAATAAGAGAAACCCAAATAAGAAAAAGTTGCAGAACTGCAGATGTAACGCACATCCACTCAGTGCCACTTATCATCCGACATAAAGCTCTGTCATTTAAAAAGAAAAGGATGGGGGGGGGGGGGCAGCAACATCTTTACAACTTCCACGAGATGCAGTAAATTGTGCTTTTATGGGTAATGTGCCCATTAAAGAGTAAAAAGCAATCGGAGACGTCAAGACAAATGACAGCTTTTGAGTGCCATCTGCAATCTCCAGCTTCACAAACTCAATTATTCATAATGCATTTATGAAGCCCGCGGAGACTGCGCTGTCATTCCTGCTCAAACTAACGGGAAAAGCAACAGAAAGGGACAAGCTCCTCCAACGCCGCCACCGGCGTGTTTCTGCTGCCACCTGCTGGCCACCAACCATCACAGACCACAAGCACACCCAAAAAAAAGCAGCTTTAATCACAATTAGGAAGCTTTTATTTCTCAATAATAATAATAATAATAATAATAAAAAAGGACCGTCCCTGTGGTGGATCGTATCAATATGATATAACAGCTGGTGCTCGATTCGTCTGAATCTAATCGCATTGCGATGACGGCTACAGCGGCATTGCTGATCTGGGCTGATTCAGAGGAAGCCGAAAGCATCAGAGGGGCTGTGGGTTCACCAGGATGACGTTTTCACCACGGACAAAGAGCTGGTTGATGTGGCGCGAGCGCACCTTCCCGTACGTCTTCTGATTGGCCGCCGGGTCCCGCTCCTTCCCTGAGACCCCGCCCTTCTCCGACAGCCCGGGTCCTGCCCTCCTGCTGTCCTCCCTCGTCCCCGCGGATTTGGGGTCGTCAGCCTGTCCCTCGCTGGGTTTGTCTCTGGCGTCCCGCTTCTCCACCGGGTCGCTGCGTCCCGAGCTGTCCTGAAGACTCAGCTTCTCAAAGAGCTGGAACAATAGAAGAGATTTGGCTTGGATTAATTGTCAATAAAAGCCAGAGTAAGGAAGTGCAGGGTGTATCTGGCTAAGACGTTCCCAGCATCCTCATCCTCAGTCTAAAATAAAAGAAGAACTTTGTCTGCAGATGGTAAGTGAAGAAAAACATCTGGATCTGTCTATATATGTAAAAGGTTGGGTTGTGTTTGACCTTTTCAGCAACCTGACTTGTTTCTCCGCCATTGTGGCTTTCTCTGTCTGGACCACCTGTGGCTCTTTGGACCTCCCACAGGGGCTCAAACCATACAGAACCAGCTAAGCTTTTTTAAATGTAGACATAACAAATGCAGAGTTTAGCCAGTTTTTTTTCATGGAACAATCGCCTTAACTTTCCCCAACAGAATGACGCTAGAACTAGTAGTCATTTTTCTTTAGATCGATTTTTTTCTCTTTTTTTTTTTTTTTTTAAAACAACAACCAAAGACAATTTCCACTAGAAATTGTATCCATCTCTCTTATGGAACGAGTTTTTTTTTCTTTATTTTAGAAATAGAGATAAATAAAAATAAATCCTATAGTAGATATTTATGAAAAAATGCGTCTGCGTTCAATAGGTCGTGTAACGCCAACGAGTTAAATCTAGCTGGACTGGAGGTAGACATGGAGCTTCTTTGGACTCCTGCTTCAGACCGACTCACAGATTTACCTCCTCTGCTGTCGTTTCCTCACGTGTGCAATTAATCATTTGATGGATTTTATCCCCCCCACAGAGGACATTATCAGCATTTCTCTCTTTATGTTATTCCCAACCAATTCATCTCTAAAAATCTCTTTGTTTTACCTAAAAAGTGTCCGTTTGCATCGATCACCTCTGCTAAAGGGACTTTTTTTTTTTTATTGTGTTCTGGGTCCACACAAAGTCACTCCAGTGGCCACAAATGGCCCACGGGCCTCACTTTGGTCACCCCTTGTTTTAAACCCCAACAAATGAGTGGGACTTTTTATTGACTCCAGAGAATAAAAAAAAAAAACTAGTGAAGATGCCAGAGAGCTCAAGACTCTCACAATGTGAATAGCTTTCAGCAAACCTCTATAGACAGTCGTTCTCGTTTCTAAGAGGCTTATTTGTCAGACTAAAAGACACCCTTTGAAATAAAAAAAACAACCTTTAAGCTGTTATTAGACGTGTTATTCCCCCCTTTTCTGCCTAAAAAATTTTGCTATTTTTTAATTGGTCAATGCAACATTCTAGTCTTATACGCTGGGATTTTTCTAGCTGAGGGTGAGGGAAAAATAAAAACATAACAGAAATAAAGGCTTTAAACCATCCTCCATGTTTCCCTTAGTGAACTGGGTTACTGAAGCGACTGAACTTTCCAACAATGCTTCCGTTTCCTGAATATGAGCGGACAGCTAGAAATGAAGCGGCTGACCCGTGAAACGGTGAGGGCCTTCTCGTGGTGCAGCGCCTCGCCGAGTAGAGGCTCCCTGTACGTCTCGTCCACGTCAACCATGGCCTGCCAAAGAAAGAAAAAATAAATAAAAACAAAAAAAAAACAGCCAGCGGTTAGAACGCACGCAGCGTGGTCCCGTACTCACCATGTTCCAGAACTTGTCGAAGGCCACGACGAAGCCGGAGCACACGCCCCGCAGCCCCTTGAAGGTGCGGATGTGAACTCTGACTCTGATCCTGGCCTCCACGCAGCGGTGCAGCTCCCCCAGAGGGCTGCCCTGGCACACTGGAGACACGGCAGCAGCGGGTTACGCAGGTATCGCTTTTACATGGCTCCACACAGACACACGTGCTACACCTTCAAAAGTATTCACACCCCTCGTTCCCGTTTTGTCCCTTTACAGCTAGGGCCGGGCCTTTGTCGCGTTGTTTTATCGTTATCCCGAAACATCGCTAACCACGTGTTTAACTCGACGACGGTAAGCATCCATTAGGGATGTCTGAATAGGGCTGGACGATACAGGGGGAAAAAAGCGTATCGATAAAATAGAAATCATATTGATCAATATTGATAATTATCAACTAATTCAAACAGATATTTTAAGTGCAGCCCTGGTCTTCCTACGCTTTCGCTTGGCATCCTGTTTTTAGATACAGAACACAAACACTGAATTCAAACTCAATCCTTTATTCAACCAACTTTTAACGAAAAAGTTTTTTTAAAAGAGCTCACGGTCTCTGAACTCTTTGAAGGGGGCGGAGCTTGATTCCTGGGTCTGAGTTTGTGATTGGTTGGGAGGATGTAATGACAGTCATAATTTTTAATGACCCTTTTTTTTTCCAATATATAATCGATTGATATATAGTTATTAAATTATCGTCCAGCCCTACGTCTGAAAACCCCAAAAACTGCCGGTATTGTTATTTTAGCTATTCGCTCCACTGTAATGTCAATAAATTCAAATTTGTAGTCAAACGCCGTTAATGTGTGCAGTTTTGATAATAAAAAATAAAAAAAATCACACTTCTTTATGTAACTTGTGTCCTGATGCAACGTATTTCAATTTTTGTTTCAATAAATGTTATGTTATTAAATGTGTTTTTAAAGGGCTGTATTAATATGTATGGGTCTATAATTGACATTAAGCCACAGCCACGAAGTTACCTGAAAAGACTGCAATAAACCGGTAATAGTTGATTATCGTTATCACAACATATCGTGATAATATGTAAACCGTCCACCCCTACTTACAACCGCAAATGATCCTCTAAATGAGACAAACCAACACATCGCAAAACGGAAGTGCTGGTTTTCATGTTTGTTGTTTTTTTACAATTAAACCATTAAAGTTCATTGGCCCTGATCTTTGTGGTGACTTTGGAGGAGCTGCAGAGGTCCGCCGCTCTGCACAAGGAGTCTGAGCCACAGCTCCACTGTGAAACACGGGGGTGGCAGCATCATGCTGTGGTGGCGTGATGGGAAGACATAATAAAGTGCAGGAATGACTTGCTTCATAGCAGCTAAGCGCTTTGTGTGTTGGTGTGAAACACCGAACCTCAGCCTAAGACTTTAAACCGGTTGTGGTTGACAAGCTTTGAGCAACAGGCTACAACAATAAGCCTTCCTAGCTGAGACATTTTGGACCTACGGGACATCCTGGTCAGGACATTTTTGGCCGCTTTAGGCCGCCGTCGCCTCGGCGTCTCCTCGGACGCCGGGTTGTTCACCATCAGCTTCCGCAGCCTCTCGATGCGCTCCGGGTCGGCCACCCCCTTGGCCGCTTCCCGCCGCCTTTTCTCCACGTTCTCCGGCTTGGCCCGGCCCGGCCCGCCCCTCAGGAAGCTCTCGTACTCCGAGACGTTGTTGAAGCACTTGATGTTGGGGAAGGGAAGCGGCGGCGCCGCGGGGGAGTACAGCGCCAGCAGCGGGTCGAACTTCTCCGAGCAGACGTTTAACTCGTCCGCCCCGCTGTCCGCTGAGCCCGGCTCCGGTACCGGCTCCGGTACCGGCTCCGGTACCGGCTGCGCTCCGGCTGGTCCCGACGCGGTCCGTTCACCGCGCGGCTTCACGCCTTTCCTCTCCCGCTCCTCCATGTTTGAAACGACCGCAGTGAGAAGCGGAACGAGGCGACGCGAGGGATCCTGGGAAAAAAAAAATATTGCTCCTCGGTTTCAGGGTTGCCAGATGTGACTGACAGTTTTCAGCAAAAACAGCCCATCTCAATAAAAAACCCACAACCCCAACCCAAGCAACTTTCTTCTTCCTAGAATCTTATGGCCAGTGTGCAAATAACTATTAGCCGCCTTACCGCCACCAAGCGGCGAGGAATGTAAATCAAGTCAAGCGCGCTAGAAACAAAAATGGTTATTTTTACTAGCCTATAGTCACCAACAAATAACAAAAGCTAAGCTTTGGCCTTCTTGTCTGCTACTTCATTTCCTTTCACCCCTAAATGTGCAGGTACCCAGAGAAACACAAGTTCTAACCACATCATCTGAGTCCACACGTTTCGCCAGACGTCTAGAATAACAAGACGGCCTTCTAAGTCTTTTATTTCTAAACTGACTAATGATGAACATGAATCTGAACAGATAACAGCGCTTAGAGCTCTTGTCCATATATATATATATATATATATATATATATATATATATATATATATATATATATATATATATATATGTGTGTGTGTGTGTGTGTGTGTGTGTGTGTGTGTGTGTGTGTGTGTGTGTGTGTGCAGTCCTTCATGCAGTGTAGACAGATTGTCTCTCATTAGTTTCCACCCTATTTTAAGTTTGAATTCTGGAACAACGGCTGGGATCTCAACCTTACTTGAAACTCATGTTAAAAACATCTTCATAAAGAAGACACCGTAAGCACACCACTGCACTAAAACAGGAAGAAAAGAAAAGGTTTAACCACACTTCACAAAGTATGCAGTCAGGACACCAAGCAACCAACACTCAAAGATCTCTTACCCAATCATGGCGCTATTACAACAGCCTAAATCCAGTTTGCTACAAAATGATGTGGGGTCTCAATGTCAAGTCATGTTTATTTGCACCAATGCAAGATATATATATATATATATATATATAAATATACACACAAAATAAATAATTATTTCTGGTTTTCTTTTTGTATATTTGTACTTAAAATGTCTTCATTAGGTGCAAATTTGAACTGAAGTCAAATTATTTCCTTAGTATGCATCAACTTGGCAGTTCAGGCCAGCAGCTTAACTGAATGAACCTGAGGGGTTAGGGAGCAATTTCCGCCTGAAATTACATACCCAATATCAAGTATAAATGCAAACTTTGATTACCTGTGTAATGATGAGACATAAAATAATATTTTTCCAGTTGAGCCAAACTGTTACTATGGCTGATTGAATAAAGGAAAAATCTAAAATTTCGAGTGTCGTACAAAGTGTTTTCTAAATAAACATTATAAAATACCGTGAAAACACATTTGAAAACCCAAGAAAAGCATCGGGTATAACAGACCGATATCTAGACTATAACTGCAACAAATCTGGACTTACTCAGCTGAAGCATATTAGGTCCACAAAGGTTTTGGTGGGCAGTGTGCCAGGCGGAGCTGTGATTTTGGCACAGTTTAGCCAAATGTGTTTTCACCTTATAAAATGGAATATGGTTAAATAAAAGTGCTTATTTCTGTTGCAAAGCAAGGCAAGCTTTATTTGTATGCAATTTATTACAGTTGATTTGTACATGATTAAAACATCGGAAAATAAAAACAGAACAAAGGCAAGTAAAAAAACAGTTTCAATAAAATGTAGGAAAAGTGAAACAAAATAAAACAGAGGGAAATGGAAACTAAAAGCAAATATTAACGATTTTAAAAACAGTTGGTCTACAAACTTAGTTTCATGCCCCACACCACCACAAGATGGCGCTAACACACAACGCCATTCGCAATCAGATTACTCCGCTCAGCTCAGTGGCAGATGAATAACATACGTGATGACAACATGTGTTGTCAAATATATCCAAGAAGGAGCAAAGAACGTGTTAGGCTTAATAAAAATAAATAAATAAAATAAAATAATAATAATAATAATAAAAAAAAAACATAAAAAATAAAACACAATCTTGTTCATCCGGAACCTTTGTTGGGGAAGTTCCGGAGCTAGAGGTGCGACTACGACAGATTTGGTCGACGGACTGTACACAAACCAACGTGAGTGATTCCCGGAGAACTGTTTTCATTGTTGTGCTTTTAAAGAGGTATAATAATGACAGGTTCGGACGTCGGGGAGCTTGAATAATCGGGCCAGAAGTGTCGTTAGCTTGTGTGGCTGTGAACAAATCCGCAGCTCAGTTGCTAGCTCCTCTAATATCATTACTAAACATCAGGATGCGTTTCGCGACTGTGTTGCTGTAAATATAACTACAGGAACCCAGCTACTGTATAAACACTAACATTTTTGCCGTGTCAGAATAAATCAACCTGTAGTATTATTATTATTATTATTATTATTATTGATGATTACTGATGTGCGTCCCCCCCTCCCGCAGTCTCTTCATGCTGATAGGAAGGGTCTGCAGACTCGGTGCAGCAGCGGGAAGCTCCTGCGCCCTTCGCCCCTTCTCCAGCTCCAGCGTCATGGCGAAGAGCAAGTTCGAGTACGTCCGCAGCTTCGAGACGGACGACACCTGCCTGAGGAACTGCTACATCGTCGTGAGGCTGGACGGCCGCAACTTCCACAAGTGGGTTTTTTTCCGCCTCCCCTCGCCGCGCCGCGCCGCGGTCTGACGCCGCCCGGCCCGCCGTGGACTCCCCAATGTGGCACCGCCTTCTGTTGCAGGTTTGCCGAGCAGCACCGGTTCGCCAAGCCCAACGACGACAGGGCGCTGGGGCTGATGAGCAGGAGCGCCCGCTCCGTCATGGAGGAGCTGGAGGACGTCGTGGTCGCCTACGGCCAGAGCGATGAGTTCAGCTTCGTTTTTAAGAGAACCTCCACCTGGTTCAAAAGAAGAGCCAGGTACTCCTCTCATTCCCTGGCGTTGTCATACACATCTCCAATTGGCAGTGGTTCTGTTTCACCTCCTTCTTCTCCCCCCTCTCCTCTGCTCGTTTTGCAGTAAGCTCATGACTCACGTGGCCTCCCAGTTTTCCTCCTCCTACGTGTTTTACTGGAAGGAGTTCTTCGGGGAGCAGCCCCTCCTGTACCCCCCTGGCTTCGACGGCCGGGTGGTTTTGTACCCCACCAACCGTAACCTCAGGGACTACCTCAGCTGGAGGCAAGCAGACTGTGAGTGGGATCCATACGGGCGCGTCAGCGGAACTATCCACAGCGGACATGTTTTTATGCTGTGCTTTACTATATTTATAGGTCACATCAATAACTTGTACAACACCGTGTTTTGGACGTTGGTTCAAAAAGGAGGGCTCACTACGACACAGGCCGAGGATCGGCTAAAGGTGAGAGCATGACAGTAAGAGTTACTGCAGAAGGTTTTCAGAATAAGTTTATTATCACAATTGTTAACGGCGTGTCTGGCTGCCAGGTTTGCCAATTATCCTCCTTTTGGAACGCCTCCAAGCCTAAAGTGCAGGGAGGCCTTACAGGCGTATTGGGTTTATTTGGGTCATTCCTGGTTTAAAGGAAAAGTCCGGTCAAAATCAGAGTTCAAACTGCTGAAAGTACTTTAAATATAAAATTGTAACATATCTGGCCATATTTGGGCAATAATGGCTGCCCCCAGACTCTGTGATCAAGATGACAGTTTATGCTTTTATTTTTTTACTGATTAATGCTAAATTAATTAAATCACCACAAACATATTAACTTTAGGTATAGATAATGATCCAATGATTTTTCCTTGTTGACCGGACTTCTCCTTTAATTTACCTTCTTTAATAAGTCGAATCAAACGATTTTTGCTGTTTTTTTTATTTCTCTTGATGTTGCATAAACAAATTTTTTCTCATCTATATATATATATTTTTCAGATTTCCAGTTGTATTGTGTTGTTTATTTGTTTTCTCTTTTTCCCTTCCATGCCCTGCAAAAGTACGCGTTCACGTTACATCCTCCGGCCGCTGTGCGTTTTATTGAAATCGGCTGTCACAATAACACAAAGTACGTTCAAAGTGAATAGAAAACGCTGAATAGTTTTCAAATGCTTCGCAAAGAAAAGTCGGAAAAGTGTTGCATGTGTATGTGTCCAGGCTTTTATAGAACCACTTTGCCGTGCAGTAAGTTACAGCTGCAGGTCTTTTGAGGTGTGTCACTACCACCTTTCATCATCTAGTGATTGAAACTTTTTCTTTATTTTTTGCCAATTTATCGACCATTCAGGTCAGTCCGAATGGTCAGAACCATTCGCCAGCATCAGTTTTTAAGTATTTTGACTGTTTATTGATCGAATTTAAATCTGGGCTTTGACTGGGCCATTCTAATAGCTCTACATGGTTTGACCTAAGTCATCCTATTGAACCTGGTTTTAATGTTTTAGGATCATTATACTCCTGCAAAGAGAACCTCAATCCCAGTCTTAGCTCGTTAGCAGCATTTTTTTTCCTCCTAAATCCCCTTTTAGCTCCACCCATAAATCCTGATGACCCTCCTGTTTTGGTAAAGAACAACATCCCCTCTGCATTACGTCACCACTGACTTGTTTTCACAATGGGAATGGTGTGTAGCGGTTGATGTGCGGAGTTAGTTTTTTGAAAGTAACTTGACATTTACATACCTAATACTTTTCAAATTTAGGATATTAGAAAGTCTTAGTTCTTTTTCTTTTCTTTTATTTGCACAGTTGTTAAGTTCTTTTTAATGTATGAAGAAAATTTCCAAGGTTTTTAAAACACATCTCCCGAGGCAGACGTATTTCCAACCTCTTCCTTTTTTTCTTTCAAAGAAAATGTGGTTATTTAAAGCCACAACCTCAGTGCCTGACTCTTTGTTGACATTTTGTTATAAACAATTGGTTGAGTCGTGGAAAAGTCAATACATTTCAGATTTCAACAGGCTCTTTATCGATTGACACAAATAGACTTTAATGGCAGCAGCTGCCTGGGACCAGCGCAGCTGTTCTCTAAGTCGCTTGAAGATCAAGCGGTGAGCAGTGTCCAGAAATGTTTGTTATGGCGGTCGACTGATTTAGAGCTCATGAAATTCTTCTCATTCCTAGAAACTTAATATTATAAAGCTTTAAAGTCAACAAGAACACATTTTAATGGTTCAGCACTGTCATTAAGTGCAACATTATCACTGGCGATTGCTTTCCTGGAATGAATGAAACACCATGACACAAGACAACCAGCAGGTGGTGCTATCCAGTTACATCAAAGCCAATGCCTGCTTCTTGTGTATTAAGTATTTCAGTCCGAGGTGGGTAGTAATTAGTTACATTTACTCAGTTACTTATCCTTGAGTAATTCATTGAACAAAATGTACTTTTAGGAGTAGTTTTACTGCACTGTACTTTTTACTTGAGTAAATATTATTGAGAAGTATCGCTACTCTTACTGAGTCACATTTCTGGCTACTATAGCTACTGCAAGTAACTTCACTGACTAAAGAACATACTCGTTTTAACCCACAATGCACCAGACACACATCTACAGTTTATGTTAAAGGGAGACTCTTGTTTGTACACCAGATTTGTTGTTTCAATGTTATTTTCCATTTGCTGAGCTCATTGAGCCATTTGGAGAACACGTGAACGCACAGTAAGCAGTAGATATTGTTATTGGAAGTAACTAGCACTATTCTGGCGTAAGTATTGGTTTCATTAGTTTTATGTTAAAAAATTATTTAAAAAAGTGTTTCTTCTGCCTAAATGTATTATTTTGTAATCATGTAATTGTTGTGTTTTTTCCTATTTTAGTCTTTAGAATACCTGAATTTGTATATAACTTTATATTTTTGTCTGTATGATCTCATCATTTTTAAATATTGAATCGGTCAGATTAGTTACTCAGTACGTGAGTAGCCTTCGTTCTGAATACTTTTTTACTCGAGTACTTTAACATATTTTTACTTGAGTAAAAATATGTTAAAGTAGCACTACTCTTACTTAAGTACAAATTTTTGGCTACTAGACTCACCTCTGGTTTCAATTAATAATTAGCTCAACAAAAACTAACCAGTCTGTGTTTTGTTCACTTTTTTTTTTAACAGGGAACATTAGCGGCGGATAAAAACGAGATCTTGTTCTCAGAGTTCGACATCAACTACAACAACGAATCGGCCCTTCACCGGAAAGGCACCGCCCTCATTTGGGAAAAGGTAAGGTGGTGTGGCGCCATTAGGTCTGCACAGCTTCCGCAAACGCGGACTCAAGGGCATTCCTGCTCTGAATTTCTGAATAATGTTTAATATTATGTAGAGAAGTATATCTTAGTGTGGCCATTGTCAGATCTTTTCATTGATCTTTAATTTCTTTTAATGGGGGCTGATTTTTTCCTTCATGTTCAGCCCCGGCGTCATTTCTGTGATGTTTATTTCGGTTTAGTCAGTCGTTCAAGGTAACTTATGTCTGACCTATAAATTATTCAGGATTCTTTTTTCAGCACAAACCACTTCTCCTTCCGACCCCCCCTTCAGCACAATATGCTGTTATAGGCAGGTACTAGGATTCCAGAGAAAGAGACTAAAAAAAGAATCCTAAGTTAAAAAAAGAAAAAGAAAACACAAAAAAAAACCTGAACAGCGTCTGATTAAGACCTTTAACAGATCCAAAAACGTCCAAGCTCCATGCATGCTAAATCTAGCGTTATTGGAGAGGGTTTAACTACTTTTTTTTAAGGTCCAAATGAGTGTATTTGCCACATCTTAACCAGATTGACCCCTCCAAATATCCCCTTTTTAGGTTTAAGGAAATAATTGTTTTAATATCAAATTACTCTGTTTGTAGCATTAATTATTTATAACATGCAACCATGATAAAAAAAAAATAAAAAATCTGGTTTGGCTAATATGCTTCTAAATGTTATCGCGGGACAAAAGGAGCTAATTTCATATATAAACTGCAGTTCCTTTAATATAAAGGCCTAATGAAAGCATGTTGAGCTAAATACTGTCCACCTTTCCACCAGTGTTTGTGTGACGGTTCAAGTTCAAGTTATTTATGAAGCATATTTAAAATGGCATCGGGTTAAATTGAGAAAAGAGCTGTACAAAAACGAGAAGTAGAGAAATCAGGACGACTAAAACATCAGAACATCATAGCTTGTTATCCAGTTATAATAAAAGAAGCGAAAAAAAAAAGCTCAGGCTGCGTTTGTGATGTTTTAGTTTAATAATTAATAGCTACTGCAGTTTGGTTGCACGTTATGGTTCTCAAATCATGCGCTCTGACCTCTAATCAGCAGGTCAAACTCTGGAAAAGTGGATTGTTTTCCTCTTTCCATCCACATTTAAAACATTCACTTTTACCTGGCTGTAATTTAGAAAAGGTAACCAACGGCAGGGGGTCCTGATGCTCTTTTCGTTTTGAGTTTAAACTGCAGACAAAAATTATGCTTTGATGGAATAATCAAATCGATCCGAATAATCATTGTTTCTTCGTTTTCCTGTTGGGGTCAACACGTACCTAGGTCTGGACGATAATTCAATAACAATATATATCCATCGATAGACGTTTATCGATGATAGAAGAAAAAAGGGTCAATAAAAAGTTCAATAGAATAACAGTTTTTTGCCCCTTTTGCATTTTAGCCATGTTACATACATTACAGTCGCTACATCCTCCCAACCAATCACAAACAGAGACCCGTTAACGCTTCGTCACCAAGCTCCTCCCTCTTCAGGGTTCAGAGAGCACGCATTCTTTTTTTTTTTTTTTAAAAACTTGCAGTTTTGGTAAAAAGTTGGTTGAATAAAAGGTTGAGTTTTAATTCATTGTGTGTTCTGTATCTAAAAATAAGTCGCTAAGCAACAGCATAAAATGGCCAGGGCTGCACTTTAATTATATGTTTTGAATTTGTTGATAATTATCGATATCGATCAATATGGTTTCTATTTTATCAATATGTTATATCGTCCAGCCCTAATACTACCTTCATCTAAGAGCCTGAGGCATGTTTATTTCCCTTTTATGGTCAATGCTTGATCCGTTTGACACATGGAGCCTGGAAAAGAATATCAGTTGATTTAAGAGTTTTCCAGGTCAAGGGACATAGGGAATAATATTTGTTTTTCCTGACTTCATTCTCTATCCCACATTGTGAAAGATCCATCTGTGTTTTTTAATATCCTTCCTTCCCTTCTTTGTGATGTTGTAGGGTTGCTAAACCTTAAACCTTTACTTTAAAGCAGACAAAACAGGAGTTGAGAACTCTGGAACATGGAGATCGGAAATGGGTGAAATCTTTAGAGGTGGGTGGAGTAGATATAAAGTGTACTCAAGCATAGCTTCGACATATTTTTACTCAAGTAAGAGTAAAAAAGTATTTGGTAAGTAGGGTACATGTAGCCTCGTGAGACCATCCTGATCCCGCGAGCTTTCAAGGTTTCACTCGCAGATCAGTCTGGATACTCTCCGTTGAAGAAAATTTGGAGCCGTTCACCAAACGAACGTCCAATCAGCGTTGGCTTTGAGGCGGGTTGAGGTGTGACGCAACGGGAAGCGCGTCAGTTCAGTCTAAACAACATGGCGGCTTCAGCCGATGAAACTAGCGTTAGCGTGGCTATCGAGCAAGTTTTATCGGAATTACAGAGTATTTATTTGCTGAGCTAACGAGCCTTTACCTGCAGCAGCAAGAGTAGCTTGGCTTGTGGTTGTGTTTTCGTCGTCGCTCGTAACAGAGCGACGAGGAATCTGATTGGTTCATTTGGCCCGTCTATCACCAACATAGGCCAATCAGCTAACCAGTATTTTCGCCCCTTCCCAAAATTACTTCAACGGAAGGTTTCCAGATGGATATGCGGAGCAAATCTATCTGGCGGAGTCAGGTAAGGGTACATGAGCACTGCGTAACTAATCAGGTTAAATTATTTCATTTTTTTATGTAAACGAACAGACAGAAGTGCAAATTCTGGTATTTTAAAGGCTAAAATAAATAAGAAATACACAAATAACAATTAGAAAATAACAATTTTTTTCTTTTTTCAACACAACACCATTGAAACAAATACAGCAGTTAATGTATATACTGTGTGTTAGAAGCTCCAGTGACAATATCTACTGTTCACTTGACCTCCAAATGTCTCAACGAGCTCAGCAGATAGAAAGTAACCGGAAAACAACAAAGCTTGTGTAAAACAGTCTCACTGTAGATGTGTGTCTCTGGTATATTTCTGGTTAAAAAAGGTCTCTTTATTCAGTGAAGTTACTCACGGCGGGTGGAGTACCCACAAATGTTACTCATGTAAGTCTATTACTCAAGTAAAAATAAAAGTACAGTGCTTTAAAACTACTCCTAAAAGTACTGTTTGTTCAAAATGAGTACATGTAAGTAGTTACTACCCACTTCTTGAAATCTTGACTTAAAGAAACTATGGGAAGCTGGGTTGTTTGGTTAAATCTGATTGTAATGAAGACTCATAAGCTCCCAACTGTTAAAGTTTTAGGAGAGAAAACGGGAATCATCCCAAGCTGGAATCAGCAGGTCAGATTCTGGAGAAAACCGGCAATCGGTATCTGCCAGCCCGATCGGTGCATCTCCAACATCGCTCACTCTTCCCGTTTCTGTTTTATCCAGCGGGACGAGACCGTTAACAAGCGCGTTAAGCGACCAAACGAAGAGGAGAAGGAGGTTCCCGTCACGCGGAGCAGGAGGACGGTGGAGGCCTACCACTGTGACATTATCGGGGAGCAGTTCTGGGAGGAGCACCCGGACATCCTAGAGGACGACTGCTGACGGCTGCTTTTTACTCGAAGAAACGATTCCGAGCTCCCGCGAGCTGCATGTATAAAGCTGGAAGAGCTACTGGCTGGAAAATGTGTTTGAAACCAAAATATGACCGTTCTCTTTTTCTTGCTGACAGTGCTGTTATTCTCCCGCAGGTGATTCATAATCCTGCTGTCGTTTATTAAACTCCTTCCATTAATAATCCGTTAAAGTCTAATCATGCTTTGGTTCATTTCTACGATCCCAATAATCATTGTTTCTTCGTTTTCCTGTTGGGGTCAGCACGTACCTAGGTCTGGACGATAATTCAATAACAATATATATCGATCAATAGACGTTTATCGATGATAGGGGGAAAAAAGGGTCAATAAAAAGTTCAATAGAATAACAGTTTCTTCCATCATCGGTAGCCGGTGCTGAGGACATTCTGGGCCGTGCATGTCTTCTCTTGTCCTGTGCATCCTGCTCTACTGGGGTTACTTCTCTAAAAATACACTCTCATGTGATATCATGAATGGCATTCAAAATACTACCAACACTTCAGCATGGTTAGCATCGCTGTGGCCCTCTGACGGGGCGCCTCATTCGCAGTGTGAACTATGGGTGGGATTTATTCTCTCGGAAAGCGAAGGGTTTTCTAAAAATCACAGCGTGTAGCAGAAAAAAAATGCTTTTTTTTTTTTTTTAGGGAGTAGACCTTAACCAGACTACACCAGGGTAAAAGTAGCCGAGGGACCCATTAGGAGACGTGAATGGATTTGTCGGTCTGCGCTGTCATCAGGGCTAAGAATATCTCCCACACCCTGCATCCACTCTACCCTCCTGACATGTCGGCCCCGTGGCATATTTATCATCACACTTCCAGTGAGCGGCACCAGCATGAGCAGCTGCTGGACGCCTACTGTATGTCGGTACTGTAGTGTTACTGGCCGCCATGCCGTAGCTCATGTAACAGGAAGTGAACCGTCTTGCTGATCACCGCTAATGAATTCCGTCAGAAAAGGATCGTTTGTTTTCCTGAGACACAAACAGGAGCCAGCTGCGTCTCCATTTGCTTCGACGGCTTTCTCTGCAGACGATGATGTGGCAAATGGCCAAATAGACCAGAGGAGACCCCAGAAACTAAAGCGTGTTGAGACTAGCGGTGCGGTTATTTAAAGACGGTGTGCACGCTGTGCCAAAACGTAATCGCCTTGTGCTACTGTCTGGAAAAGAAGGAAATTGAGGAATGATTCTATTTACGTTCAGCTCTTTACTTTTTGGTTATTTGCGTTCCTTAGTCCCGGGCTTGGATCGCTCGTGAGATTCAAGCAGCTCTCGCCTCGCACCAGGCTTGGTGGCCAATTCTAACACGTCAAAAATGTTTCAAGGTTCAGACGTGTCAGATAATCTATGATAGGATTGATTCCATCGTGTTTAAAATAGTAAGTACGTCCATTGAGCCAGGATGAACCAGTTATCAGAGAAATCCAAGAGAAGAGTGGAAATGAATTTAAGGCTCGATACCCCAACATTTATTAAAGAGCAATTGTAGTCAAATTAGTTTTATTTTCTTTATTTTAGCAACAACAATAAAAAAAACACCAGTATAGAACCAGTTGAATAATTCAATGTATATTCTGTATGATCAGTCAAATGAGTTTTATGCTCTTATCAATTTACTTGCTATTATTTCACATTGTATCAGAAAAATAGTTACATTTTTATGTGTTTTTCTATGCTATATACGTTTTTTGTTTGAAATTTTCAGAGTCCTATTTATTTTTTTTTATTGATTTTGTGTTTCCTCACTACGCATTTGTGTTAACCTCAGTTTAGCATTGTTTAAATTTTTGGCCGTTATTTGACCTTTATAATTATAATAATAATAATAAATTGTATTTCAAGTGCCTTTCAAAACACTCAAGGACACTGTACAGGTAAAAACATAAAGTGGTAAAAGCAACATCGTCATAATTTATGATAATTTATGTAGTTTGGCTATGTCTGCTGTTTTTGTTGTAATCTGTATGTGTATACTTCTTTTGTAAGAAATGGCTCTACAAATAAAGATGAACGGAGTTATTGAAGTGCAAATGAGCTCCCCCTGCCGGCCTGGAGGCCCTAAGCAGCCACCTGGTTTGCATTTCCATCTGGCCGGCTCTGACTTGGAGTAACTCTCCCTGAAAGAAACCTAAATAACCAGAATGCTTCATCACAGCTGTGGTAGTTGTTTTGTATTCTCAAGCAGCTCTTCTGTTTCCCGTCGTCCTGCGTGATTGTCTAATATCAGGCCCCTGGTCCACCAGAACATCCTTTCATCACATCCTGGGTCGCCTTTCGACAGATCGCTGTGTGTGTGCAGGGAGGGGAGGGGTTGCAAATGACAGAGATGCGCCCCCCACCCCCTCTCCTCCCCTCTTCCTCTGCTACGCTGCTCTCCAAGCATCCCATTCAGACTGCGCGCATCAGCCGACAGCGGCGCGGCTTATCGCGATGTCTCCCCGGCGCGACAGCTCCCTCCATCTGATGTGAAACACCGACCCCATCCCACGAAAGGCAGGCTGCTTTCTGCTCGGTTCTTCTGGACCGGGTCAGCTGGTAGAATGCGTCCTCGTCCTGTCGATGCCGTGCGCGTCTCTCTCTCCCTCTCCCTTCTCCTCGCAGTGTTTCTGCACCGCGTCTCCGCCGCCGGCTCTGGAGACGCCGTTTCTGACGGTGAGCCGCTTTGCTTGTTTGTTTGTTTGGGTGCTTTTGTTGGAGCAAATCAGTGCGGGTTCTGTTTCAGAGCATTTTCTCCTGAAGACGAGAGAGAGTCCAAATATGCATTGGTTTGTTAAAACTGTTTAATAGCAATGCATATCACCATTTTTTTTATTGTTATTCCCTGCAGGAGAACAGAATCAGAGCAGACAGAGGAGGGTCCTCGAACACGTCCAGAGTTATGAGATTACCTCTCCTGTGTGGCTGGATCCTCTTAGGCTCATCAGATCTGCCAGCAAAGAGGTGTGTGTGTGTGAGAGAGAGATACTTACCTGACTTATAGAACAATAGATTTATTTCCAACGTGAAGCCAGAGTGTGTTGCTATGACTAAAATCCCACATGTTTCATGGTTTCCAGCATCCGGCAGAGGTCCAGGTTCTGATCTCAGCCGAGGGCCAGCAGCTAAGAATACACCTTGAAAAGAATGAGTGAGTACCTTCAGTAAAAAAAAAACCAAAAAAACAGCCTATTTTAGTTTCATGGGAGAAAAGAACTGGAGATGAACTTGAGAAAAGCTTCGTCATGCGACAGATGTGACAGATGTGAGCAGTTTTTTTCTATCTGATTCAATCAGGTTAGAGCTGCAGCCATTAGGTCTGAATGTAATTGTCTTATTGGGAGTACATTGCCTTGTGAAATGATCCGTACGCCTTGAACATTTACACATTCGGTTGCAATAAAACCGCAAACCTTACTGTATTTTATTAAGATGTTACGGGATAGATCAACACAGAACAGGGCGTGTTTGTCATGGTTTGCTGTTCTTATTCTTATTTATTTATTTATTTTTTACAAATAATCTGAAAAGTGTGGCATCTCTATTTACTTGAACGTACCTCAATGATATACCATCTTCTCTCTCTCTCTCTCTCTCTCTCTCTCTCGCAAACAATTCAGCGCGGACAACGCGCAAAAATTTTCTTTCAACTTGCTTCACCGCGCCATCAAATAGGGGAAGAAATATAGACCAAAAATAATATCTTGATATTTTTGGCTGCATGCCGATATACAATATTTATCTTGATATCTTTTTGTATTATTATTATTATTATTATTATTATTATAAAGGTCAAATAACTGCCAAAAATATAAACAATGCTAACCTGAGGTTAACACAGCTGTGTAGTGAGGAAACACAAAATCAATTTAAAAAACAGACACTGAAAATTTCAAACAAAAACCGTATATAGCATAGAAAAACCACATAAAAAATTTAACTATTTTTTCTGATACAATGTGAAATAATAGCAAGTAAACTGATACAGTACAATATTTATCTCGATATCTTTTTGCTTTTAATAAAGTAATTATAAAAAGGCATCTCTGAATCAAAGCATTGTGTCACGCGGCTCGAAGGAAGGGCCCAGCGCGTTGACGTAGTGTTCGTAGAGCTAATAACAGCTAGCCTGTTAGCTATTTAGACTGGAAGGTTTTTTCCTGGACAGGAACTTTAATGAGCCTTTTATGTAGCTCTCATCGTGGCATTTAAAATAAACAAGCGATGCTTAGCCTGGCGGCGGGGGCAGTTAAGGGTGGTTGCCCACCAGGCTTATAATACATAAAAGTATAATTATGATGCAGCATAGACCATCTTGATAGAAACGATATAATCTCATATTATATCACTTTTTAAAAAATCTCGATAGATTGCCCAGCCCTACCTTCTAGTTGCATCCAATGAACTGTTTGCAGTTTCTCTTCACTCCATTCGTCCAATTCACGCTTGAAGCACGTCATTTGGGATAACATGCAAATCACTCGCTTCATTCATTTTGTTCACGTTCGGTGTGAGCTCACCTTTACAGAGCACCGATTAATCCATCATCTGAAAATAGAGAGGGTGTGGTCCAACTGCAAACCGACCAAGACAAGCAGCCAAGAGACTTATTGTAACTGTGGAAGAGCTGCAGAAATGCACGGCTCAGGTGGGAGAGAATATGTTGGCATGACGGCTATTAGTTGTGTGCACTTTATTAAACTTTGGCTTTTGTGAAACAGAATGTCATTAGAACTCCTGTTTACAGTTTACCACAAGCCATAGAAGAAACGGGCCAGATTACCAAATTAAATTGCTTAATTTGGTAATCTGACCAGTTAAGTAATTTAAAAAAAGGAAAAAAAAAATATTCTCCAAACATGTAAAGCTGGAGGAAAGCTCTGTGAACCATATTTTACTTCAACCAGAGTATTAAATCAAGATGGCAGGAATATACATGGAGGTCACACTTAACAGGTTTTCATTTTGACCAAAAAAATTAAAGATCATCTGTAATTTTTCTTCCAAGTGACAACTCTGCACTTTTGTGAAGGCTATGGTTGTAAGGCATGGTTCTGATCTCTATTACAAATAGTTTGGGTAACACATTTCATTTTTGCTGCTTAATTTCTGGGTCCAAAGCTGAAAAGTTAAGGAACGGTCGGGTTAGATAAGTGGTTCTACTTTTTTTTTTTTTTTTTTTTTTTTTTTTTTTTTTTTTTTTTTTTTTGACGAGTACCACTCCACTAAATGCTGCAGTTTTTTCAGGTAGCACCATAACTTGTAGACATTCTAAAACACTGCTGCTACAACAGCAGTTGAACTCTTTCCATTATTTGTGTTTTGTTACGAAAAGAAAGCATATTGATTAATAAGACGTGTGTGCAGTAAAAGTATACCAGGAGGGCCTCCCGAGTCCGAACTCCTACTGGGTCCTTACCAACCCTGGCTTTAAAATTCAACACGGCCGCGCGGCGTTCAAAATCTAGTCGCACCAGTGATAAAGAATGTTGTTTGCTGTTGTTGCATTTTAAATGTCTTTGATCAGAGCCTAAATGTATAAAAATAGCGGGACATATTGTACTATCAGCTTGTTTTGTCAGTAGCGATTATTGATTACAACTAATCCTGGTTTTCCACTTGCAACTACGCCACTGATGAGTAGGATTTGGTGTCTTTGGTCTATCCAAGTCATAACTTCAGAGGGCCTGAATATCCACAGGCACCTTTTCCCACAGCAGTTCCATTTTGAGTGGTGCTGGTTTGTAGACGAAATCAGTGTTCTGCTGGTTTTTGGACTTACCTCTACAACCTACTTACTAACTTTTGCCAAGTCCCACTGACGGCAGCCTGAGCGTCGCCCCTTTGAGAACCGGGGGGGTTACAGCATCTTGGACATCCAGACAGACGACCGGCGCACCCCGGCCTGTTTGACCAGATGTTAGCTGTCGCACGGACCCATCCACGAGGTCGGCGCCCCTTGGGGGTGGCGATGAGAGGGGGATGTTGCCCGGATGACAGACGGGTGACACCCGATCTGCCCGCCTTGAGCTAACAGGAAGTGAGATTGTGCCTCCCCAACGAACATCCTGCGATCTGGCGGAGCGGTTCCTGTCCGCTAACAATGAGATGATGGCAGAAAGAGAGCGCGAGTGTCTCGGCCGGTTTCACAAACACAGGGTTTGGAGCGTAGGATGAATGAGTCGAGGGTTATCACTTGGATTTGAGCCAGCAACGGCTTTAATGTACCTCAGCACAGCATTGGAGTCTGTTTTTACCCTCGGGTCTAATGCCGCATTTGCATTCTCACTGATCCCCGTCTCCAGTGAGTCTGACTGAACTTCCCCCTGAGGGAACCCCCCTATCCCCCCCCCCCCCACCCCCCCACCCCCGCTCTGTCTGCCCGGCAGGTGGTCGCAGCATTAGGCCTCCTCTGGGAGACGGGATTTTCATCAATCACGCAACCTGTCCGTACATGCGTGGTCAGAAAAGAGAGCAGCAACGATAGCTGATGAGGTGGCGTGTGAGGTCCTGACATAGATTAGATAAAACTAGTACACTCTGTTTCTCAGAACAGGATGGAGGAGGTGTTGATAGACTCAAGAGATGATGACAAACTGTCCTAAGAAAGAGGAAATCCAAAATGTACCCACCAAGAGGAAAAAAAAGGAAGGATTTTGAAATTGATTTTGTGCAATTCATATCTTTTCTAGAACAGGAAGGGCTCTGAACATTTATTAGGCGGTTCACTTGTGCTGCACTCTCATTTTTAAATGGAAGGAAAAATCCAATTAGGTTTTGTCTTGTAATTTGTGTGTGTGTGTGATGATGATTGCCTGAATGCTGCACTTCTCTTGGATGCCGAATCAGTGTTTTTATGTGAACATATTTGGCAAAAATCCACGCTCGTCATAACTTGCAACGCCTAATTGGATCCTTGAGAGTTTTACGGTGTGTTGCGGTCCATCTGCATCCGCTGTGATTTACAGTTTGGACGCTCTCACCGCTCTGTGCGCAGAGTAGCTTTCCATCACACGCAGTCGGACGCCAAAAATAATCAGCTTTACCACTTATCCTTTTTAATTGCTTTCGGGCTTGTAGCTGCCCGTCGTTGGTTATCGCCATGTCCAGAACCGACCCTAGCGACCACGATAACCATTAAGTTCTCGTGACTGCAAGCTTATCGGGAACGACTACTTTGAAATACTAATGTAGCTAAAATTCTTATTTTCTTTCAGCACATCTTTTTGTGGTTAACGATCTCTGTTTACAACATTTAACTTTGACAAACCAGAGGTTGTTGACGCTCTATTTCCTGTTTGCTACGATTGCGATTGTGGAGCTTGGGCCCGGCCGGAGCCAGACGGACCGGTACGGAGCAGAAAACTGGACTTCCATACTTGAACGGCTCCGTAAGAGCTTAAGTTCTTCAAAGCTGAAAGAGACAAACCCAAATAGACTTGTAGCAGCAATTGCAGCTAAAGATGATTCTGGCATGTGCATATAAATTCTTTTTAAATAAACAAGGTGCCCTTTTTCCCTCCATTTCGTACCACTGCACTGCTTTGTGTTGTCTACATAAATAACAATAACATGAATTGAAACATTGGTTAGTGATTTATTTTTCTTCCTATTGTGATCTACAGGCATCAGCAGACGTTTTGCACTAAGAGAGGGAATAATAAATATTTAAAAATATTAGCTAATTGTATTGTTACTGTACAAACGCTACGCTCCTTCTCTTAAATCCAATATTTATTTAATTCCCCAATCCTTAGGGGGAAAATACCCTTTTTCCAGCAAAGAGACTCCTTCTGTTGGGGGGGAAGTGTAGCGCCTTGACTAGTTTATTTTCACGTAGCTCACCCGTGTTTCCTGCAAGGAGGACCTTCTGTTGCAGAAGTGCTCCTGATTTCCTCTGTCTGTGCTGCTAATAAGCAACCCCACGTCCATCTGACGTATTCCTGTTAGAAAGGGATCGTCTGTGGGGAAAACCAGCGGTAGACAGTGGCAAGAGTGTGGTTGATGACATCATCATCCATCCGTCCGTCCGTCCATGATGTCAGTATCCGTTCTGTGTGTGGAAGAGCTTTTTTTTTTTTTACTTTTGAAGGCATGACCCAAGAGGCTCATGTTTTAATATTAGTTATTTGCTTTGACTAATAAATGGAAAGACTGACGGTGATTCATTTCTGTGACATGTGGCCTTTAGGTACCAGTTTGTAAAAGTGTTTGTTTCCAGTATTGAGAGAGTCCAAAGACTTCTGAGTACTGTAACTCCTGCTGTTCTGAGCTGCTATCTAGCTAGGCCAGAGCGTTCCCGAAAAACAGAGATTTGTGATCAACTGTTTGATTGATTGATTGATTGATTTCACTGCTGTTTACATAAAGATTGACCTCCAGTCATTCCAGGCATCTTCCAACCCTCAGCCTCCCTTGATGGTATGTGCTGACACTGAAAACCAAAAACTGTCGCCTTTGGCTCAGCTTGAACCAGTTTGCCATTTTTACCGTGGCCTTTGGCATCGACAGGGTATCTCCATCCACATAAGAGGATTATTTTCTCTTTTTCTGAACGTGCTTTTTAAACCAGAGAGGCGGTTGTGCATGAAAAAATCCCACTGAATCACCGGTTTCTGAAATACTCGGCAAGTAGCCTTCACCACATCTCCATACTTGAATGCATCGAGTCGCTGCCGTGTTTCTGGCTGATTTACCATCTGTGTCAACAGGCAAACGAAAAGGCGGCTCTAATGACGTGGTCGGCTAGTTTCAAATAAGCTCCACCTCAATATTTTGTGTGCAGCATCTTACAGAATAGTTCCGATGCTTTCGAGAAAGAGTCAGTTTTCCTCTGTCCACTCCGCTCCATTCATAGTAGCATTTTTATTGTTTCTCCCCCATCACCAACCACTGTTTACCCCAGTTGTTGCCTAATAAAGAACCCCAGAGTGCCATAATTTGTCATGATTTGTACTCTGACGCCAAGACACAAACTGCTGTGAGACCAAAAGCTCGGTCGGCGAGGACTGCAGTTTGTGCCAGGGGGGTAGATTCATGGTTTTGCGGGAGCAGCCAGATGAAATGCCGGCAGTAAATACTGGTGGTGGTATCCTAGCTGCGTCTTTGTGTGCGCCCAAAACCGTGTTACCCGGTCAACGGACGAACGGGACTCCTAAAGTAGCTGTGAAACGGCCTTGATGTCATCGCTTTTTAATTTGTCTCTCGTGACGTTCCAGAGCTGTCTTTCTCCAGCTGTCCGTCTTTTCGTCCCGCTTTACCTCATCTGTTCTTTACTCAGAGAATCACAGCAACAAAGCGCGGAGGAAAACGTCGACGGGGGTGTTTTTTTTTCTTCTTCTTCGTGGCTGGAGTCCAAACTCAATCCATTTCTGTCCCGGCCAGTCGTTCTTAGTGTTCCTGTCTGTGTCTGATGGAGCCTTTATCTAAATGAAAGGGCACAGCGCACTTGCGCGGGGCTGATTCAGTTAAGAGCGAGGCACGGACCTGAGTGCGTGCTGACTCAGAGAGTGCAGGAAAAGGTAATTTCAAACACACAGCACGATGGAGAGGAAGCCGTGTGAGAGGGCGTGTGATCGCCCCGGAGGAGAGTGGTGGAGCCGGGACGAGGTGTGAGGAAGGTTGTGACAGCCGGGGTCAGTTTGGGTGTGAGTTATATCGCTCCGCTTCAGATGTGACTTGTGTGGATATTACCGCTTCCTGCCCTGCCTGACTTTCTCTATTCTTCACTCCAATGCCCTTCCTGCACATCATTAAGTGCAGGGACCTGAATGAGGCGCTCCCTCAGGAGACGGGGGGCCATTGTTTCTCTCCTCTGCTCTTTACCCTCTCCTCTTGTCCGCCCTTATCTTGTCCTCACTTCGCATGGTTCCGTTGGAGCAGCTCGGAAACCGGGCTTCTCTCGCCTCGCCTGACGCTCCCCAGGGCTCCAGTATAAATAAACCGACCCCGACAGCGAGGCCGAGGGAGGCAGCGGCCACACGCAGACGGATGACATCCGCAAACTAACTTCTACCGACTCGGCACCCGGAGAGACAACAAACAGAGACGGAAGGCCTGACGGAGTGGGTGGGGGGGGGGGGGGGGGACAGATGATCAATGTCATCGTTTCCGCTGCATCCCAGCTTCGCCCCGACCCCGACGTCCTCCCTCTGCAGTAAAAGCCTCTCCAGCATCTACCGCAGAAATGTATTTTTACTTTGCGTCAGCCGTCTCTCTCCAGCCACTGTGCTGTGATGTCATCTGATACTATGAGAGAATGCAACCCACTGACCCTGTTGCATTACGCTCCCCCACACCCCCCCCCCCTCCACCCGCCACTATCTCCAAAGTACATTAGCGCTACTCCCCCACTCCGTGTTTCTCCTGCCAGTGTTGAACCAGCCCTTTGTCTCGGCTTCATTGCTGGACAGCCCCGATTCCAGCGGCGTCGCCGCGCTAAATCACAGCTTCTGTCCAAGCGCTGGACGGCATCCAGCCGTTGTTGGGCCAGCACGCAGAACTTATGCACTCCTGCTTTGAAAGCTCTCATGGTGATTACTGGAATGCAAATAAGCTAAAGGCTCCGAGTTTTTCTAAAAGAGACGTGGTGTGTTTTAGCCTGATTGACTCAAAGCTTGGCAGTGAAGTAAAGTTCATGACGTCTGCGTTTGCCTTGTCGTACAGCGCCCTTGCAGAAGTATTTCATACCCCCTTTAACCTTTTTCTTTTTTTTACGTTCTCTCAAGTTACAAACTTCATTGTATTTTCTTGAGATTTTATGCGCTGGAGGAGCACAAAGAAGCACTTAGTCTTGAAGAGAAAGGAAAACGAGCTTATCGCACAGAGCTCTGAAAGAGCGGCGCTCGTATGTGGTCGCACCGTTGACATCTGGTGCTCTTATGAAGACAACACCCGCGTTTGAAAGCAGCGCAGTTGTCTTTGTGCTCTTGGAGAGCACGTCTCAAAGGCCCCGTGCCAGTTTGCGCGGTTGCTCAACAGGATGATCTTTTTTTGGGGGGGGTTTAGGTGTGCCGCACATCGAAGGATTTGTCAGCTGCTGAGACAAAGTGAAACCGATCAGTTTGATCCCACCCCACAGCATCTATGGTTGTGGTTCGCTTGGTGGTTTTAGTTTTGCCCTTTTCACCACTTTTAATTCACGGTTTAAACGAGCTAATCTCTGACACATACCCAGTCGATCAAAAGAATGGGCGTACAGGTTTTTGCAATCATGCATGCAAATGACAATACAGGTAATGGAACGTGGATGCACTCTGTTGACCGGGTGACATAAATAGTTTTAATAAAGTGTACCGTACCCCCCGCGTAGAACCAACAGGAGCGGCACCAAGGTGGGGTTAAAGTATTTCTGGCTGTAGAGGCTCCCTCTATCATTTCGTAGATGGCGTGTTTTGACCGCATGTCACGCTGGGGCAGGTTATATAGCCATCAGTCTGCTAGTGTACACAAACGCTTTATCCCCAGGGACTGATATGTCAGAGTGGTTTCGCTCAGGCACAGAGCTGCTGATTGGTGTGTGAGTGAGATGGAGTCATTTGTTTCTTTTCCAGAAGAAGTCATTGCCCTTCATGTGGAGAAAAAAAAAACAACAACTACTGTGGAATAGCAGCAAGGTGAAGTTAAGGCAGTCATTGATTCGCCCGATAGATAACACGATAGTCTTAAAGATAAGCCAAGACTGCAACGGGAATCCGAGTTCAAGCGGCTGCAAAACTAAAGGATGAGGTCAGGAGGTCAAATCTAAACGCGGTGGGGGTTGTGCTGCCGACGAGGACGTCAGACGGACCCATCACCACTGACTGATCAGTTTTAAATCCTCTGGTTTACATGTGGGGCCGTATGTGAACGGTCAACTTTTGTAGGACGGAGTGGCTGTTTTCTGTCTTTGACTCCCTTTATTGCAGTTTGCATCAACAGGCTGTCATTGTTTCAAGTGGCTCACCTCCCTCAGGGCGTCTGACGGGGGGGAGGACAGACTTCTGCTCGTTTGTCCTCATCATGCTGAAAAGGAACTCCTATGTTTGGGAGATCTGCTCACTTCGGTTCTTATGAGACGCGTGTCAACTTAGCAAACGTAAAGGCCGGAAACTTGCAGACACACTTTAACTATGTTTGATACAGTCTTTACAGTTAGTCAGTCATTTTGAATTGGTGTTTGAATTTTAACTGGATCCACCCCCTCTCCCCTGCTAGAAATTCATCACATGGTAAACCATCATACCCTGCAGCCCGAGTAGACTAATGCTGAGCTAATGTTCTCATTGAAATTTTCAGACATGTTAAAATATTCCTTAGCACATTTACTCTTCTGTTTACAGCATAAATTGATAGCAATCCATGTCTTGATGTTTTATGCATTCAAACTCCATAGCAACGCAGTCCCTAACCGAGGTTGTGCAGCGCTGCGAACGTAGTTGACTTTATGTAATACATAACCATAGCTCTCAACTGTCACGCATTGACCGTGTGACACACGCATTTCATCAATTGCACACGCTCACACGCATTACTTTGAAAAGCTCAATCTTACAACGAAAATCTCACTCTTGAAACGCACGCGTACGGACGCTTTGCGTCATGGCGTAACCAATTTGCGGTACAATGGTTTCCGCACGTCCAGTAGTAGAGGTGACACAGCTGCAAGGACCGCCGCGGCGCAAACCAGTTTCCCTCATCCAACTATCTGTTATATGCTTAGCAGACATTTTGGATTTTGAGGTTGGGTTGGAGATAAACCTCAAACTGAAATTTCAGATGCTTTTCATAAACTGTTTTTTGCCAAAAATTAAAACTTATGGAATCCAGGAAAGACTTCTGCAAAGTTTGCATTATTCCCTCATTTGCTGGTGATTTATTGATGATGTAGTCTTTGGCTCTCAAATGGAATTTCAAATTCCTCACAACATAAAGTAAAAGTGGAGTGTTTGTATACTTCATTGGTTGAAATGAGCTATCATGCCCAGCAGCCTGAGCTTTCATGCCAATACCATGCTAATGCTAACATCTATAGCTGATTATAGTAAGCAGACTTGGTTAAAAACTCCTTAAGTCCAATTATTCTACTTTTAAAAACTCAAACCGATAACATTGAATTTCTCAACACATTCTTTAACAAAGGTACAGTAAGTGTACAGCTGCTTCATTGAGACACAAAGTACCAGAAGGGCAAGAAAACCAGTTAGCAAGGCAGCTATGAGCTTAGCGGCTATACTTGAGTTTAAAGAAGCCTTTATCGGGTGCTTTCCCGCATGTTTTCCCCCTCTCTCAAACCCCCTATCTGTCAGCCTACTTTGTAAAAATGAGACACTTGTGCTACAAAACAAAAAAAATAAACAAAAGAAGCCTCCATATTTTAACTGAATTACAGCTTTGGGGAAATGTATAGTTGCTTAGCTTTAAGCAATGCTAAAGCTATTTGCCTATGCTACTGAATTATCTAAAACTAACGTGAAAGGACAACTAGTCCATTTCCAAAATTAGGTTGTTTTATGAATTAGGATAACTAAAGAAAGTGTTCAAAATGAGAGATTGACAAGTGTTTTTTAATCTTTTGTTCTGCTGTATAAAACACGTACTGAACATAAAAAAAATCAAAACATCACAACACCTAATGGAGTCCTGATAACACTATTAGGTCTGAGTTTAATATGTAGCTTGATTTGGAAAATGCAGCCTTTACTCTAATTTGAGCTTGCTGCACTAGTCGCCCGTTCATGGTTATCTCTTAGCTAGATCTTAAAAGGAGAGAAGACAAGACAGAGGCAGAGCAAACGAAAACCATCTGCAGGGCAGGCAAAGTTTATGAATGAAAACAGGAAGAATGGATTTAGAAACATTTGGATGCAGCTCTACAGGAAAAGAAGCATCAACGCTGGTCTGGGTCCAACGGGCCCTGCTCAGATACACACGCAGATGCAGGACAAGACAGATGCGATGTTCCATCCAAATAAAACCGATGTTTGTCCAGACATGCATGCAAGCTCCGCTGATTTCTCACCCTCCGTGGTGGAGTCAGGCTTGTGTAGGGATTGAGAAATGTTTTAGTTGCAGGGAAAGAGATGGGGAACATTTATCAATAGCTAGCTCCATCTAAATAATGTATTTTGGCATTTAAACGGTCCGTGTGGAGAAGTTATCATTTCTTTTTCTTTTATTTTATTTTTTTTGTTATACAAGCAGGATTTCAAAAACACGTATGCATCTTTGTGTGATTTACTATCTGTCTATTTTCTTAGAAAATCTTTAAAGCAGTTTGGTTCAGTGAGGTTATCTACCAGAATGAATAGTTTACGTGCTGCGGACTGCTTGAGATTCCCTGTTCTCTTTTACTATCTCTGTTCCCTCAGCTGTTACTTATTAAATAGCCATCCCGGTACACGTCCGCGATTACTGTATTTTTTATTTTTTTTCCGCTGTGTCTTGAATGTGCATATCCTCTTTGTGTCGACTGCCTCCAGACAACTGCTGGCCCCTGGGTATCAGGAAATCTGGTACACCCCTGATGGAGCTCGCCGGTCTGCTTCTCCCCCCGCCAGCTCTGTGAGTCTAAAGCAACAGTTTTATTGCTCCCAAACCACACCGGGGGGAAGTTATAGCTCCTTTCCAAGAAACAGAAAATGTGAGATGGCACACGCAAAGCTGCAGGTTAAAATGAAACTTTATTTTCCAGGCAAATTGTTTCTACCATGGCGAGGTTGTTGGCATGGAAGGTTCCAGCGTCGCTGTCAGCACCTGTTCAGGGCTCAGGTAAAGAAACTAACCTTTATTCGAATACTTTTTTTTTTCCACAGACGTTTTCCTTCTGGTGTTTGTTGTATTGCTGCACTGGATTCACAAAGCAGATTGCACTAAATAAATGAAGGAGCAGGCCTGCTCATCAAAGCCGTTGATGGGAGCTGCGTGCACCTATTTCTTGCAGCTCTTCTCGTCTGTCTGTTCAGCCACAAACACAACAGAGTCATTGCAATCAAAGAGGTAGAGATTTTGTTTTCTACTTATTTGTTATTGTTTGGGCCCTGACCTGAGGAAGAAAACATATCAGCAGATTTCCCAAATGAATAAGTCATGATGCTGATTGCAAAAATCCACCTATATTACTGATTCGTTCGTGGATTAAAAAAAAGATAATTTATTGACGTTAAAAATGTTAGTGCCTTTTCAGCAAAGTCTGCGTGGAGCTCTGGTCTCCCCTGGGCTTTTCCCTAAATACATGCACAATGCAATTTTATTTGTGGGCAGTTTCAGACTCAGAAACAAAAGCAGACTCAGGTTTGCCTTCATTTAGCGGGTATCGTTTTGAATGTTCCCCTAATTATTTCAAGTTATTTCCTTGATGAGAAATGCTTCGGGTCTCAGTTGAGGCTGGCAGGAAAAACAAAAAACGGTTTCCTTCCTCTAACAACAGGAAGCTACTTGTAACAGATCAGATTATGCAGTGATAATGTATCTGAATTTTGTCACCAGGGACGGAGAGAGACTCATTTTCAGCCCTGGAGTTTCATGCCTCAGACCGGCCCACTTAAGATAACTGCCTATTATTATTTAAAAAATAGTAAAATCACAGTTATTTAAAATCAAAATGTTTAAAGCATGTTATTATATATAAGCTATATGAAAATATTTGCTCAAGAAAAAGACGGACATCTCTCCAGTCTCTCTTCCATGAGCCCAATGTGTAATTGAGTAGTGAAATAAGCTACCTAAGCTGCAGGTCATACTTAAACAAAGATGTGAGTTTAATGGAAAGAAAAAATTGGTTGGCAACGGAAATGTTGAAAAAACCTTGCAAACCTTGCTTTAGTAGAAACAAAAGTAGCAAAGCATCAATTCACATGCAGTTTTTCACTAAGGCAACAGTAAACGTCTTTGAACAAATGAAAAACATGAAAGATGATAAATGCAAAAGTACCAAAGACATGAGAATAGATCCCATGTTCAGCCTGTATGAAGTATTTTTCCTCTTTAAATTGACATGGCCCACCTTGATTTTAATTTTTTCTCCCTCAACATTCTAGGTTTTGACTTCATTACAAGTCATTAAAAAATTTAAAACCACGGTTTTGAACTAGAGCTGCTCTAAATGAACCCAGATTCTAAAAACAGCTTTGAAATAGAGCAATGCCACAATCTGAAAATGAGAGCCAGCATTTCATGCTTTGTGTTATATAGTGTTTTGTGGAACCAAAAAAATGACATTAAAGCCATTCAAGGTGACTTTTTTTTGTACATAAATGCAATAACTGCAGGATAAAATCTAGAAATTTTAGTTCTGATATTAAATGACAAGATGAGTGGAAACAAAAACCGTGGTAGACCTTTACCCAGACTCTTAGTACTGACACCTGCTTTGAATAACATGCTATCAATATGCTTGATCTAGCAAACTCACTTGATCTAAACCCCATAGAGAGTGTATGAGACCCGGTAGAACCAACTGTGCAGACGAGCTAGAGTCCCATATTAAAGCAACCTTAGGCCGACATCTACCTTCCCTTTTTTTTAATTGGTTCTCTGTGATATTGGATTTGTTTTTTTGTTGGAAAACTGAAATTAGGGATTTCCTTCCAGATGCAACTGTGTGTTTTAGGTCATGTATAATGAATGATGCTTAGTGCTAAAAACTGATAGTACTCAATTTATAAGAGCTATAAATGTGCGCATTTATTAACCGTTTAACTTAGAATAAATGTCTGCACTGTAAGTCATTAGCTCTGTTTTTTTAAAAACGGACCATTTTGATATTGTTACGGAGGACATTTCCCAGAAGACTGTTTGTGAATCTTATTTTTTTACTTTTATTTTACTTATCAAAGACTGCACAACTCCACTGAGGCCAAATTCTTAACGGCACACAGTGTGTCTAATACCCGTGGAGTCCGCTGGGTCACTCTGCTATTGGCTCTAGAATCGGTTCATCGAGTACAGCCTGGTGTTTTCTCCTCCGGCGGCTCCAGAGCTGCTGATGCTTCCCGCTGGAGGCGCTCGCTGGAGAGACCTTCTGCAGAGTAGGAACCATAAATCAAGTGTTTATACAGGGTTGTACATCTGGAGGGTGAGAGGAGGAGTACATCTTCATCTAGATTCTTTTCAGGAATGCAAACAGAACGAAGCGGGACGCCGACGTGTAGGCGTCCCGCTTCTCCAGATGTTCTCTGCAGCTGCGTGACCTGCTCTAGTGTGCACACATTTATGCACGCGTTCCTTTTGTGGAGGGAAAAAAACCCAAAACAAACAAAGAACAACATAGGATTGTGTTTGGCTGTGACCGTCCCAGCTGATGGTCATTTGTCAGCTGTAGGAAATCACCCGAGACGCGCACCTCTCCGTTCTGCCAACGTGTAAAGCTGGCAACGTGAAAAAGAAAACCCACAATATATAATCAGCTGTTTTTTCTCACTGTTTCAGCCTGAAAACCTATTTAGTCATTACTTAAAGTAGTAGAACGAAAAGGGTTTATTGTTGGCTCTGTTTCCTTTCCACCGTGTTGACAAACCTCAAAACCTGACGTGAACTGATTTCCTCAAGGTGACAGGAAGGAAACCGACTGTGTTGTGTCATTTCCCCAGGGGACTGATTTCCCTGAACACGAGCGTTAGCTACCTCATAGAGCCTCTTCCTGGTTCCACGGACGCTGGGCAGCACGCCGTGTTCAGAGCCGAGAGTCTCCATCTGCCCGATGGAAGCTGCACGCATCACCGTGGCAACGAGGAGCATCAGGGCGGGCTCGGCGACTTCATCCGAGGAGCGGCGTGGCCACGGAGTGGGAGGGTGGGTTGCCATCTTGACGACACAATTGCACGTTTGAAAGAAGGAAAAAAAAAGTCCCTGCAAAAGCATTCCTAACCCTTTTTGAATTATAACAATAAACGTCAATGTATTTTTATTGAGACTTTATGTGATGTACCAACGAAAAGTGGCTCCTGATTGTGAATTCCTTTGTTTTTTTTACAAACCAAAAGCTCAAAAAATGTGTTAATTTTTATTCAGGCTCCGTGACTCAATACTTGACTCATGGGAATACATACAAAGCAAAGCGGCACACCGATCTACGCTCTTCTGAGCTTTTGCTGCCAACTCTCTACCAATTCTGCGGACCTAGAGAATACAGCTTCTCATATGTACTGCTGGAAGGTGTCCTCTCAGGATTAGCTCCATCGGTCTTCCACATAAGCCTGACCAGCTTCCCTGAGGGGGGGCTAAAGAAACGTATGCCCACATCATGATGCCACCACCCCCATGTTCCATGCTGAGAATGGTGTGTTCAGGGTGACGCTTCATCTTAATGGTGCTGTCGGTTCACCCATGTGCTCCAACAGACCTCCGTATAAATACAGCTGTATATATAAGGAGATTAAATCTAACACTGGTAAACTCGGTAAGTACTAACGAGGGGACTTGTAGGTAGTTCAAATGGCGATATCAGAGTAAAGGGGGGTTGAATAATTCGAGAAATCGGGAAAAAAAAAACACGTCTCCGTGTTCATCCACTTCACAGTATTGTTCTATTTTATGTTGCTCTGTCACGTTAAAAACCCTGACGAAAGTAAGCGGATGTTTTGTGGTGATAAAGTGATAAAATTAGGAAGAAAGGGTTCAAAGAGGGTTTGCATGCTGTTGCAGGGCCGTGTGTGACGCTGTTGACTAATTAAACCGCCTCTCTGTGCAGGAGAAAAGGGAAGTGATGCAGAATATGAAGTATGTGGAGCTGCTGCTGGTTGCAGACAGGGCTGAGGTGAGGAGGAAGCAGATGGTAAAATGTCCCAATATGGTCACCTCTCCGTCCAATGGTAATTGTGGTTTCACACCTTTTACACGTAGGAGTTGGGGGTGGTGAATACGTGTAATTCGCACTTCTTATAAATCTATCGTTGAATGTATATTTATCCGCTGACTTTACTTTTCTAGAAATCAGAGAAATTCCCCTTTAATTCCTGAAATGGATGTAACAGAAAAGCAGCGGAGGCTTTATGAATCTGTTCCTGTTTGTGTTGCAGTTTGAGAGACACGAAATGAGTTTTCACAAGACGCAGCATTGGCTACTGGAAGCGGCCAACTTGGTCGACAAGGTAGCCTCTCGTATGAGACTTCATTACAGAACAAGATCTACGGTTTAGGTTAAATGCACCTGCTTGTTGCCACTGCGAGTCACTCGTTCCTCTCTCCCCTCCCCTCCCCTCCCCTCCCCACAGTACTACAAGGCTTCTTTGAATATCCGCGTGGCTTTAATCGGGCTGGAGGTGTGGACCGACCAGGACAAGATCAACGTGTCCAGTAACCCACACAGCACCCTGGCGGCGTTTCTGTCCTGGAGACGGAAAATGCTCAAGACTCTCCCCAACGACAACGCTCAGCTTGTCACGTCAGTATCTGTCACTCTCCTGCAAGTGTTTCCTTTTTAAATCCTTCAGTCTTTCCTCAGAACTCTCCTCCCCTTGTCTCCTCCAAGAGTCCTGACCTCACCAAACGCACCCCTGTGCAAAGTCTTAGAAGTGCTTGGTCATTGTATCTCGTTTTTTTTTTTTTTTTACACCTGTTGAACATTTAGCGTACTGTTTTTGGAGACGAAATTTCAAATAAATCCAACACAGCAGTATCCAAAGGTTAATGACCTAGTTGGATGAAGGCCAGAGGATTTAGAGCTTTTGTTACTAAGAAGGAATAAGAACCCCCCCCCCTGAGCGACAGAGCAAAGACTGGATGAAATGAAACCTCAGATGGCTTTTATTTCCATTGAAACAGTTGAGTAAAAACAATGCAATAAAATAAGCAGCAAGAAGAAAGAGAAAATAAAAAAAATAAAAAAAAAACTTTGGATTTGCCGATCAAAAATCAAATGAAAATCTAGTAAAACATACAAAGATCTGAAAGTGGGCACAAGGATAATACTGTATAATTAATAATAAATAAACAGGATTATAAAAATGTAACTCAGCTGCGGGAGAATTTAGGCGATTAAATGGTTATCTGGAGACATCATCCACAGAAATTCTATTTATTAATTGTAAGTTTTTAGTAAAACGCCCTGTTGGAGTCTTCAGTAAATGACGATGGTCAGAGGATCACTGAACACTGGACGAGTGAGTTTTCTTCTTAGCGTTGATCTTTTTGTTTGCTTTGTGGAGTCTATTTAACCAGGAAGGCTAAAACATTTCAGTCACATAACTCTCAATAACGCTGTGTCAAACCGTCATTTAGCTATGCAGTTGTACTCTGTAAGTTTACGCATCATTGATTCTCCTCTTCTCATAGCTGCAAAGTTAAACCTAATATAAAAAAAATGTTCAGCATACAGAAGCTCGTAGAAATGTGACTCGGTGGGTCTCAGCAGAGCTGAGGTGTTGTAACGTAGCTCTGGAACATCAGCAGTCACGTTCCTGTCTGCTTTCACTTTTTGCATCTTACCTTCCATCCATCTTCGCCTCTTTTGTTGTAATTCACTTCTTTCTGTCCTTCATTCCTTGTGCCCTTCCCCCCATTCCTTCCTTCCTGCCCTCATTGAGACCGAGACCCCCAGAACACTGAGACCTGGAGGGTCAGGAATTTCTACATAAAAATGCAAAGGAACCCTGCGACAGACAGGCCGGGGGAGGGGGTGTAACATCTGGACTACGTTTTAAGCACAGAGTTATAAAACACATCAGATCTTAATTGAAAAATAGTCATGCCTGACATCCTTACCGATATGGAATGGGCAATGTATGAGGAACAAAGGATGCCACTTCATTTAACCAAAACGATTAACCCATAGAGGGCTTCATCCAGTCACTGAGAAAGTGAAATTGAAAAACTGGTGCGGCAGGCTGGTCCAGTTAACTCGGATCTCATTGCAAAAACTCCAAATGGTTCTCAGTGGTTTGTCTGCCCCTTACAATGTCGGGGCATGTTCCTCATGAGATGGCAGATGGTGTCCTGGGGTGTCTCCTCCCACATCCTGACCAGGTTCATCACTGAGCTCCTGGGCAGTCTGAGGGGGAACCTGGTGGCGTCAGATGGACCTAAACATGATGTCCCAGAGACGTTCTGTTGGATCTAGGTCAGGGTAGCGTGGAGACCATTGGTATCAATTCCTTCATCTTCCAAGAACTGCCTGCATATGCTTGCTACATGAGGCCGGGCATTATGACGCACCAGGAGGAAGCCAGCACCCACTGCCCCCTGGAAGGGTTAGGGTCTATCACTGGGTCTGAGGATTTCATCCTGTTATCTAACAGCAGTCAGGGTGTCATCGTTTATCCTGTACAGGTCTGTGCGTCCCTCCATGGAGACGCCTCCCCAGACCAACACTGACCCTCCACCAAACTGGGCCCGCTGACCAATGCTGCAGGCAGCACAACGTTCTCTGTGGCTTCTCCAGACCTTTTAACATCTGAGTGAACCTGCTCTTATCTGTGAAAAGATCAGGATTCTGCTGGTCTCTGGCAAATGCCATTCGAGCTGCGCGATGCGGGCCAGTGAGCAGCAGACCTCCTAGAGGATGCCGGTCCATCAGGCCACCCTCGTGAGGTCCGTTCGCTCAGAGGCATTCCTGGCACTCGCCTGCTGGGGGTCACTTTGTAGGACTCTGGGAGTAGTTATCCTGTTCCTCCATGCACAGAGGAGCAGCTTTTGGTCCTGATGATGGGTTAAGGACCTCCGACGGCCCTGTCCATCTCTCCTAGAATCTCCTCCACACTCTTGAGACTGTGCTGGGAGTCACAGCAAAGGTTCTGGCAGTGGCACCTTCCTGGTTGAGCTTGACTGCCTGTGCAGCCTCTGTAGGGTCCAGGCACTCCGTCCTGGTACAGTAGTGACTGTAACTGAAAAGTCACTACTAAAAGTAGTGAACAACAGCTAAAAAACGAGGAGGGAAAAATTTGTCTGCGGCCTCCACCTGCCAAACCATCCCTGTTTATGGGGTCGTCTCCTTGTTGCCCCTTTAGTGTTGCCCCTGGTGTTAATGTCATTACCACCAAAACAGCCGACGCTGATTGACATTCCCCTCTTCTACTGAACAGACCAGATCAATGATCCACGAGTTTATTTAAGATGACATCATACCCGGATTAAAAAGCGTTCCTTTAATTTCTTTGACCAGCGTACTTATCGTCACAGACATATATACGTAGACGCCTCATTGTGCACAGGTTTGCACGTCGACGTCAGCGCCATATTTTATGTGGCAGAAAGCATTTCACGCCTATGTTCCCTGCATATATGTTTTATATTTAAGAAATTATATATATATATATATATATATAGATAGATAGATAGATAGATAGATAGATAGATAGATATAGATATATAGATATATATATAGAGAGAGAGGTGTTATGAATATAAAAATCAATTGGTTTAATCTAAACATTGTGATCTTCATTATTTCATAAAACCATGTGAACCTTTTAAGATCTGGTAGAGACACAGATTAGGAACAGAGATAAAATTACTAATATGAGAAAAAAGTCAGCAGAATAAAGTAACAAAAAACGACAAAATATCTCATATTATGAGAAAAGCGTCATATTATGAGAACTAAGGGGGGGCATTTCCAGAATTATCACAGTTTGCAGAACTATTTCAGTCCTGGAGTAATAGGGCCAGGTTAGATTCTTTTAATTATTTTTATTCATTACGAGAATAAAGTCTGGAGAACGAAGCCAAAGGGATACGAAATAAACTCCTAATATTACGATATATTAATATTAGCAATATAATATATTAGTATTATATTATTAAAGTCCCTCTGATACTGTTTAAGTGTCTGAGTCTAACAGCAGGTTTGGCACATTCAACATGGCGGACGCTCTGACTCATCCGCAGCGTAGGCAGACCCCGCCCAACGAGGCGTCTACGTATGTGATGTCTATGCTCATCCTGACCCAAACTGAGCGAAGTTCTCACTATGGGCCTGTTTAACACGCTTCTGTTCATTTATGCGTTTGTGGTGAAACAATACATTTGACAACTGCTTCTAGGTTCCCGTGGCGTCTTTAGCCTACGCTGTATGTTATAGATTAATAACCCCAGCCACCGGCGGTCTCTTTGCGTGCAGGGGCGTGGCATTCAAGGGCAGTACCATTGGCCTGGCGCCGCTCAAAACCATGTGCTCCGAATACCAATCGGGTGGCGTGAACACGGTAAGAGACAGAGGCCGACTTTAACCGTGCTTTTAAATAAGTGGAAATGAACCTCTTGTCATTGCCACCACAAGCCTTCATGGTGTTCTAATTAATTGCTGTCATGTGGGGGTGCCAAGGACCACTCGCCACAGCCTGTCGGGGTCGCCGCCACCATCGCACACGAGATGGGCCACAACTTTGGCATGAACCACGACAGAGAGGGCTGCTGCCAGGCCAAAGCGGAAGACGGTGGCTGCATCATGGCCGCCGCCACTGGGTATGACGCACAAACCGGAAACAGCGGGAATTCAAGTTATTTCGCTTTGAAAGAAGCAGGACCTAAGGTTTTGGCTTGTGTGTGTCCCCCGTCCCCCCTTCTTCTTTCCACCTGCGCAGGGCTCCGTTTCCCAGCGTCTTTAACGATTGCAACCTGAAGGAGCTGAAGAGGTACCTGAGCTCCGGAGGAGGCAAGTGTCTCTTCAACCTGCCGAACATCAACTCGCTGTACGGAGGGCAGCGCTGCGGCAACGGTTACCTGGAGCAAGGAGAGGAGTGTGACTGCGGAGAGGAGGAGGTCAGGAGGAGTCCGTGCACAGCCGCGTTTCGTTTCGTTTTGTCGCGTGGTTTTTTTGACGTTTTGCTCTGCCCAACCTTTCCGGCCAGGAATGCACCACTCCCTGCTGTAACGCCAACAACTGCACCCTGAAGGCCGGAGCCGAGTGCGCCCACGGAGTCTGCTGCCATAACTGCAAGGTATGCGGCTTTAGGTTAAGGCAGGGGTGTCAAACTCATTTTGGTTTAGGGGCCGCATTCAGCTTAATCTGATCTCAACAGCGCCACACGAATTAACTCATTGCAAGATTAAATAGAACTAATAAATGTGGACTTGTTGATTTTTATATTAAGTTAATTTCACTTTTACACAATATATTATGAATAACCTCAGCGTTTTTAAGAAAAGTATGTGCAATTTCAACAATACTTTTACTCAGTTAAACATTTACTTGTGCATTATGCATAAGAACTGATCACAGTGATTATACAATGTTGAAAAACATTTATTCACATTTTTTTGGAACTTAAAAACACTGTCCTGCATGACAAAATACATCAAACAGATAAAAATTAAGAAATGATTTGAATTTTTCCACACCTGAAGCTTAATCTGCTAATTAAAACACAGCGCCCCTCGTGGACAATATAGGAACTGCATATTTTCAATTAAACGAAGTACATGTTTTTTTCAATAATTGTTTTATCATTCTTTTCCTTTTATCTTGTCCACTTGTGAAAGTCAAATCTGATGAGCTCTTTGTGGCATCCTTATTTGCCATCTGCCAGACAGGACACTGGGGGGGGAAAAAAATTTTTTTTTTTTTTTTTATATATGATAATGCTCTAGCCACAGGGCCGACTAAAATTGTTCTCGGGCCGGACCCGAAGCCCGACGGGTGGGAGGAGTAAAAGAGGGATCCTTATTTTTTGTACACCACCTGGGTTAAGGGATGGTGAGGCGGGAAAGAAATATGGTTTCCCCTATTTGTCATTAATGAATCAAAATCTCCTTTTTTTTCCTTCCTGACCACCGGGTGTTTTTAAAAACCGGGAGGCAGAAAGCCCTGCGTGGCTTTTGCTGACTCATCGTAGCGTCTTTTCTGTGTCGCGCTGTGTAGATAAAGAGCCCAGGAGAGCTGTGCCGGGCCACCTCCGGGCTCTGTGATCTGCCAGAGTACTGTGACGGAAAGTCGGAGTCGTGTCCCTCCAACTTCTACCTGGCGGACGGCTCGTCGTGCGCCCACGGGCGGGCCTACTGCTACACGGGCATGTGTCTCTCCCTGGAGCAGCAGTGTCAGTCTCTCTGGGGACAAGGTGGGTAAACATCATCTGGAAAACTTCAGTTCAGTTTTAAAGTTTCACAATGGGAGAAAATATGTTTAGCAATGGAAGCAACGCCAACCGTAGCCTCTGCTGCTGGTAATTAAATATGCAGCCTGATATTGCCACAGGAGAAGGGCATCTTTGATCATTCCTCTTCTCATCACCTCTCCAGATCAGACAGAATCGTCTCTTATGCTCGCTTCAGCTCCAAGTTGAGCTACTCATCTGCTAAAAGACCCAGTGGCAACCCGTTTTCCGTTTTATGACAGAGGCCGTCAGATTTCAGTCACACGTGTCCACAAACGCATCCCTCGTTTATGCCCAGACCCATCTGGAGTGTTTCTTGCTTTAAAGATCCTTAATCTGTTGTACGCAAAACACACTTTTCCCAGAAGAGGTGAGAAACGTCAGCCCATCCTTTGACATTGAGCTTTTGAGATTTTTGATCACCTCCCTTACGTGCTCACAGCTCAGTGGCGAGATCAACGTTGATCCAGCCTCGACGTTTACTGGCCTGCAAAGACATCTACATCTGCTTTACTCGAAGCGGCATGCTGGGATGTCCGTCCCGTTTTGAAGAAAGAAACAGAGTTAAAGTTCGATTGTGCCTCGCCACATTTATAACTCATGGTAAAAGTCCTGAGGAGTCCTAAAACGTGAGCCAATCGTTGGCCACTTTTTGAAGCGTTTTTAAAATGTAAAACTGTTTATTTCACAGTGTCTGTCTCCATGGAACAAGAGGATGCTCTTAGATGCTCACAAAACCGCTGCTCCATTAGACTTACTCAGATACAAATGTGCTTATATAGTATGCTTTTAGGCCCTGAAAGGTTTTGTATTTGCTGCGGTTAAGAGAGCTACTGTTGATACAACATTAAGTGTTTTTGTTCTGACTCTTAAATAACAGTGGGTGGATTATGCCTAATTTAACTACTAGGATTCTGATCATCTTACACATGAACTACAGGGTATTCTAACATCCAAATCACCAAAGTCCAGTGGCGGCTGGTGAAAAGAAATCTTGGTGGGGCTGGCCAATAGATTTCCCTGCCTAACCCAGTACATGCATTTAAATTAAAAGTCGGAAAATTACTACGATTCCACAATAAGCATTTAATTAATAAAAAAACATTGTTCACAAAGGATTATTTTGGTGTTTTTGTCCTATCCTCTAATCCTTTTCACAGACTCATGCCAGAGGGTTTGCATACATTGTACATGTACGTATATTATTACGAAACAAACGTTTACGTCTTGACTTAAATATGTATCCTAATTTTTTATTTATATAATGATTTAAGTAGAACAATGACTAGTGCAAAATTAAGTTGTATTTACCGGAGATAAAGTGTAGACTGCAAATTCTGTCATGATATGATGGCTCCCACAGTCGATTGGCATCCTGCATCCTTTTCATTGAAATTATCCATTTCTTTCTTCTTTCTTCGGTAAACGACAGAAACATACATCCGACGATTTGGAATGCCTCCGTGTGAAACAGGGAGCACAACAAGTCGTAGGCATTGTTTAGATTCCAAAAATAAACTAAAACTACACTCTAATTCACCCGTTTTGTCACGCTGGTAAGCGAAAACAGTGCTGTGTTTTGCCAACCACCGTGACCCGGATGTAGCGCGGATGTAGCTCGTGACGTCACGCGTGAAGTGCACCTATCACTGTGCAGCTAGGGCTACTACTCCAGGAGCTCCAAAGCCATTCATTTTGGCGATGCTGATTGGCCAAATATTTATAAATCTTCCCTAGCAACAGTATACGATTAGTTATTTCGCTACACTTGTAGGGCTACTTGAGTCACAGCCCCACAAAGTGTAGAAGAAGAGAAATGATACGTTCTGTTGGTGGAAATGCACTGTTAAATGAGTAGAAGTGTCAATTAGTAGAAGTGTTTCAATAATTCTTATTACATGTAGCCACATACTATTAAGTAAAAACTGACATTGATAATACTTTTAAAATCTATATATATTTTGACTTTTACCCTCCACATCTAGGGAGGGCAGCGCCCGAGCGCCCCCTATTGCCCAGCCGCCACTGCCAAAGTCTAAGACCATTTTAAAGGACCAGCATGTATCTTACATTTTCTTATCTATGCTGGACACGGTTGGTTATTTATGTCTGCTTCATACAGTTTAACAATCTTACAAAGCTTTCAATTATTGGGGCTGATCGGCACCCTACTTGAGATGTTGTCCCTCCCTGAGGTTGTGTTATAGTCTCCCTGGAGAGTCTTTGATGTGCTCCGGGAGCTGGATCAGAACCAGAAGGAAGACCATCTGGTCCTCAGCAGGTGGACCCTGCTCACAGAGGGATATGTGTGTGTGTGTGTGTGTGTGTGTGTGTGTGTGTGTGTGTGTGTGTTTTCCCGTATCGTTACTGTGGATTTTCTTTCTCCAAACCGCAGACGCTCGCCCAGCCCCCGACCTGTGTTTCATAGAGGTGAATAAAGCGGGCGACATGTTCGGCAACTGTGGCAAAAACCAAGAAGGAAAATACAGGACCTGTGGAAGCAGGTGAAGATCAAAACATCAGGAGACGTTCCTTTGCTCGCCCCCCCCCCCCCCCCATCGCTAACGCATGTCTTTATCGTTGCGTTCTGACCACTCTAGGGATGCCAAATGCGGTAAAATCCAGTGCTCCGCCTCAGCCTCCAAGCCCATCGAGACCAACGCGGTGCGCATAGAGACCACGGTGAAAATGAACAGCAAGAGGACCGTGTGCCTGGGGACGCACGTGTACAGGCGCGGCCAAGTGGACGAGGAGCCGCAGGGGGACACTCTGGACCCGGGCCTGGTCATGACGGGAACCAAGTGCGGCGACAACTCTGTGAGTAGTGTGACCATATGCTAAGAGGGATTTACAGAAGTAGTGAAATGTGAAATCCTCTCATTAGACTTCAGTCCCTCTTTCGAGAGTTTTTTTTTCTTCACTGCATGGTGACTCCATTCTGTTTCGCCACTTCTCTAACGCCCTTCCTCCCGACGCTCCTTTTGTTCTAACAGATCTGCTTTAATGGAGAGTGCCGCAACGCATCGTTTCTGAGGGCGGATGAGTGCAACGCCAAATGCCACGGACACGGAGTAGGTCCCAGTGGGTTTATGTGGGCTTGTTGGACATGTCTGGTGGCTGGCCTGTAATTACTGGAAGCTACCATCTTTGGCAACAGGAGCACAATAGCTATTTGAATTATTTCCCTTATAAAATTTTATGTGATGAGCTCACCTGCATCATATAAAAATGCTATTTCTCATACTGAAAGCCCACCCCCAAACTATTATGAGCTCACCCGCAAAATACATGGAATAATATGGCAATTATTATTTTCCTCATATTGTGCCGCTTTAATTTTTTAAAGTGTCAAAAGGCGAGCTTGCTTATGGATTGGGACGGCCTGTGTGGCTTTTTTAATACCACCATTCAGTTTTAAGGCGGTGCTGTAAAGATTACTGACAAACTTCTGTAAAACAAAGAAAAAAGGAGAATTTAGAGAAAAGACAAAATACACATCCTAAAAATAAAATTCTTGTCAGTCTATTCTTATTGGCATTGAAAGGGCATAAATCATTGTTGACATGCAGATTATATTCCTTACACACTAATGTCCATGTTCTAAGTCAAGTAATGTTTGAAAAAAGCATGAAAGAAAGAAACCTGGGGAGGAGAACGTCTAAAGCGATGGTGTCAGAGAGCAGAAAGACGCCCTGCCCAGGAATTTTAAAGCGCTCCGCAGCGAGCCCCAGCCTACCTGTAACCTACCACAGTGATAGATGGTCGACTCTGACCAACAGATGGAGCTCAAACACCAAAATAAAATTGTGCCAGCATTCAGGTGGACAGAACGTCTGCTCCGGATCTGACTCCAGAATTGTGGCATAGTGATGATTTATTCTAGCAAGCCATAGAGTGATGTGAAACGTAGCTGCAGTGAACGGAAGCACCTGTAAGTCTCGCAGTCGTTCTGTGTTACCGGGGACGGTTTAATCATCGTGGGTGTAATTCAGCAGGGAGGTTTGGACAGGATGGTTATTGATTTGTTCAGGTTAGCAAGGGTTTTGTACTGACTGAGACAGAAAACACACAAAAACAAACATTCTCTTACCTAAGAACTGTTCACTCATGACCAACACCGTAATCTGTTTATTATCCTGCAGAAAGCAGGCTTAGAGCAAAGATGTTGTTTTTGGTCGGTGAAGAGAAAGCCTAGCTCCACTCATCCATCTGGGACCTCTCCATAGGAATGGCGTTTCAGAAGGCTGGGCCTTATCAAAAATCCTTGCATATGATTGGATAAGCCACTTGTCTGTCATCTTTATCGACGTGCTATTTCAACCAGTCACACCGAAGCTAACCCGTGACGCTGATGAGAGCGACGCAGGAAAAAAACAAAACTTGCCAAATCCGGTCGGGAGAAGGGCGAAAACATGGTTTCCACCAACAAAAGCCTTCAGAGCCGTTCTCTGATGTTCTTTTAATGAAACAATATTAGGTAGATTGGAAGAAATAACAGCATCAATGTTAACGCTTGCTTCCTCAATGCGAGCCGCCATTGCTGTCTGAATCAAAACAGTCTCACGTCACGGTCGCTTCTCCACTACGTCACATCTATGAAAATCCAGCCCTGCGTCCTGATTGGTTAGACAATAAAATTGGTTAAAGAGATCACTCTCTGTGGAAGATGTCCCAGATGGATGTGAGTGAAGCTAGGCAGAGGTAAGCGGAACGAAATTCATCTGGCTCGTCAGGTTATGCTTTTCCTGCATAGTAAAAAATAAATATATATATATATATATATATATATATATATATATATATATATATATATATATATATATATATATATATATATATATATATATATATATATATATATTTGGTAAGTAAAAGTGCGCACTTCCTATAAATCCATTCAATATAATTCATTTAGAATTTTTATTTATTTAAAAAAAACATCTGTTTTATATTTTAAACAGCTGGTAGTCCTATATTGCGCTTCCAGATAAAACACCTTCATTCATATACAGCCCCTTTCAGTTTGCTTCAAAACCTCTGTTTGTGTGAAAACAGTGTTTTAAAACTTATCTCCTCTAAAAGGCAACAGAAAGGCCCTCAGTGACTCACTTGTTTCATGCTTTTAAGATTTGTAGGTTACCTCGCTCTAAAATAGGACGATATCTGCCCTTTAAGTCAACTTCAGACCTAACCATAGGGACTCTGCCGTTCCAAGGTGCCGGCACGTGCGTCTGTGTCGTGAATGTAGGCCCGGTTCTTCGGGGGAACAATTTGCCGTGACGGTCAGCCTTGTTCTTCTCGTTCCAGCTGTGCAACAACAACCAGAACTGCCACTGCGAGCCAGGCTGGGCTCCTCCCTGGTGCAACCAGAGTGGGTCAGGGGGAAGTGTGGACAGCGGACCCCCCAAGAGTCCAGGTGAGGCGCACGTTGAGGTCTGCCGTGTTGCCAGATTGTCTAACTTCGCTGCCACCCGACGGGATCCTACTTCTTTGGATCGTTTTGTTTACGCTGTCGTTTTACGCTCCAATAGGTATTCCACTTCCAGTGCTGCTCCTCCTGGCTCTGTTTGTGGTTCTGGCTACTTTTGGACTTTGGTTCTGCTACAAACACAGACTCGGCCCGCTGAAAGGCTTTCCTCCTCCACCAGTGCCAAAGTATGTCATTTCATTGTTATCTCATCGGGTTAAATCCAAAGGATTTGCAGCGGCAGCTCTGACATGTCACGTTCCTCTTCAAGTTTTTTTTCTCCGTTTTGTATTCACTGTGGTTCGTTGATCTTCTGGTGCAAAACCTCAGATGTTCAGAAACGGATGAAAGCAAACCTATGGAGACTGAGCCTCAGGTCGTCGGCCACATCAACCGCACTTTCCGTGCGACGAAGCAGGATGCGGTAATAAACAATAAGCTATCATGACAGGGATGTGAGGGTAAAGTAGGGTTACTTGGTACTAGTCGTTGATTTCTGCTGTGTTCTTTCATGCGCGGACAGTCTACACCTCATCCCAGCCCGTCGTGCCCCGCTCGGCCCAGACAGGCAATAGTGCGTCCAGCGGATAAGCCTCCTCCCGTCCCCGCCTGCGCAGCCGACCACAAAGAAATCAGGAAGAAGCCGCCGGCCCCCTTCCCGCCGGTCGCCTGTCCTCCTCAGAAGCAGACGGCTCCTCAGGGATACCTGCCTCTCTGTAAGGCAGCTCAGAGCACCGGACAGAGACCGAGCCCCGTGTCTCCAACGCTTCCAGTCCCTCCATCTTTACCCTCGCAGGACCCCAAAAGGCCGCTGCGACCAGACCCCCCGAAGAGACCTCCGCCACCCTGTCCAGTCAGCAGGCAGAGTGCGGTAAATGCTTCTGAAGACATTTCTGTATAAATATAGAATTGTTATCTTAGGAAACACAGTAGTAAATGTCTTTTTTTTGTTTTTCTATTTTTTTTTTTTTTAGGAACAACACAATGGTAATGGGAAGAGGCTTCGGCCTGCAAATAAAGTGATGCTGCGAGGAAGTGAAGCTTTGGCTCCATCTGCTGGTCAGAAAATGCCAAACAGGTAAAATAAACAGGTTTATGAAGGCGTCTTGAAAAATGTATTCCTACCTTTTTATACTTTTACACATTTATCACGTTAAAGCTAGCATTACAGCTCAATCTGTTGGGATTTTACATAACTGGCCAAAATAAAGTGGCTTATATTTGGGTGAAAACGGAAACATTTACTGTATTACTGTCAGGCACACCGGATTCTAAGGCGCATTAAATATTCTTCCCAAGTGTGTAACATCACTCCGCCCCTCCGCGCACACAGCTATATCCTGATAGGGAGAGCTATCCGTCTCTGCCCTGTTTCTAACGTAAGGCCAAAATAAACTTAACTATTTATTAATACGTTTATTTGATAGGGACAGAACAAAAAAACAACAACATTGTTACAAGTGCAACCGATGCAATGTTCATTGGTCATCTAACTAATGGCTAATTTGCAGACCAGGTCACTAAAACAAAACAAATACAAGCAGTAAGATACAAAGAGGAAAAACTTACAGAACATGTAATACAGACTATATACAAAATTTGTGAGCACGTTGTACCACATAAGTACAAAAGTAATCATATATAAGGTTCACCATCAATTTTTGAGAAAATGTAAGGATTTTAAGTGCGCCTTATAGTGTGAAAAATAGGGTATATATACATTTAATAACTGGAAAAGTGCTCATCCATCTTGCCATCAACTCTCAGCTACGTTGTCCTACCTCCAGATAAACATGATGCAGCCACCACCATGTCCTGCAGCACATAGGTCCCCTCTGACCAGAGCGTATTCGTCTACATGTTCTCCCATATGTGGCTCACATCACAATTATGCACTACTTTGTTTTTGTCTATGAGATAAAGTCCTTCCCAAAATACATTGATGTTTGTGGTTGTCAGGTAACACAATGTGGGGAAGAAAAGCTAAGAGTTTGGATACCTTTGGATGGCGCAGTGAGTTATGTTTGTTTATACCGTTAAACCTCCTAACAGCTTCTCATTTTTGCACCTTGTCGTTCCAGAGTTTAGACGAGAAGCTCAGGAAGGCACTGGGACCACCTCTTACATCCAGAACTGGACTGCCTTGCACTGTGGATTATGTTTTAAGTCTAAGATTCAGGCCTCACTGACAATTTGACAACTCACACGTCTTGATTTGTCCACATGAAATCGCCGGAGCTGTGAATTTTCTTTTATTTTTAACTTTAATGCGCTTGATGTGGATGGACAATTTTTTTTAGAGCTATTTATTCAAGAAGATCATCATCAAACTATGAATGTCTTATATTAAGAAAACGTATGAAAAAAAACGGCATTTTGACCTTTGTACATGTGAATGATATTAAGTAATTAATAGCTTTCAGCTGATGTCATGGTAATCACAGAAAATCTTCCAAGCATGCTGTAAGTTTACGCTTAGGATGAAAGAGCAACGTCAAAAAAATGTGAGGGATTTAAACGTTTATTGGACTTTTTTGTTGTTGATTTTTTTTATTGTCCAATTGCAGATGTACATGTCTGTCAAACAGCTTGAAGCCATTAAAAGGTCGTTCCAAAATAATTATTGTAATAATGATTTCATTGTCTAGTATTAAAGTGTCACTTTTACGTCCCCATTTCATCCCGAATAACTTGTATTTACTGATTCTGACCCTGACAATCTGATTTTTAAATTTTTTTTATCTGATTTACATTAATAGCTAAACTGAGCCATATTTTCAAACAAGTTTCATTCAGTTAATCTAAAACACACACATACACACGCAGACACACACACAAAATGATTGTAACAATTACATGTGATTGTGAAAAAGTTCAAAATATCTCTTCAAACTGCAGCTTGGGTCACGCTTATAGATTTATTGTCATCCGTCCATCCATTTCTCAGTACTGTGGTGTCATCGTAATTCCATTTAAATCATTCTGCTGATTGGCATGTTTTACCCTGTCACCTGACCTATGCAAATAGATGCAAGCCTGCATCTGAAACTGGAAATCAAATAAAAACTTGTCCACGTCTTTTTGTATTTTGCAGTTTGTAAACATAAAACTGAAAGTCTGGAACTGTTGCATGTTGCAATGCACGTGCAATAAACATGATCCAAAGCTTAATTTTTGCCGGCCACGGCGGGGTTCATCGGGCCTTGCTTTCAGTTTGCCTACAGGGGTCCGTGCACGGCGAGGTTTAAATCGCTTCCCTCCCTAGTACAGCTGGAAATGTTGAAATGCTCCTGCCCTTTAGATCTCTGCAGCCTTTGCTGAGATGAAAGCGCTCCCATTTATTCTAATCAAAAGGCTGCTAAATACCAGAGGCCAGACCCGCTGAACTAACCAACCTCCGGCGCTACCAGACCCCACGTCACCGCCGCCCGCTCTCACAAACACTCCCCCCCATCGGCGCCGCACAAACTGAAGAGCCGGGCGATGTTCGCTTCAGGCCCAAAGGGCGGCGACGGGCAACTGTGACTGACAGCCGAGGTTTTTTTTTTTTTTTTTTGCCTGTGGCTTAATTGCAGTCAGCTTCTCCTGCTGAGCGTAATTAGCGTTCAGTGGCGTGTCACTTCCAGTAGAGTTTCATTTATTAGAGATGATGATTGGCTAAGGGATAAAACACAGGGGTGAGACCCCTGTCTCCCCTCTCAGTGGGAGGGAGAGCTCAGCGAGGGGGGGGTTGCAGTAAAGAGAGAATCTCACCTGCTGAAAGGTCCCCTGCCTCGCGTAACCACCCAATTAGGCTCAGGCTGCTGTTTTTTTTGTTTTTTTTTTTCCCTCGCTTGCAACGTTGAGGGTCCTACAAATGTCTTGGCACCAGCTTTCTGTTAAGCTTTTAGACCTTAATGGTCACTGTGTGATCCACCTCTGATCAATCTAAATTACAGGACGTCCTAAACCATCCACCCAAAGATAGAGATGTAGCCAAGAGGTCTACGGTAACTCTGGAGGAGCTGCAGAGATCCACAGCTCGGCTGGGAGGATTTGCTATTGACTCCACTTGCCCTTCTTGAAGTTTATCCTAAGCCATGAGGAGGACCTGTAAGTCTGCGGAAGAAGACGCTCTGGTCAGACGAGAGCTCCGCAGAGACTCTTTGGCTTGCAAAAGACTATTTGTGGCCAAAACCTTAACACTGCACATCATCATCATCATCATCATCCAGATAACGGCGTCCACACTGTGAGGCATGGCGGTGTCAGCATCATGCTGTGGGGGGGTGACTTCCCTCAGCAGGTACCGGGAAGGTCGACCCCTTCCAACAGGAGCATCCTACCACCGAGTGGTTGGTGTCTGAGTAAATGAATGTGGCGTGATAAGATGTGAAGAAGAATTGCATGTAGGCAAAGACCAGCGATCTTCATAATGTTTCTGTGTCCCCATCAATGGCTGCAATCTGCAGGCCTGCACAGTACCGTCTTTGTTGTCTCAGTGGTAAATACCAAGGTACTACCAAGGATCGTTGACATAAAAATACAACCGGTAACAGAACATTGTATTATACTGCATGAAATCATAATAAAAAACATGTGAATTGGTGTGTTTAGGTGACAAAAGGTTCATCCAGGAAAACCCATTTAGACTGCTGCTGCTTTGCTGCCCCCCCTGGCACCGGAGCTATTGATTTGATGAAATGAGGGATGAAATGAGGGTCACAGAGGTGTCTCTGAGTGTAATGTGCTACCCTGCGTGAAGGAAAACAAGGGTTTAGCAAAAAAAAATCAAATAAACAACAAAAAACGGCTTCTTTTTTTGCAGGAAAACAAACTCAGCAGGAGGCTGGCGTTTTCGCCAAAGTTCTTTGCTCCGAATATTAGCATCTGCAGTTGTGTTCACTGCCCAGCTCTTATCGTGTATGATAAGAATTTTTCATTTTGTTCAACAGATATTTTAATGATGAAAAAATTGGAGAGATTAATTTGTAACGGTTTATGTTTGTCGATGCTCAGCATTCTGCCACACATTTACTGGTAGCTACTTTAATGCAATGAAACGTTTTAGCCATTTCTTTTGGATTTCATTGAGATTTACAGTCTAAACCTGTTTATTGATTGTAAAGAAACTACATGCTCTTTGAATTCTAACTTTTTCTGTACGTAATACAAGGGGTCCACTTTAGGATCTAGCGTAATGTAAATCTAGAGTCAAGTATAGAAAACCGTACAGATAATTTTGCGCTGTCATCATTTATTAAACAGAAACAAAGCCATGAAGGAAAAGCAACGCAAATGTATTGAAAGACTAATCGTGACCAGGTTCCTTCAATGACATTTAGCGGGGCGGTAGCTGCATCTGTGGAGGATGCAGGAGTTTAGGCAGGCAGGACAGTATTAATGACCTGAGAGAAATACCTGCTGCTAGGCCTGGACGATAATTCAGTAACAATATAGAATCGATCGATAGAAGTGTGGTGCCATAGAAAAATAGAAAAAGGGTCAATAAAAGTTTAAATAGAAGAACAGTTTTCCTCCTTTTGCATTCTAGCCTGCTGTGTAGTTCAATGCTACAGTAACGTCCTCCCAACCAATCACAAACGCAGACCCAGGATTGTCCGTCACCAAGCTCCGCCCCCTCCAAAGAGCTCAGAGAGCATTTGTTCTTTTTTAAATACTTGCAGTTTTGGTAAAAAGTTGGTTAAATAAATGGCTGGTTTTGAATTAAGTGTTTGTGTTCTTTATTTAAACATAGCTCCTTAAGCAACAGCACAAAACAGTCAGGGCTTAAAATATGTGTTTACCGATATCGAGCAATGCGATTTCTATTTTATTTTTATATATATCGTCCAGCCTGACCTGCTGCTTTTATAACTGCTTGAGGTTCGCCAACCAACAAACAAGGCTGACAATCAAGAAGAAAATATTTCAGAGAAGTCGCCGCTCTTTTTAAGAGTGGATGTTCAGACCACGCGATGCTCAGAGAGATCGTAGAACAAGCCTCGGCTGGCGCGTCAATTTCAAAGCACACGATGGCGCAATTAGAAAAAGACTCGATGAATGTGCTTGTTTGGAGAAAGCTTCTTCTTTGAAAAAAATAAATAAAAGGATTCCACCTGCACGAACTGTAAGTCTTCCTAAACAATGTCCAAATCAGAGACGTTTGACCCCAACATGCAGCTCCCCTTGGGGACCAGCTGCTTACGTCGAGGGGCCAGAGGTTTAAACGAGAGCGCCTGGAGGACAACCGTCACCGTGTGTTTGTCTTTGAAGGCCCTGCAACGACACAGCGTTTTCTATCTGCAGCTGGTGGAAAAGCTGCTCCTTTTCTTCTGGTCAGGTGTAGAGATGTAGCCGTTCTCCTCCACCTCCAGTGTTTACGCTGCGGGTCAGAACCCCGGGGACTGATGACGGGTTATACAGTGGAAGTGTTGCTCTGATTGAGCGAGTTGCCTCTGGCGATAAAAGGTCGACATAAATAATCAATGAGGGGGGGAAATGTCAGAGAGGAAGGGAGAGAGAAAACAGGAGTTGTTAGGGAGCTGACGTGAATAAGTCTTATTTTTTATTTTATTTTTTGCACTTTAGTAAAGTAACATTTTAGTCCCTAGTCTTTAAAGATGGTTGCTTTTACATCCACCATGCTCATTTAAATCTACGCAGAAACGATTACCTGATGAAACCCCCGCACAAGAGAGACCACTGACACCTCACCAGAGCCCAGACCCGAGCTTTAATTAGAACCCCTGGTAATTCAAAAGGGTTTCCCTGTGAAAACAGACTTAATGATTCAACGCCAGCAGGAATCAGTCCCACGGAGGCCCTGCTGTACCTGTGTGTGTGAATGTTCAGGAATCGCTCTCCCAGCACAAACCCGACAGAAACTTCGACTCGGACTCAAACTCAGGCCAACGTTTTGACAACGGATTTATTGAAAACACTTTCCATTTAGACACACATCGCGAATAGATACGTCCCGCAGCGCAGGTAAAGAAAGACCTTTTACTGTCACGCCGGCTGTTACACCACTTTTTATTATTCATAAATACAATGACGACACAGCTGTATATTTTGAGCATTCATGTTAAATTAAGAATCTCACATTGTAAACTTACGTAGAGGTCAACATTATTTGCAAACACTTTGAGCCGGCTTTCATTTTCTACGTAGAAAATAATGTTTTTGTCATCCTAATATAAAGCTTTAATTTACAGGCACCAATGACTACCTTACAAATCGCAAAAGGTTTTCACAAATGCAGATGGCGATGCTCTGATTGCAGTTCTTACCTTGGAGCAACATTGCACAGACAGAGGAGAGAACATCGATGATTTACATTGCAGCGGTTGGCGGAGCTGTGTTTGGGAATCAGCCGGAGAGGAGCTTGTTATTTTTCAGCTTCTTGGGTCTGGTTCTCCCACGGCACTGGATCGTTCTCATCTGTCTGCAGTCCGGTCTCCCTGTCCTGCCAGAACTGCTCCACGTCGGGCAAGACGATCCCGTCTTTGAGGCTCGCCCTGTCCGCCTCTTTCTCCCCTCTAGGTTTGCCTTGCTCCGGCGGAGGCTGAGCCTCGCTGCTGATCTCCTTGCTGGAGCTGGTAGGGAGCCCCTTCTCCTCCCTCAGCTGCCCCGAGGTCTCCGGTCGGGGACAGGGGGACTGGAGAGAGGTAGGGTTATGGGGTCCGGGCTTTGGCTTCGGCGGCGGCTGTTTGCGTAGGGTGAGGCGCCTCCACAGCCCCCGGTAACTCTCTCTGAACTCCTCAGAGAGGAAGAGGACAATCAGAGGGTTGACCAAAGACAGGGTGAAGGTGAGCAGCTGAGCGGAGAGGGCGAGGAAAAGGGGAGGAGAGGCGCTCAGTGGCTGAGCTCCTTGGGTTTCTTTCTCTGCGAGGTGGCGCTCCCAAAGCCACACCACCCACTGGGGAAGCCACAGGACAGCCATGGCCAGGGTGAGGCAGAAAAGCATCAAGGTGAGCCTGCGGGATCGGATCTGCGTGCGCAGGTTCTGAGACTTGGTGGAGCGACGCTGGCAGTGGCCATACGCCTTCCAAAAGTACATGAGGGCGAAGCCGAGCGGTGCGCAGTAGACCCCCAGAGGGTATGCTTTGACGTACACGGACATGAAGTCCCTGGCTTCTGGAGGAAGCATCAGCACGCACGCGAGCCGGCGGACGTCCCTGCGCAGCTCGGCAAACAGCCACAGGGGGATGGTGACCGAGCAGGCGGACAGCCAGATGAAGAGGAGCACCACCAGGATGGAGCCCAGGTGGATGCTCACCTGCCGGGTGGGGTTCGACACGTACTGGCTGCAGGCTTTGGCCATGAAAGCCACCGTCAGGCTCTTGGCCACCATGCAGGACTGGAGGAACCAGTCGGCCGTCTTGCACACCGTCCAGCCCAGGCTCCAGCTGGACCTGGAGTAGGAGACGGCCCTGAAAGGGACGGCGAACATCAGCACCAGCAGGTCGGCGAACATCAGGTTGAAGATGAGCGAGTTGATGAGGGACAGCTTGCCCCTGTGAGCGTTCGAGAACAGGATGACCATTGCGGTGAGATTGCAGGCCACGCCCAGGACACAGATGACCCCCAGAATAGCTGGCACCAACACCCGGAGCTCGCCGGGGTCCCGATGGTGGAACAAGCCGGGTCCGTTGAACGGCCACTTGTTGGAGGAGCTGTTCTCCACAGCCGTGCTGTTTCCAACTAGCTTATCCATCGATTTCAAAGATAACCTGGCACAAAAACTAAAAGTAAATGAATCTGACAACTCAAGAGACAGCCAGAAGAACTGAAAGAAAATAACTGAGAGGAAAAAAACTTCGAAAAATTAGGTAATCTGAAGACGTAAACGGGTTTTGGTTGAGAAGATCACAGCAGAGGAGTTCAGAGCAGGCAGTCAGGAGTTTAGAGCGGAGCTCTTGCCCGTGCCCTGCTTTATCCTGAGACGCAGAGATGCAGCCCCTGCCGCGAGTTATAAAGATGACGTTTGATTGACAGCTGCTCTCCCCAGCTGGCTAAAAGCATGCAGACTACACCCACAAGGGGCCAATTAGGCAGGAAAAAGAACGCTGTGTAATGTGCACGATTGAAACGCAACATACCCAACGTTTACATTGGAGGGTTCTCTGGCACAGTTACAATGCGTTTCATTTTAGATTTACATTTTTAAAATCGGGTTCATTGGGTAATCAAGTCTGAAGTTTAGATAGTTTGTACAAAATCGATTCGTATCTGTTAAAGAACGGATTAAACGTAAAGTTCCTGGCAAACGTATTCATACCCTTTGAGCCTTTTCACATTTTGCCCCCTAACAACCTCAAACTTTAATGCTTTTCCACTAGACTTATGTTGTAGTCCAATGCACATTGTTGGGCCACTGTCACCTTTGCCTCCACCTGTAAAGTGGAAGCAAAGCCACGGCATCATTTTGCTTCAAGTCTGAAGTTTAGATAGTTTGTACAAAATCGATTAGTATCTGTTAAAGAACGGATTAAAGATAAAGTGCCTGGCAAACATATTCATAGCCTTTGAGCCTTTTCACATTTTGCCCCCTAACAACCTCAAACTTTAATGTTTTTCCACTGGACTTATGTTGTAGTCCAGTGCACATTGTTGGGCCACTGTCACCTTTGCCTTCACCTGTAAAGTGGAAGCAAAGCCACGGCATCATTTTGCCGAGGGCGCCAAAATGGCCGTACAGCTAATTCCGAAGGCAGGACAAGAAGGAGCGTCGATCAAAGCAGCCATAGGGACCACGCCGGATTCAGAGGAGCTGTGGAGATCCAGAGCTCAGGCTGGAGACTCGGTGGACAGGAAAACTAAGAAATGTGCGCTCAAATTTGGTTCTCATGGTAGAGGGGCCATTTGCAGTTTGTTACAATGCATGCATATGGAAGGTGATGCTCCAGTTGGACGAAAGGAAATGTAACCATTCAGTCTACTTAGAAAACACTATGAGGGGAGAAAAACTAACACTGGTGTGAGTAAAGGCCCACCGTCCCCACTGGCCAGAGTTGATGGGAAGATGGATGGAGCCAGACACAGGGCGATGCTGTGTGAAAACCTGTCAGGAACCTTCCAGCGGAGCAAAGCTCCCAGTCATGCTGCCAGAGCCTCAGGTGAATGATTTAAATCCGGGTCGTCCAAACTTTTTGGCTATTGGGCAGAAATTGTCAAGTCAAAAGCACTTGAGGGCCAAAAAAATTTAAATAAAATAAATAACTTAAAGAAAAAGGTGTTTTTTATTGGTGTGCTGTACCTAACGTTTAATTAAATATTTAAATGTAAGATTTTAACTTAATTCATTTCAACTGTAATAATGATGCCCTAATTAAAAATAAAAAAAGTTTCTATCTGCACCAGCCACCAGTGCTGGTCGGCATCATCATTCTTGAAATGCAGTCGGGGGGGGGGGCTTGGCTGCACACACCCCCCCCCCCCCCCCCCAGCCACACTTTGGACACGGCTGATATAAATCAAAGCACGCCAATGTGTCAGAATGGTCTAGTCAAAGTCTGAACCATAAATCCAACTGAGAATTTGCAGCGATATTTAAAAAAACATATGTTCACAGTCACCCACCATCCGGTCTGACTCATCCAGAGGTATTTTTCAAAGACCAATGGGCAAAAAAACAAACAAGAAAAAACAAACAAAACAAATCTGTCTTTAAATGTATAAAGCTAGACAGAAACCTTAAAAGCAGCTACTATTCTATTTAGAGGTCCCACACCAAAGTGGTTCTCCAATTAACTCAGGAGGGTCTGATACTTCTGTATATTTTGCAAAAAATATACACAATTTTACACAATTTTAGATATGCATAAAATTCACACAGGTTTGTTGCTGTATCGTGACAAAATGTGGAAACGTTTGCCTTTTTTCACCAACCACATGTGATGCTTTGCATTGCTTATAACTGGGAATCCATCAAAAGGTCAAACCAAGAGAAGCCAGTCTCAGTTTTTACCACTCTTTGTCCACTAGAGGGCGACTTCAAACCAGAAGCTGCTCTGATCTCGGGGCGCACACAGCAGGTATAGCTGGGATCCACGCTTGACTCAACAGATGCTAAACAGATTAGAGTCCACACTAGCAGGCATTTGAGCTTGCAAATCTTTATTCGTTTTTTGTTTGTTTTTATTCAAAGTAAGTCCAGTAAGCATAAAGACTGCATGGTAATTCCTTGCATTTTGATACATTCTGAGCTATAAAAATTGGTTCGTTTCAATTAGAAGTGTCACAAAGGAGGGCGGTTTAGAAGATATCACTGTTAACAGACTCACACACAAATATTCCCTGATTTCACAGAGTCCAGGTGCGCCTTTGACCGCTTCGCACGAAAATCGGAGCCGGAGCCGATTTCTTTTGAGACGACCTGCTGCCGGTCGCCGTTGCCCGTCTTCGCCCCCTGACAACAAACATGCACAAGCATCGGGACGACCTCATAGAAAAGCGGTTTAAAGCCGCGGCGTGGTGCTTCAAATGATCTGTGGAGGTCCGGCTGCTCAGTCAGCTTCGGCAGATTCCCAACCAACGCATGCAGAAGGAGCTGGTCATGCCAACATGGCGTAGTTTGAGTCCCTATCAAATCACACGCTTTGCCGCCATCGTGTCGCCTACAAATCATTTTCAGCACTTTTTATTTGAAGAAAAAAACTAAAGTTTTGCAAAGAAAAACGTTGTGGCTTTTTCATTTGTCTGAGAAACCGATGACATTAAACACACAGTGGTTCCTCTGTACAAAAAAAAAAAAACTGTCTTCTCCTCCTCGTCATTACTTACAGAACTTTGTCCACATCTTCATGAAACCTTTTTTTTTCCTTCATTACTTTATTTTCATTGGTAAAGAAAGAGATGGAAAGTAAAAGCAACGACAAAAAAAAAAAAAAATCCCTAAGTTAACATTTAATTTAAAACATTCACACAGTCCCGTCCCCCTTCCCTCCCGCGCCCACTACATCAAAGCCCCACATACCAAAAAGAAGGCACCACAGCTTCTAAACAGACTCACCCACCGAGACAAAAACAAACCAAATCGGATCACGGCGTCTGGAGGGGGGGGGGGGGGCTTCGTTCCCATCCGAGACGCGAGACCGGCGTTTCTAATGGGGGGTAGGGGGTCGGGCGTTAACAGTCTCGCCTTCTTCCTGCGCCGCCGTCCAGCGCTTGGCCTCGGTCAGAGGCCGCGGGGTCCGTCGCATGCGCGGCGGGCTGAATAGGGGGGTGGGTGGGTGCACCGACGCTACATGAAGACGAGCCACCGTCATGTGAGCTGCCGTTCTGTCTCTGCTGCCCCCATCGGCCCGCTTCTTCAGGGTCCAGAGGGCTGCTACGTAACACGGTCCAAGCAGCGATCCTCCGTGCCGCACCCAAACGCTTCCTCCGGCTGTCCGAGCGGCTCAATAAATTAAATCAGAAGTCATTTTCTTGGAATGAAGTCATTTTTTTCCCCTCCCCTCTCCTTGAATTGTATCCCTTTCGGAGTCCAATTTCTCTGGACACTTGACTCTCTTAAAGCAGAGTTGGGGGGGAGGACGGTGGGGAGGGGGGATTTGAGACGACAGCCCCCCCACACGGGTGTGGGTCCAGACTAAGTGGCTGGCAGGGGGTGGGCGGACTGCCTTCTTTTTCTAGTTCACTTTGTCCTGGAAGATGTAGAGGTTGTTGGTGGCTGCTACAGCGATGATGTTCTCTTGTGGATGCCACGTCGTGTGGAGGATCTTCTTGCTGAAGTCGAGGCTGTCCACGCTGATCTCATCCTTGCGACGTTTGCCGCCCACGCACACCTGGAGGGAGGGCAGAGGGAGAGTCAGGGGGGGGTTTACGCCTCCCGCGGCGTCTTTGGGGTGTTCTAGATGTAGCGTGTTTTACCTAATCCAATACATTGTATTGGATAAACTGTTCAATACTATTCAACCAAAACACTTTTATTTTGGAGGAAACATATAAACAATTTTCTCATTGCACAGGTGTGCACAGTATAACTAATATTTAGTTAAAGCGCCCTTTAATGAGATGACGGCATTCAGACAAGGTCGTTTTCGCCCATTGGGTCTTCTCATTCAGACAGGGTGAAGGCTTTTAAGTTCTGGACTAAGACACACATTTTTATTTTATTTTGAAAGACAAAATCCCTTCTCGGGCTGCAAAGTGACGCAGTGGGTAGCACTGTTGCCTTGCAGCAAGAAGGTCCTGGGATCAAGTACACCCCTGGGTCTTTCTGCATGGAGTTTGCATGTTCTCCCTGTGCATGTGTGGGTTCTCTCCGGGTACTCCGACTTCCTCCCACAGTCCAAAAACATGACTGTTAGGTTAATTCGTCTCTCTAAATTCTCCTTAGGTGTGAGTGTGTGTGTGAATAGTTGTTTGTCCTGTCTGTCTCTGTGTTGCCCTGCGATAGACTGGTGACTTGTCCAGGGTGTACCCCGCCTCTCACCCACTGACAGCTGGAGATAGGCACCAGCACTCCTCATGACCCCACAAGGGACAAGCGTGTTAGAAAATGGATGGATGGATGGAAATCTCTTCTCATTGTTGGCTTTCTAGACACATCTAAGGTTCTGGGGTCAATTAGGACTGGTGGCAGGAACGCTTCATTTTCCACTTCCATGCAAGTCCCTGTTGTCACCTGTTATCGCTCCGCCACCAGCAGGTGGCGCCGTTTCCTGCAGCTTCCTGTTGCTCAGTCTCTGCACAGGCTTCCTGAACACTTCCCATCTTGTCTTTTCATCCGCTTTAAAAAGAGCTGATGAAAAGCGCATCTTTTATTTATTTTTTTTTTGATTAAGGTGACTTTTTTTTTCCCTCCGGTTGTATCGATGACTTTCTTCACGGTGACATGGTATAGTTTTTGCTGCCTTATTTCTAACAGATTATTGCACAAAACTAATTTAGCTAAAGGTCGCACATGTCCAGAAAATCCTACAGGGACAGCTGAATGTGTTTTGATCATCAGATTTGCTATAACTAATGACAGGCGGGTATCAGAGATGACTGAATGCTGCAGCTGGATCAAAAAGAGGCACGGTTATTTGACCTGTCCAGGGACCCACTGACTGTTACAGATGGGCTCTGCCTTAGTGATTACTTTATACTTTACGCTGAAAAGGGCATCGGTGGGAATTCAAACAAGGACCAACAATGGGTCTAGCTGGAAGAATAATTTCAGCGGAGCTACGAGGCTGTAAACGAAGCTTTGGAGCAGATGTTTCTAAATGAATTACAGCTGATTTTACAGCGAGAAAACAAATCAGTTTACTTTGCGTACTAACGGCCCAGCTGCTTAGTGATGAGAGTGGGTTGATGTTGGAAAAAACAGCAAAAAAAGGGCGGAAAATTACAGTCAGCTCAATCTATGGTCTGATGAAATGCTGGCTAGATTATGGAAACGCATGCGATCGCTCCATGCCCCGCATTTCAAAGCAACTTCGCTTTATATTTACTTGTAATGGCCATTTACTAAGGCTGTTTTTTTTTCATGCAAAGGTGGTGAAACTTTAGGCTTCGGATCTCGCACTGCAAAAATAGAGCTAAAAATAAGATTTTTCTTGAATGGGAGTATTTTTCTTTGATTAGAGCAGGTAAATAAGATTATTTGCCAATGGAATAAGATTTTTACACTTAAAATAGGAACAATTCATCTCCATTATCTAATTTCAAGTGCAGTATATCTAATGATCTTATTTTAGGGGTAAAAATACTCATTCCATTGGCAGATAATCTTATTTACCTGTTCAAATCCAGGAGAAATGCATTAATTTCAAGAAAATGTTACTTATTTTTAGTTCTGTATTTGCAGCGCTGAAGCCAATTCCTTACGTACCTTGCGAGGCTTCAGTATAGCTCTGGGTTTGCTGTTCTCTCTCGACGCCTCCAGCGTGACGTCCCGTTTGGTGTTGCGGTCGAACATCCGGAAGAAGTTGTTGTAGGAACCGGTCATGATGACGCTGGAGGAGGAGGAGGAGGAGGAGGAGGAGGAGGAGGAGGGGAAAGCAGGGTGAGCACGGATTTAATCGGCTGATCGCTCCAAGGATCCGTCAGGACGACTCACCTGTCCGACCCGTTCCAGACGCACTCGAACTTGTCGAAGATGCAGTCGTTCTCATACAGGGAACACAGTTTCCCCCGCAGGTAGTCGTGAACCTGAAGAAGAAGAAGAAAAACACGCAAAAAGTTGATTTGCTGTCAGAAAGTGTCTTCGGTAAACCCGGAGCTCCACTGCCATACGCTCTACTCTCAGTCATCCTCCTGATCTGGTGACCTATGCTAAGATGCTAGGCAGCAGGTGGAGGCAGAGGAAGAATCCCCCCCCCTGGCCTTATCAATCATGGCCCCGCCTCGGGATTGCGTCGCCACATTAGACAGGGTGCATCTGACCCCGACGACCACACAGTGGGAGGCTTTACCCTTCAGGTTGCATCTGCACTAACGCCATCCTCTAATGGGAACGTGGCTCAATAGGCCCCTCTGGGGTAATTGCTGAAGATGACAAGGTTACGGGCCAGCAGAGTGACAGTGAAGCATTATTACGTTGACTGATTAGCTTGAAATCAATACGTTTTGATTCGATCTGGGCCGAGCTGGAACTTCCTAACTTCCCCAGCCCAGATTGGTTTCCCTGGCCCCCCGAGGCTCGAAGGGGGTTGACTACATTACCTGGTAGGTTTCCAGGGGTTTGTTCTCCATCTGGAGGTCCCACACCTTGACAGTGAGGTAGTCCCTTGTCATCAGGTAGCGCCCGTTGTGGCTGAACTTCACGTCGGAGATGGATGAGATGATTTCTGAGAAGAAGGAGCGCGTCGACGGATCCTCTGGCTCTTCGAAGTCTACGCGGGACAGAGAAGAACCGGAGAGCGCTTCAGTTCAGGCGCAGCGGACGAACACGCTGTTGTAGGTTGCAAAGGGTTGCCGCAATTCTGTGAAGGGATGCAGCTGCATCCCTTCACAGAATTGCTCAGGGAGATAATCGTGGGTCAGCACGGTGGGCAAATATTGGTTGTGATTCATATTGATTCTGGCAGCTGCTGGTCCATGTGCAGGCCAGCACACCGGGGACGGGAGCCAGGCATTCCATCGTTGGCTGTCAAGTCAATGTTCCTCCCCACCCTTCCTTCCTCCTCCCCCCCCCCCGTCTCATCTCTAACTCTCTGAAAAAACGCCCCCCCCCCCTCCCTCTCCCTGTCAGTCCTGTTCCTCAGCTGAGGTCTGGAGGATCTCTCTGTGATGTGTCAGTGGGGAGTCTAACTAGGGCTGCGGCGTGAAAGATGAAAAAAAGCGAAGGGGGTTGAGGAAGGGATGAGGAAAACAAATCAATGTCAAAGTACCGGCCACATATGAGCCCCGTTGGATTTCTGTGTGTGTGTAAGCCAGAGAGGGAGCGTTTGGCAATAAGTAGAAGCGTGCATGTATATATGCATGTGTGGGAAGCGTCCCCCGCTCTCCCGCTCCGGGGGTGTATAATGGGGTCTCTGGGGAGTCAACAGGGGGAGGGCAAAGGGTTTGTTAGGGTCCCCTTTGCTTTGTCCTTGGGGCATTGACAATCCCCTCCTAAATCCTGTCTCCATCCCTCACCCATCCATCCATCCTGGCTGTAACACTGATTGATACCAGGCGTCTCGTGGATTTATGGGTATGGAGGGAGATGCTGAATAATTCTGGGGCTCACTCGAGCATATCTGCTCGGTTTAAGACATTGCGCTTATTCATCCTTAGATTTTCCTTTCTACATTTTATAACTTTACAACTACAGACCTCAAAGTACTCGTATTTGGAGTCTATTTAACAGAGAAACGCGAAGTAGTCCATAAGTGTGGAGGATAAAGAATTGGTAGTTTTTAAATATTCTCATCTCAAAGAAGAATTATCATCCCGATAACGCCAGAACAATAAATATCAAATACAGTTAATAGTTAAACAGTCCCCCTGTGGGCAGTCCTATAAATACAAGATGCTGAGGGCTACAGAGGTTTGCTGAAGAACATTGGTGGATACATGTCAAAGTCAGGGCTACTCTGGAGGAACTACAGAAGTGTAGAGCTCAAGTGGGTGAAGCAATGAGCAGAATAACCATCAGTCATGCGCTCCATAAATATGGGCTTTATGGCAGAGCGGCAACAAAAAGCAAACCACGAGAAGCCCTGTTTACACATTACAACGAGCCGTTTATGGCACACGGTAAAGATGTGAAAGAAGGTAATGTGGTCAGATGACCGAAATGAAAGCTTTTGAGCTATACGAGATGCGGCGGTGTGTTTGGCGCATCGTCCCCCCCCCCGCACACACCCATTCCTGCACCAGGCTGTGGGGATGCATTTGTTTAGCAGGGACAGCTCAGCTGATCAGAGTTGATGGGAAGGGATGGGTGGAGCAAAGTACAGAGATAGCTTCTTGAACAAACCACCTGAAAAACTGAGATGTAGAGGAAGTGTTGGTTCCTCAAAATCGGGACTGAAAACACTTTTGGTTTCCGTCAGCTTTTGATCAGAGATCCTAACTAATGAACTGATTGCCTGATCACTGATGAACGATTGGAGCTTGAGACTGAATTTGATTTGGATTCAAGTCTCAGATTTGTCCTTTTAATCTGTATTTTGAACATATGTTTTTTCCATGCAATGCTTTTATGTGTTTGGCATATTAAGCTCTCTTTTTTGGGGGAAAACTTAAAGGTTTTTGTTGTTTTCTCTTTGTCTTGTTGGGCGTTGTCTTCAGCGCTTCCCTCTATGCAGTGAAATAGTTAAACGGCCACATTTCCATCCCGTTCTCTGTTTATTCTGCCGTCAACCCTTCAAAATCCCTCTAAAACCCCCCCCAGAACGATTCCTTCGTCGCGGGGGACTCGGGCGTTCACGTGATATTCAACAGGGCCAGGTTAGCACACGGTCCAGTGGATTCATCGACACGTTTGAGGAAATGAGTGACATTATCGAGCAATAAGGTGTGTCCGCGAGGGACTAATGCGATTGCTCTTATGGCATTGATTTCCCAGCGAAAATGTCAAGGTATTCATTATTCATCTGGGCAAAGTGTTTGCATGCGGCGTTAAGGCTCAGAGAGGGGCGCCCATTGTTCCGGACACGCTTGAAGATTTACCGACGGGTGATCAGTCGTGACATATTGATCATCTGTGTGTCACAGCAATACACCCGGACGGCCCAGTTAAGGGAAAGCCCAGCGCATCATTACGTGGGTCAAAGAGCCGATTTTTGTTTCCCCCTTTTTTTCATTTTAGCTCGTTGTGAGCCTTTTTTTTTTATTCTCAATAAAAATGATCTTACCCTTTTCTTGTCTGTTTGGCACAACCCTAACCAAGCAAACAAACTTCCTCTGAGTTTAAGCGCTACTTTTAAACAGAATTCAAAGGTTTGCGTCCGTGTTCCTGAGATGTGCGTCTCCATCTTTGTTACGATACGACGTTACATCGATTTGTTTGGTTGAGGATAAGATATTTGCCCACATGAAAAAAGTCTGTTACGATTTTCAATCGATGCCATTGACATGATGCAATATTATCTGGTCATCTAACATTAATATATAAATCGATAGCAAAACACAAGAGGTGTGCATCTCCATCTTTGTCACGATACGGCATTATATTGATTTCTTTGGTTGATGATAAGATTTTTTCCCATATAAAAAAAAGTGTGTTACAATTTTCAATCGATGCCATTGATATGATGCAATATTATCTAGTCATCTAACGTTAATATTTACATTGGATATTAGATATATTAAATATATTAGATTGGACCATTTTATTTCTAAGCTCTTGCAGGTATCACACATTTAAATCAAAACTGCATTCTTCTAATTTCAATATAATAATAATAATAATAATAATAATAATAATAATAATAATAATAATAAATAAAAATAATACATCACCTGTTCACTATAGTCTCATGCCTGAGTTTCTAAATAAAGGCGTATCTTAAAAATGATACGGATCGATATTTTCATATTGCATCGATGTAATGCTGATCGTTAATCGTTTAATCGATATCTGTGTGGATCGATGTATTGTTACCGCCCTAGTAAACAGCAGTACACGCTGTGCATCACGTCAAAGAACATCCATAAAGATAAGGTTCCTGAGCACGTTAGCCACGCCTCGTCCTAATCTGCGACACCAAATGGTTGTTTTCCTCCCGTGATGCACTCTTCTGATACTCACATTTGCAGTGCTTGTCGCAGAGGGCGGCCTGTCTCATGTCGCAGAGCCGTATGGAGCCCTTGCTGCTGCTGTAGGCGAAGGTGTGACACTGCTGGGGATGAAACTCTGCCGAGGTGATGACTTCCGTCAGCTCCTCCATGTTGGCTGGCTTAATGTCTACGATGTCTGAGAGACGCCGGCTAAGGAAAGACCTCGGGAAAAGAACCAGAGATGTTGCATGGAACATAATCAGCAATGCAAGCAGGACTTTTACTGCAGTTTGAAACCACAGCAATGGGAAACATTTGCCACATCGGGTGTCAAGTTTAAATGAGCTGTTTTAATGGTCAATCATAAAACTGCTGCAGCGCATGACTGATGTTTTGCAAAAGCGAAATCTGAAAAGCGTGGAACGCATTTGTGATCAACCCTCCCGCTCTCTGATACCCAGAAATGAAATTCAGTGCAACCATCTGCACTTTGTCAACAAATTGTTGAACAAAGCTAAGCTAGCAAGCTAATGGGTGTTGACAAATGTGACGGTTATGAAAAAAAAAAAATCCTTATTTTTCTGTTTGTTTCAGTTGCCCTATTGAATTTGGCACACAAAATTAATGAAATATGGCAAAAACTAGATATTTAGGAGACAGGCCACATTACTGGCACACTAACAGACACAACACATAAAACCTTGTTACTCAAAAAAAGTCCCTACAAATGCTGAGGTTTGTTTATTGTTGCTTTAATTGTGGAAAAAAAAAACTATTTGTCTCTAAGAGTCACATTTTAGACATGCTGGATGAGGTCCTGCGTCCGTCTGAGAGCCTTTAGATCCATATCTGTTCAACACACAGGAGAGCATCAACTTCAACTTGACTTAAAGTTGCATAAAATGATTACGTTGTATTCAACATTCCCTCCGCTGATCAGAGGCAGACTCCTCTCATCGATCCAAGGTAGTCGCGTTTTAGCACCCAAAGGATTTCATTTAATGATTTCTCGCCAATCAGCCTCTCATCTTCACAGCAGCTTGATCAATGAAAGACTTTACTACGCAAACATAATAAACGTATTCCCTGAATATGTTTAATACATGTTGTTGCATTAACGTCAATTATATTAGCACACGCTGACATAAACCTGCGTACACGATCTGAGACCTGGTGTGGGATTTGAATGCATCCGAAACTCACGTCCAGATTGATGAAACACAAAAAGAGCATGAAAGCTGCAGCCATTTTCCCACAGTAGGTAGGTTTAGTACACGAGGGCCGAATTGTGTGCTTACACAGCACGCAATTCGGTCAAAGAGACACTACAGTTGTTTTTTCTCATGGAAATGTTTTGTAATGTGAAGTATTTCTATTTTCATCACCATTACTGTCCACACCTCACATCCCGCCATACCAGCACAAGGCCTTAGCAAAGAATGGTCAAAGCAAAAACTAGTTACACACAGCTGTGTCGGTCCCTAGCTGTTCATTGGGGATCGCTTATGGAGAAGATCAAAGCGGGTTTAAAAGGATACTGAAGCTGCGGTCCGTGATCTCCAGGTTCCACAGGTTCACCCGCAGGTCGTCCGTGGAGATGAAGGTCTGCAGGTCGGAGTTGACGGAAATGGAGTTGATGTGGTAGGTGTGTGCGTTGCTGAAGACGCGCCTGGCGGTCGCCTCCACCATCAAATCCATCGGCTGCAGCACGGGCACCTGCAGGGCGTTAAATAGAAAACATCACGAGAAGCAGCAAAAATACGCACCCCGAATCACCTTTGATGTGTACTATCAAATTCATAAATGATTCTGTTTGATTCCCACATTGTTTCCAACAGGCATTCTCAGATGTGCCTCTCTGTGAGTGAAGAAGCATGGGTTTATGTTGGAGACGACTCCAAGGAACGGTCTGCCATTTTTATTCCTCGCATTATAAAAGAAACGGGGACGGAAACTGAGCGCGTCTGTTTCCTGTGGCGCTTCGGGCAGATCACGATGCTGCACAGTTACTCTGCCGTCACCACACCCCGATCCCTCCTCACCATCTGACTGCTGGAGGAGTCAGCCTTGCGCTCCGTTTCGCGCCTCAGTGTCAGAGAAATTGGGCAAAAAGCGATGATGGGGGGCAAAAAGGGAGCGCCTGAGGGTCTGGCAAGGCCCTGCAGAGGAATGATAACCGTACCCCGCAGAATTAAGACGGCCGTACACGCGAGCCACAGAGACACACGCGCGCAGTTTGGACAGCGCCGCAGAGGCTTCAAAGACGCCCGGCAACCGGCCCGCATGCAGCCCCCCCACCGCCCAGATAACACCCAGACAAAGAGAGAAAAGAGGGGAGGGAGCCAGGAGAACAAATCGTCCGCTTCGTCCGCTTCGTCCCCCCCCCCCCGATTGGGTTTCTCTTCTGCTGCTGGCGCTGATTGAAAGACACGGCAGCCCAGCAGGCGGCTGTATCTCTACGGGTGTCACTTCCCTTCCATGTCTTTCACTCGCCGTGAAGCGAGACAAGCGCCTTATTAACCCGTAGCCCCGGACACCGACTGTCAGCAGTCCTGTCTCGTCTCAGGAGACTTTCTCCCTCAAAGTTCGGCAAGCGGGATGTGCTGGATCCCGAAAACGCGCTGAAAACGTGGACTGGGTTTAAATAACTTCTCGACGGACACCTCGATGCGGGGAAACATCCCTCATCTTCCTGCCCGGATTCCACCGCCTCCAAACAGGATTGCCGTCGTGGCGGCCTGTCCTCTATAGGCAGCCATGATCCCCAGGCCAGCCAGACAAAGGAGGGGCAGACGTGCTAAACTCAGCACTAATCTGCCACGGCAGACCAGCACATGCTGCGCTCGCACAATAAGCTTGCGTGGAAAATGAAACGGGCGGGGAAGCGATGGAAATAAACGAGAGGATGATAGGTCGTTCTCACTTTCCACTGCCGACGGTAGCTCCAAACCTCTCATTTGTTAAGAAGGGAATGTGATTATCTGATAATATAACTGAAATACATAGTGAGACGTGGTATAAAAACCATAATGTTGCATTTCCACCTGACACCAGGCACCAGTAATGGTATTCCCAGTGAGATAGGTGTCTGCACGGCGTCAAGCGTTGTGTTAAAGTGCCACTCATTGGGGAGTAAGTCAGGAAAACATCCTGATCCTAACCCCGTCGTTCACTGAGCGTTCACGTGAGTAAAGATGCGCTGAAATGTTCTTGCAGTGTCCAGAAACAGTGAGACATATCTCATTAATCATTCATGGAGATACATTTGGTGATATTTAAGCTCAGGAAAGAAAGCCGTGGGACCACATTGACTGGTCATTTTAGTTAAAAACTGAACCGCTGCTTCAGCAGCAGCTCTGGTAGAGGCGTGTAAAAACGGTTGATAATAAATTCTGCTTTTTCTTTGCGAGAGGACAATCTTACGCTGACGCCGAGACGTCCATACTTTGATTTGAAAACTTTACTTAGTGGGGAAAACTCATGTTAAGAAACAACTGCTTAAAAATCTTCAGGCTTTATCTTCAGCTCACATTTTAATGTGGGAACTGAGTCAGTCATGGACGAAGGTTGATGTTTGTGCCAGCTGAACCATTGCGGTGTTAATTTGGCACCGTTTTTAAACCTTACTCTGTAGAAAGAGAAATAAAAATGACTCGTTTTGTATTTAAAATTCCCTGGTATTTTCATGATGCCATGCACTCTGAAAAGGTTTCCAGAGCCTTTGGAAGAGGCAGGGGCCATCAGCGTCCCAAGTCTTAACATTGGGCGTGAAAAATCATGGACTGTCTTTTTTTCTTTTTTCCACTTAAGAGTACACTGAGGATACTATTCCTTTTTCATGCTGATATCGCTAACATCTATTGTTCAGAAATGTGCTCTCTACTGATGGTTATACGTGACAGAATTTGGACCAACTCCGTCAGTCTTTGTACAATGTTCTTGCTTTCCTTCACCTGCACCACGTACTTTTGCCAGGAACTAAACCGTGACGTTTTACCCCAGCCGGACACATCGCCGCGCCGTCTGACTTCACGAAACGTGACGGCTCTCCGTAACCTCTTACCCGCAGCGAGGTGATGGTGGACGGGTCCCGGAACCGTCCGTCCTCATCCTTCAGGTTGTAGCCTTCCGGACGCTTGTCCCGTTCGCTTATCTTCCACAGCTTCACGGTCTTGTCTAAAAAAAAAAAAAAAAAAAAAAAACACAGAATAGATTCAGATCGAGGCTCACAGAGAAGCGAATCTCCCTCCAACTTGCTCGCGGGAGGGGCTGGGCAGCCAATCTGCCACGTAGCTGGGCAGCCGCCAGCGGAGATGATGAATGGCGGCTCGTGTGTGCATTCTGATATCACCGGTATCAATCTACAAGTTGACTTCATCTTACTGCCGCACATCCCCCCCTCTCCCCCCCTCCGAGGAAGCCATCTGGGCGGTTTTCAATCTTACTTCACATAAACACCAGTTACATCTCATCTTCTCGGTCTACTGAAGGGGATGGCAGAAGCACTCAGGCTGTTGCCTCTTTTTTTTCTCCCCCCTTCTTTTAATTTCCACTGCGTATATTGGTGTCAGAGCGTCGAGGCCATCACCACAGGACCCTCCGCCATCTGCTCCAGCCACTGCTAGCACTTCTGTAGCAGCCATGCTTGAAGCCAGCAATCTGCAAGACGTCTCTGCGTTTCACTGGAGAGTGTCTGCACACGCTTTTAATGTGTGTGTGTGTGTGTGTGTGTGTGTGTGTGTGTGTGTGTGTGTGTGTGTGTGTGTGTATGTGCTTGTGTGCGTGTGTACATGTGTGTGTGTGTTTCTGCAGCAGCAGCCATGCATGAAGTCCTTAATTTGAAACTCTTCTGCTGGTGGCACCTGCTCAGCCAGGCGAGACAGCCATGCATTCACACAGAGAGCCAAAAAATAAAAGGCATTTCTGTTTGATACTGACGTCTTAGTTTAAATCGACTCTGCAAAACGAGAATTTCAAATTAAAACAGTTTTCCGTGCTTGCTGACGAACGACACCAGGACGTCCTGAGCATTTTGCATTGGGGGTTCGTCTCCCAGCGCTCAGAGAGACGTGAAGCACTGACCGTTGGTGGAGAGCAGAAAGTACGCGGCATTCTGCTGAGGCAGCCATTTGATCTTGTTGATTTTCTCCTCGATCTCCAAACTCTTCAGGTAGTCGAACTCGGGCTCGTGACTCTGGAATGTGCTGTAAACGTTGTACTCCCCTCGACGATGGGGTTGTGTCTTACTCTGTGGGGGGAGAAAAAAAAGGTGAGGAAAGTTGGATAAGGTTGTGCGGTCCGACATGTTAGAATCAGGAGGGACGTACATTCTGATTTACATTTGTCTGGGGATGCTCTTCCATCAAAAATGTAAATGTTGCATGAGGAATTTGTTGAATGTCATTTGGACTTTAAAATGGAACAGCATGCTTGGGTCACAACCACACTATGATTACGCTTTCTGGCAACAAACACTCCAAGTGGGTTTGGCCTGCTAATTATCAATCCATGGATTTCTAAATGCTCGGTGAAACTCCTCGTACTGATGCCGCGGACCTTTTTTTGTTCCAGAAATCTGGAACAAACACAATTTTTGTTCTGGAAATCGTGTTTGCATTCATGAGCTTTAAAAAAAAAATTTGCACTTGATTTAAAAAGCTACATACAAAATTACATCAATGAGCAGTACAGTGGAACTTTAAAGCTTTGGCCTGAATTTACTAACCTGACGCTCCGCATATCCATCTGGAAACCTTCCGTTGAAGTAATTTTGGGAAGGGGCGAAAATACTGGTTAGCTGATTGGCCTATGTTGGTGATAGACGGGCCAAATGAACCAATCAGATTCGTCGTCGCTCTGTTACGAGCGACGACAAAAACACAACCACAAGCCAAGCTGCTCTTGCTGCTGCAGGTAAAGGCTCGTTAGCTCAGCAAAGAAATACTCTGTAATTCCGATAAAACTTGCTCGATAGCCACGCTAACTCTAGTTTCATCGGCTGAAGCCACCATGTTCTTTAGACTGAACTGTCGCGCTTCTCGTTGCGTCACACCTCAACCCGCCTCAAAGCCAACGCTGATTGGACGTTCGTTTGGTGAACTGCTCCAAATTTTCTTTAACAGAAAGTAGCCAGACTGATCTGCGAGTGAAACCTTGAAAGCTCGCGAGATCAGGATGGTCTCACAAGGCTATGAATTTACCCCCAATCTCCCACTTTTTACCCCTGTTCTCATGTAAACAGGGGTAAACAGAAACTCTTCACATTTCTTTAAATGTGAAGAAGGCGCTTCACACCCTTCCCCCCCTCCCCAGGTCGTAGAGCGTTCTGCTCCACCCTGTTCGGCCATCTTTGTAGTATGCTGGGGGACGGTGTCGTGAACAAAGGAACATTTTGACTTATCCGCCTGTAGCTTCAGCGTCCTTTAGCTTGGACATCCTGGTAAGCCAGACGTCCATGACCTTGTTTATCAGCTCCGTAGTAAATACTGTGGCGTAATGGTTCAAAAGAACTAAATAGAAAACTGAGAAGACTAAAAGGCTCGAAGAATATGACCCAAGAAGAATATAAAGATTTCTACGCAGCACCTGGACAGTCTACATTTAACTTTTCTGCATTCCTCGAGACTCCAAGTACACAACAAAATGTGTTTAAGGGCTAAAAAAGTGGATTTTGGATGATATGTCACCTTTAAAGTAAGCACTGGCCGTTTGTATTCGATTCAAACTAAATGAAAGTTGCCATAAAAATGAGCAGCCCTCTCTCAAATGAATTTTAACATAGAATGCAACTGCAAATATGAACGTTTGCACATTAAAAGCTTTTGCACAGAAATAAAGACATCCTGTTTGCCATTTCAGGAAAGACACAAGACCTTTCTGGACTTAAGATGTCTCCAGCTGTAGAAAACACCCTTTAAGATGACGTGGAGGATGCTTGAACACAAGGATACTGAGCTACAGTTGAAAACACTGACAATGCGCCCTTCTTCACCCTTCACCACAGGGTGGCGCTGTCTTTACTCAGAACTTTTGCAATGAAAATAAAAAAAAACATGGCTTGTGGCGGAATCCAAGAGGGTGACCAGGCCTCCGTTTCAATTGGGTGGGTGAACCTTCTTGCTGGCTTTATTAGTGCGATTAAGTGTGGAGGGGGCTGCAATCCCCGATACACAGTACGACAGCTTATCTTTATTATTTTTTTCAATATTCACCTCCAACCAAAAACAAACAATCCAGCTAAATCGTTATGAGTCTGTCAAACGCTTTCAGCCGAAAAGGGCAGCACAATTAGCATCGAATTGTTGGCATTTCCTACCTCCTGCTCCCTCTGGAAGACAACCACTCTTCCTCCTTTATCCCCGGTGGCCAACAGCTCCCCCGTCGAGTTAAACTCCACCGTCGAGATAATGTCAGCTGCAACACAGGAAGCAGAGCAGAGAAAATGTCAGTGCGGACATGAGCAACCCAAAAAAAAAAAAAAAAAAAGGTGTACAGGGATATCTAGAGGAGGAATTTACTAGAAAACACTTCAGGAGAAAAAGTAAGAGAAGGCAAATCTTGTGGCCAACCCACAAAGGACTATTTGGCACAGAAACCCAGTTTGATGGAATGTGGGTTAGGAGAAACCGATGGGTGAGCCACTGCTTGATAATCCAGCCTCTCGTCTGGCTGAAGCGGAACAATCTGTGTCATTTCTAACTGCGCTTCTGCTGTTTTATTATTGACGCTTTTTTTTCCTAAAGGGTAATGTTCATCTCGCTGCACCTGACTGGGACTCAATGGGTAACCTCCTTTGGTTCTGGTAACTGACCCGAGCCTCTTTAAGATGTCGGTGTGCCTTTCCATACCTACGGTTTTACCAAAAAAGTAAATAACAGACACCTACCCTTAAGGTAGCATCTCCTCTCCACCTCACCCACACACATCGGCCTGGGTTTAGGAGAGGCCGATGGTGGCTGTAATTATTACCCAGCCCCGGGCTAAAAAAAAGGCAGAGCGTTCTCCCTGGGTCTCTCTCTCTCTCTCACTACAATGAAGGTAGCCCTTCGCTTTACCAGTGACGATAATATTAGACAGAAAACGAGAGCGTTTGTTGTTTCGTACCCCCTCCCCGCGCCCTCTGTGGACCTGCTGCTGCTGGAGCTCTGAGCGGGAGAGGGGGGATGTTTCCATGGCGACCGTCTCCATCACTAGCGGCAGAGAGTGTATGCGAGTGTGTCTGTGCCAATAGCTCTCAGACTTAGTTGCTGATGCTAGCTGTAATTCAGCAGACACAGAGAGAACGGGGGAAAGTGCTGCAACGGAGTGAAAAAACCTGCCTACGTGTCTGTGGGGGGGGGGGGGGGGGGGACTCGCTGCAGCACACAGCCTCAGACAATGGAGCGCCTGTAGTCGGGCTCATCTCGTCACACGGAGCTGTTGTGCCCGCTGGAAAAGGCCGTGTGTGTGTGTGTCTCTGTGCAGATGTGCGAGTATATGAGCGCGCCTTGTCTCAGTTAATTGTTGGGGAGAGAGTCGCAGACGAGGCCAGTGGGATCATCATGATCCTGTGTCAATAATAACGCGGGGTGGAGGCTAATACTGAGCATATTTGATTAGAGAAGGCGCTAACCCTTCCACATGTAAGGCAAATTCTGACTAATTACAAACTAGGCCAGAATTAAAGAGGAAATCAAAACCTCCTAGTATAATCCACGTCATTTTAAACTGACTAATACAGTCTGTTTAAACAACGACAACATTGCTGATAGCATAAAATAATTTGCAATATTGGTTATTAGTAATATTGTAACCATACCTAATTTTGCCTACTATGTGTGGTAGCAGTTTCCAGGTGGTATTTGCTCAAAAATTTTATAATTTTTGCCACTCTGACCCTAGAGTAACACAAGCTGATATTAGCTAGTCAGTAAGGCTATCTGCTCAGGCAGAGCCTGCAGTCAGCAGCTTAACGGCCATAGAGTCGCCAGAGCTTAACAAGTCAGACACGAAACGATTACCGCATATCAACGGCTATGGACTCAAATCTGGCAACATCTTAATCTGACTTTTTCTGCGGTTAACTATACTTTAGGCGCCGAAAGAGATGAGTGAAGCATTTTCCCATTCGTGAACTGGTTCAATAGCATCCAGCAATGGCTGCTTCCCCGCAGTGACTTGATATGATGAGGAGGCGGTAGACAGGAGGAGAGGAGGGACCAGGAAAAGCAGAAAGAAAGGAGTGTGTGGGACAACAGAGGAGAAAAATTTGGCTTCAGCCTGAAGATCTCAGGGAAGACATAATTGGTTGGATGAGATTGATTCTATTGCTCCAGTAGAAAAAAAAAAGTTATCTTTTTAAAAACAAACATGCACGCCGCAGCTAGGTGTGGATCAGTTTTTGCGTTTTCTACAATGTTGCCCCTACACCTTTCTGTTGCTGCGCACTGCCACTCAGCTGGCTGAATGAAAATTATCGCACTTTACCCTCACTTGCACAAAAAAGAACACAAAAAAACGAATTTGGTTATTTAGAAAACTTTTGTTTCCATAAAACAAAGTGTGCGAATGCTACGTCAGTCCTGTTAAGCTGTACCGTATGTAAGCATTAGGCAGGATGTCTGCTTAGCAGCTGAACGTAGGCTGGCTGCGTTAGAAGATAGTGTGACTAACCAGCGACTCCCTGTGCTCGAACAGGAAGGCCAAAAACTTTTATTTCTAAAAAATTATTTTGGAAGTCTTTTTTATGTTTTTTTTATGTTAGGCCTTGCACCAAAATAAAAATAAATAACAATAAATGGATATTGAATATATCTGATTACATTTTTTTTTGTGCAAATACCACTATGTAAATAGATTTTACTCAAGATTATCCTACCATGACGATGCAGACTCTTAGAAATTTAGACGCATAGGTTTCCACACCATGGCTGGCCGTGTTTTTGTTGGCCTGAAATATTTCCTAACGGTTTCATTAGTCTGCATTTTGAACATGGGATTTGTGTGCAAAGTCAGCTGAGCAGCAGTGTGCAGCCACATGTGGGGAAACTAGAAGTGGGCAAAATTAACTGATATTTTGCGGTATTATGAGTTACAAAAACAATAAAATGTACAATTATTATCAAATTATCAACTTCATCTTAGCCTTTTGCATGTCAAAATAGTCAAAGCCCCACCAATATAAATACTGCTCTTGAAAAACATTCCCATCTTAAAATAGGCTTCTTCTGAACACCAGAGACACAAACAAAGTGCGATTCCAACCACTAAACTGCACAGAGTAGCTGCACTAAATCATATTCTCACAAGTATCGATATTTATTGATGCTCTCAGTGACACAATGGAGGAGAACATTGTAAACCTTCCCATTTAAATAATGCAGTCAATTTTTGGTGTTTTCAAACATTAATTGGAATTCATAGTGGAAAAAATCCACATTCTTATCTTGATAGGGGAAAAAAACGATAAACGATATGTCAAATGTGCGTCTTTATTTTAAACCATACGTCTTGAAAACCTTAGCACGCCTCAGTACCGGTAACCAGGCCGTGCCGAACTCCGTCTGGCGCCCATCAGGTCCGCCCAGACAATAATGGACGTTTCTTTGTATCGGTGCGCATTTCTCCACTGCTGTCCCACACGCTCCTTTCTTTTTTGTTTTTCTTGGTGCCTCCGCTCTTCCAACTCCACCGGCTCATCATCGTCGCATTAACCCACTGCGAGGAAACAGTAATTGATGGATGCCATTTAGCCAGTTTACACGCGGGCACGTCCTTCCATCATTTCTCTCTGGCAGCGAAGCGGAAACCCGCAGCAACATTATGGATAGATGAGCTTTTCTGCATGCAAATGGCCTCACATCAGGGAAATTAATCTCTCCCGCCTTCAGACACTGATGGAATTCGGTTCAAACTGGCAACAATTTCTCCAAATTGAATTTTTTTCTCTTTGGGAAAACGCGCAGATCACTTGGAGGCCCTTAGACGGGGCGTGCTCTGCTTGCGAGAGACTTCCACCTTCCTGGGCGTCAGCGGGGTCAAGATGGACATGAAAAATCGGCATGTGGGAGATTCAGTTGATCAAATGCGCACTTAAACACTATCTCTCTCTTACACACATACACACACACACACAAGGTTGTATCAGCAGACCATAACCAGATGAAGCCCATAAATCCTGTGGCTAGCCAGGTCTAACAAAGACAGGTCAGCGCTTCTTGATGTTGCAGAGGGGATGCTTGGGATAGCACACATCCATCAACCGTAATAATGCAGACAAGGCTGTCGGCCCGCTGCTGTAACGTCGTGAGCGTACGTCCGAGTTAAAAGAAGAAGAAGAAGAAAAAAATCCAGCGTGGAGCTGATTTCTTTTTGTTTCTGCTCGCCAATTAGATCCCCCTCCCTTCAGCATGTTATATTGACCGCCAGCAATCCAACCAGTGGGGTGGAAACATAGATACGCATTGATTCTGGAATGAAAACGATGCAGGAGGGTCCAGAAGCGTACTGGATGTATATTTATAGATGCCCGAGGATAGCATCGGGTTCAATGACTGAGAGCAGGGAGAAGTTTGTTTCTGTTAAATCAAAAACCCCGAGGGCTAAAGCTGGAGTGACCCGGCTGACCTCGGCGCGGCGTAATCCTGTCTTGGTGGGAAGAGCGCGTTTTATAAAAAATAAAATAAAAAAAAGCAAACAGAGCTTTGAACCGTCGGCGCTGGAGGGTTGTGTAAGACACGCAAACCTCAAAGTTGCATGGGAATCTTGTTGCGTAAGCTGCGTGCCGTCGTGCCAGGTAGACGGGACGGGACGTGAGCAACGTGGTGCCGTGCTAAAGCGTCGCTAGCATTAGCAGACATGGAGAGGAGAGGATTATATCACTTGTGCTGAGCTGCCTGCGTCAAAGGATCAGGCAGGCGGCGGATAATTCTGCCGTGTTCTCGCACTCTCCTCCACCTGCCGGCATTGTTCCACGTCTGACAACCCATAAGATGTACCGCTCACTCCCTCTTTTCCTCCAACAACATGCCAGCCTCATGATTTCTTTTCATTTAGCGCATAAAGACCTTTCCTCGGTGCGGGACTACAGCAGCTGATAACGGCTTCGTTTTACACCAGGAACAATGGAGATCAATCGGGACTTTGAATAAAGCCTGATACCTCGCCGACCTGGTGCCCCAGCCATATGATCAGGGCTTTATTGGGCCTTATTAATTGCACACAAAGCAGCAGAGCACAATGCGGCTCCCTTCATCTGAAGAGCGTGACTCTCTTTGTAGAGGATCTGGAGAGAACAGGCTAATTAACCTGGTTTCTCCAGGACCAGCCCTTTGAGACTGACGCCGGGTCTGTGCAACAGCGCCATTTTTTTTTTTTTGCCCTGCATGTTTATGTGCTTGAATTCTTTCTGCAAGTCTCTTTGGGGCAAAATCTAGTGATCCCCCCACACACACACACACACACACCGTCACACTCTAAGGACTAAAATGAAAGTCGAAATGGCCGAGACGTGTTTCTGCTCCTCTCCTCTCACACTTCTGTAACACGTCGCCGTGGCCCACATCTGAGCGCAGACAAAACAAGGGGAGAGGAGACGAAGCAAAGGTGTCAAGAGTGAAATCGGTTCATCTTCACTGCTGAGTAGCGTACGGCATCATTTGAATTGCTTGCTATTTGCTATTCTGTCAGAAATTGAAAACGGAGAGGAGAGTGGGGTTGAGGGGGGGGATGGTAGAGATCCGAGGGCGCGTAGAATTGGGATCAACCACCACCACCAAAGAAAAAAAAAAAAAAAAACAAGCGCAGAGACTCTTTTTCTCTGGCTGCCTTGGTGCAACTCCTTTCATCTTGCTGCCATGAATCAATGATTAGATGTCTGCAGCACAGACTGAAACATGTTTCTTTTTCTATTTTTTTTTTCCTGCCGACCTTTTCACCAAAACATGAAGGGGTCCGGAGCGATGCCGCTTCCTCGACAGGACTAAGGAATTAGCCATCAAAACTTACAAATGCATCCCGTCACAAGCGGCGGAAAGGTCAGACAGCAGCCGAGCCTCCAGGCTGCCTCTGCGGGGAATGACTCGAGCGCCAACGGCGTCAACCGCTGGCTGTGCAGCAGGCTGTGCAGCAGGCCGCATCGCGGCGCAGAAAATAGGACATTTTTGTCATCGGGGGCTACAGTTGCAACGCGACGACTTCCCTTTAATAAATTCTCATTAAAATTTCATGGCGCCCCCGACTTAATAAGAAGCTAATCAGGGGATGAAAGCAGCTGCTGAAGAAAGAGTCCGACTCGCCCCAACTTCACAGCTTGCCATTAAGCCCCCGCCACCACCCCTGACAGTAACCCCCCCCACCCCACCCCACCCTTCCCAAACACACACACGCGCATCTTCCACACGCTGCGAGCCGAGAAGGCAGGGCTCTGCGATTTGAGTGTTTCCTAGTGAATAATGGATGGCACCTGAGGGTATGGTGGGCTAAATCTTCTCATGCCGCGGTCCTAAAGTGTGGCCCCGGGGCCGTTTGCCTTGGCACAGGCAAGCGGCTCCCGCTCGGCTCTCGTCAGAGGCGGCAATAAAGGTTGTGAGCGCACTGTTGAGGGACTGCGTCAGTGTTCTCGGGGCTAGAGAGGTCAGTCGTGGGCTTGTACAGGCATCAGAGGGATGCAAAATGGGAAAGGCTGAGAGAAAGCGATATGAGGTGGAGGAAAAAGGGGGTGATGGAGGGAGAAAGAGAGAGAGAGAAAGGGAGGGAGGGAGGAAAGGATCGCATGTCCTACCAATGGATCTTTAGGTCATTGTTCCGGTGACTAAATTGTAAAAGATCAAAAATCAATGCCGGAGCAGACGTTACGTTAGGTCTTGTCTCATAGCTGGGAGGCTGTTTACATCTTTGAACCCGGTGTGTTGCTATTTGACAGCATTATTCAATTTATGGATATCCAAAGTGGCTGTTGTTCAGAGGAGAACAATGTTGGAGGAGTATGATAATCCCCCACCCAAAAAAAAAAACCACACAGAGACAGAGCTGGATACAAGCATCAGTCCCGTCATAAGCAAGCAATGGTTCATCCACAGGCAGCTGCTCGATGCAAATAATGTGGTAATGTGATGCTTTACATTAGGGATGATCCAGATTTCCTTGCAAACATTATGGTGACATAAAAAAAATGTTGGATATTTTTAAATTGGGGTTCTAAGGAGAAGGCTATACACAGTCAGTATCTTAGCTGGAGTAAATACCTCCCTAAATGTCTTCAGTTCGCAAAAACTTGGTTTAGTTTCTCAGCAGAGGTTGAAGCTAAAGTGTAGTCACAATAGTTCCAAAATTAAGGCAGATTTCATTCAGATTTCAAACTAGCTATGTGTGAGCATTTATAAAATATTGACTTTTGCAGCCAATTTCAAATATCTGATTTTTGTAAAGCTTTGACCTGCCAATCATGATTTTAGCTGATTGTAAGTTCTATATATATATTTTTTTTTGTCTTTTTGGCATACCAGGAGCAGAGGTGACGTCACACTGTGTGTATTAACAGTGTGAAAAAGGGGGTTTACTATTTTAAAAACAAAGAAAAAATGTTTAGCTCACATTTTAAACTAGTTTCACCATCTCATATTAGCAATTAAATTAGTGCAGTTAGCATTAGCTTTTGTAAATCACTCTCCATGTGCATTTATGACAATGCAGAGAAGCACACCCTATAATTTTCTAAATGCTGCCAATGTTTTCAGATCTAGAGTTTTGTACCAAATAGAAGTTCAGAGCTCAAGACGCCACTAAAATCCTGGTAATGACTGAATCCCGGTCTAAATCAGTCCCTCACTAAGCCTACAAACTTTCCCAGACGTGGAAACGAATATTTGTCCTGTGGCAAACGGCTTATTGTGAGAAACCCACAATGTGATTGGTAAAAAGAGCAAGAAACAGCAACGCAGCAAAATGACCAACACATGCTAAAATCAAAATCAAGCGCCCTGTTGTAGCTGCAATAAGAAGCCAACATGCCTAAGTAGAAAGGAATTTGTATACCTTTGTATACCTTTTGTGCTTCATCTGACTCTATAGCTCAGTTTGAGTCTTCTTACTAATCAACAGCTTCAGTAGTGAAGATTGTTGTAGTGAGCACAACCTGGTAGCACTGACCAAAAAAAAAAAAAAAGATGGTCACTTTGATTTCACAGAGGCTGGCCTGGCTGAAAATCATCCGATCCTGGTCATCAGCTGATTTCTCAGTGCATCTCTGCTTATGACTGCAATGTAAAAGTCCAGCTCTATGTCCCTGCTCTGAGTAGCTGTTTGCTTCCAAGAAAAGCCCTTCTGTTCATCTAGAACTCCACTCAAAAAAAAAAAAAAAATTATCTCAGCTACCTGATTCTGTACCCAACTCGGGGCGACCAACCGATATTAGCCACCGCCAATGGATCCGCTGAGGCGTGGGATTGGTGCTAGACGAGGGTCAGCGTGAGTGACATCATTAAAATGTCCTGCTGTCGTGGGTGACGACGGCCTGAGGCAAGGCCCAATGGGCTCTCCACCACCACGGTGCATCAAGGACTACTGTGTGTGGTCTGATCAGACCAGGCCTGACGAAGTACGTGCACTTTGGAGAATTTATGAGGACAGCCAGTAGACCCCCCCCCGCCCCCAACACGTGCCGGTGCAGTGATCTTTGGCTTCCCGAACTGACTTCATAGCACTTAGAAGACGCAGACACACAGATCCGGGCACATACACGTACTCGTGATACATAAAGTGTGACAATCGGTCGTAAATTACAGCCGTAAAAAAAATAAATAAAAAATAACAAAAGTACACGCGCATGCGAAAGGCCCAGATGGGCCTCAGACTAGACAGACCTTCCCTTCAAGGAGACTCCTTTTACAATCTGTGCAACCCTCATCTCTGCTGCCTTTATCTAACGCGTGCACGACACGCTGAAAAATAGCGAGACGGAGCAGAGGAGAAGATTCCCCTCCCGTTTTTTTTTTCTCCTCGCTTTTTTCATCCCAGCTCAGACATCAAACAAAGATATCCATCACTCCCACCCCCACTTCGCCTCCTCTCGCTGTGAACCAGCGTCTGTGTTTAGCAGTGACAGGGAATCGTCTAATAAGTGCCAAAGCTGAGCAAACGATGGGGCTCCCCCCCCCCACCCCACCCCCATGCATTCGAAAAAAAGCTGTCAAAAAGAAACAGTATATAAAAAAAAGGAAGAGCATCTAAGAATGTTAGAGCTTTTTGCCTTTTTCAGGCTCTGACTTTGTCTGCCGTGTGGCCCCCAGCAGCACCTGTTACCTGTGCTCGGGGGGCCTCTGACCCACCCTGCAGCCAAGCATGTGCTCGGAAATCCAGCTTTACTGTAGGATGCTGGTCTGCAGGTCCATTTGCATAAAACTCTCATTGGATTCAGTTATATTTTTGGACTAAAACCGCTTTCCAGTGCCGACGTTCCAGGGAATAAAGATGTAAAAATGAGTCTGGTGCCAAAATGATTATGCTGTATATAACATAGCAGACATGATATGCTAATGTTCAGCTTCCAGGGGTTCGAGGCGTGATGCATTTCGAGACAGGATGATGGTGTCAGCTAAAATCCCTGAACCCTCCATGCTTTATTCGTCATTATTTGTGCCATTGGTTTGAAAATGAAAGAATTTATGAGCAGTTGGCAGCATTTATAATCACAGGAAGCAGCTTTTGTTTGCCCCTGTAGAATATCGCCCTGTGCTGCCTATATGTCTCCAGGAGAGATCTATAAAGAGACACACATTTCGTTGCGTTTACCTTCCCCATAATTAGGGCACTTTCTCTGTAACCAATCTCAACAAGTGAGTGAGGAAAGCCCCCCCATTTTTTTTTTTTTTTTTATTTGCCCTGCCCTGTTATTTAAACAGCATTACGTCCAGATTACAGGAGCGGCAGGACGGTCTGATTTAATCCCCTGTTGCCGAATATGTCCTAATTCCTCTGGTCATTCTAAAATAGCAGGTGCGATCGGAAGCCGCCTCCTCACGCCCAGGCAAGATGGGTCTTTATGTAACCAGAATTTCCCATTCATTCTCTCCCCAGCAGCTTAAACCGAGGCGAATAAACGCGCCAACAGATCCAAATAACGCCTTTGCAGAATTCCCACCAAGCACATTTGGCGTGGATTCCAACGCCGTGTTTTTTTTTTTTTTTTTTTTTTTTTTTTTGATCTGGTTTGACTGTTAATTCAAACTGTCTCCAGTTTACCTTCGGTTGCATAGTTATGGTCGCGGAGGAAGCTGTTGTTGATTTTCCGGGTGTCACTCTCCTCCTCCATTGATCAATCGGCTGGTTCCAGATCCTGATAGCGGCAGAGCTGCGCCCATCCTGCCCGGTACCGTCAGCAGGCGAGCCGAGGGACCAGCGGGGGGGCTGTCATCGTGGCTCCCGGTTTCCCCCCTCGGCGTGCGAACGAGATCAAACGCGCTACCTGCGAGGATCGGGTGCGCGATCTGTGTAGGATGTTCGGGGCCGGTCCTGCCCACGCCTCGGAAACCACAATCCAGAGAGCGCGTCGACGCCGGTTAGAGGTTCAACAGCCTAATTGTTATCCCTGCGCATTTGGTCCTCTGCTTGAGGGATCCAGGGAAACGATGGTGAAACAGTGACTGATCGTCACCACATTACAGGCGGAGGTGGTAGAGAGAGAGAGAGCGAGAGAGGGGGGGAAAAAACGAGAGAAATGTTGCGTCTTCTTCAAGGTTGAACCCGCAGCGGCAGCTCCGTAAATCTCTTCTGGAGGATTTGAGTTTAGAATAAGATTCCCCCCCTCCTCCTCCTCCTCCTCCCTGTGCCAGCGGGGCGGGTAGGATTATGCGTCAACGAGCTCGCTCCGGTGCCTCGGCTGCTCCGCGCCAGACTCTCCAGAGTTACATCCCGGATCACGCAGGGTTCCCCCGGCTGTCTCTCTCCTTTTTTTTCCCTCTCTCTCTCTCTCTCTGTCATTTATTCATCGGAAAGCGGACCTGCGCACAGCCCAGCTGACTCACTGTGGCGTTTAGCGCAGAGATGGACTGTAGCTGTTGCTGCTGCTGCTGCGTTTACAGCAGATAAGGGGCCCCTCCCTGCTGCCTGATGCCTGGCTTAAAAAAAAAAAAAAAAAACACCAGCAGCCGCCTGCATCTGAAAAAAAAAAACGACTTTAAAACTCTTCCACTGGCTGCCTGATGATGACAGTTCTGAACCGAGGGAGGAAAAAGCCTGGCAGACCTATCAGCCTCCCCCCCATCACGCTGCTGCTGCTGCTGCTGCTGCTGTTACTGCATAGGAATCCTTTCATTGTTAAAGCAGATTGAGCGGTGAACCCTGCTTTGCATCTGGAGCCATCCCTAACAGCAGGCTACTCATGCAGGGAGGGACAGGCAGGAGAATTCAGAGCACTGATATGGCCAGATGGCGTGGAGTTCAGCCTCAGAGAAATCAGGGCAGAGCTGGACACAAAGTAGAGGTCTCCGCAGAAATATTACATATATATATATATATATATATATATATATATATATATATATATATATATATATATATATATATATATATATATATACATACATATACATATATATACATATATATACATATACATATATATATATATATATATATATATATATATATACATACATATATACATATATATACATATACATATATATATATATATATATACATATATATACACATATATATACATATATATACATATACATATACATATATATATATATATATATATATACATATATATATATATAATATATATATATATATATATATATATTCTGAATGCTTTGATCTGAAGCAAACCTCTGCCACCATCCCAAGTCTTTTGCAGCCTCTAAGAGGTTTTCTACCCACTAACTCTGGCCAACTACCCTGCCCCTGCCGAACAACAGTGTTCCCACAGCATTATGATTTTCAGGGTTAATTTTTACATAACATATAGTGTTTTTTATAATACCCTCTTAAGATATGTATATATATACCACTCACCGGCCACTTTATTAGGTACACCGTGCTAGTAAAGTGCTACCGGGTTGGACCCCCTTTTGCCTTCAGAACTGTCTTAATCCTTCGTGGCCTACATCCAACAAGGTACTGGAAACATTCCTCAGAGAGTTTGGTCCATATTGACATGATAGCGTCAGAACCCTAGAGATGGCTGTACGTGAAAATGCCGGTAGATCAGCAGTTTCTGAAATACTCAGACCAGCCCGTCTGGTACCAACGACCATGCCACGATCAAAGTCACTTAAATAACGTTCCATCCCTTCTCTGATGCTCGGTTTGAACTACATGCCTAAATGCATTGAGTTGCTGCCATGTGATTGGCTGGTGACTATATATATATATATATATATATATATATATATATATATATATATATATATATATATATATATAGATAGATAGATAGATAGATAGATAGATAGATAGATAGATAGATATAGTCACAGTCACTTAGTGGGGAGTGGTGGCCTAGTACAGTACGGTGAGAGCAGGGTGCTTGCACCCTTGGAAGGCTTCCCTGGGTTCAAATCCCACAGACTTTAACTCTTGGTCCCTTAATAAGACCCTTAGCCCCCAGAATGCGCCCTGGGTGCCGCACAGTGGCCGCCCACTGCTCCCTGGGATGGCTTTTGTGCAGAGGACAAATTTCATTGGAATATGTACAAAAACAATGCAATGACAAATAACGATGATAACAGCTATGAAGAGGAAGAGAGCCAAAAATAAGAAGCTAAAAAATACCCAGACGCTGACTAATAAGATCAGCAAGGTCGCCTTCTGCTCCTCTTTTTGGAAAGATCTCATTTTCATGCTGAGTTTAATAACAGAGCACACATCGAGCCTCCTTGGTCAACCCTTAATCTTCTGATGAGCGTGTGTGTGTGTGTGTGTGTGTGTGTGTGTGTGTCCTCAGTGAGTTGCGCATCCTCGCCTTTATCTACTCACTTTACGCTAAATCTCTGTTTCCACAAAGGGACTGGGTATCTTCCTTGCACAGCGAAGCGGCAGCAGCAATCAAGAGATTGTGGGGCCTTCTCTGCTAAATGCATTAACGGTCTAATCCGCGGGAACCATTTGCACATGCAGTCCTCAGCTCCTCTCCTAATGAGAAACTGGCTGTGAAGGTGGCGGCCTGCTCACAGGGGAAAAAAACAAGGACTTCCTACACATGCTATTTTACACTCCATCACCCTCGTACCTCCATCTCCATCTCTGAATACATTACAGGCATTATCCATGGGAAGGGGGGTAGGGGGGGGTGGAGTAATGAAGGTCGTAGGCCACCGATTCACGTGTTTCTGTATTTACACTCCCGTGCTTCTCTAATGAAAACTGCGGAGAAACGCTGCCATCCTTGACCCTCTTAGCTCTAACCGAGTGGCCAGCGCAGATTCCCCATCTCTATCAATATTTAAAGAGGATTTACGGGGACAAAAGAAACACACAAAGACTAAGTTACAGCTGAGCGGAGCGAATGGAACTGAGAGTGAAACAATGCATTTATCAGAGTGAAGCCACGCGGATGAGAGGTTTCGGTTCTTGCATGATTTGTCGGGGCGGGATGAAGAAGGGATGTACAACAAGGAGTAGCAGCCCGCATGAGTTATAAAGGCTTAACGACAAAAATGCTGCTGGGAGCCTCTGCTAAGAGGCTACCTCATCAGTATCACCGTCATTTCTTTGTCCATATGTGCACACCCCAAATTTTCAAAATACCAAATGACACGACTTCCCAACTGGTAAGAGGTCGGCTTACGCACTCGCACAGTTGCATTCACAGCTCTTCAACACTTTGCACATTTAGCACAACATGTCAATGTATTTTATTAGGATTTTGCATAATAGACCAACACGAAGCAGCAAGTGATTGTAAGGCCTGTGTGTTAGGCCCTACAAATCACTTCAACCAACGCGTGTTACGTTCGTTAAAGTGATTTTGTTACTTTTACTCTTGCCGTTTCTTTAGAGCTAACTTTAGATTAGATGAGCTTGTTTTTTGTCACTAGCATATACTTTGTGTGGCTCTGTCTGTGTCTTTGCCACTGTCATGCCCAAATTTGCCCAATCTGGGACAATGAAGGGATTTCTTATATCATACCATGAAGCACCATCCACTCAGTTATCTGACAGTAGAAAACTATTGAAGAGCATAGCCGCCCGCCTAAACTCACGGGACAAGCAAGGAGACCATTAATCCCAGAAGTAGCCAAAAGCAACTCCGAAGGCCCCTGTAGAAGGCCCCAGTAAAAATGGAACGAACCGTCAACACAATTAACAGTTTAGTACTTAAAAATCGGGCTTTTATGGAAGGGTAGCCAGAAGAAAGCCATTGTTGAAAGAACGGTATTAGAAGTCTTGTTTAGCAGTTCGCCGAACATTACGTGCAGCAGAAAACCAACTCTGCACACCACTTTGACCACATCGTCCACACAGTGCAAGGTAGTGGAGGTTTGCATCATGCTGCGGGGATGCATTCCCTCTCCAAAGAGAGAGTGGCCGGTCCAAGTTGATGGGAGGATGGAAGGAGCTAGAAGCAGGAAGAAAGCCTGCTAGGGGCCCGCAGAAGACAGGGACAGAGGTCCACCTTCCATTTGGATGATGGCCATAAAAATACAGCCAGAGCTACAACTGAATGGTTTCATGTCAAAGCAGAGCCATGTATCAGAATGGCCGAGTCAACATCCAGACTTAACTCCGACTGAGAATGTGAGGCAAACCTAAAAATAGCCGCTCATAAAAGCTCCTCATCAAATCTGACTGAGCATAAGCTGTCCTGCGAATAGAATGGCTGAGCAAGGTCTCCAGACCCACAGAGCCGGTAGGGGATTTTGTTTGTCTATCACCTGAAATAATAATAAAAAAAAACAAGCACGATGGAATTTTTATCTGATATGAACGGAAAAACCGGGAGAGTTCAAGGCATAGGAATACTTTACCGGAGCACTGCATTTATTCTGACAAGAGTTCAATCCAAGCGTCTCATTTTCTGATTTATCTAAAAGAAAAACATCAACTCTAAACCGCCCAGCAAGCTGTTTTACTTTGTTACACTACTCTTCTCGCTCATTACACCCCATCCACCACTGCTGGGTAGGAAACCCGCGACAGCGCATCTACAGCCCCGTCTGTAGATGCGCTGTAGATTTCCTGTAGATTTCCTGTAGATTTCCTGCAAAGTCTGGTGCACCAGACTTTGCAGGAAATGCTCGGGGGGGGGCAACAGAATTGGAGAGCGTGTCCTCAATTCCCCTCGACCATTTGGACATAGTGGTTTAAATTAGGCTCGTGCAGCACCGAACATAGGGACACAGTCACACGGCAATGATATTTTAGTCATGCCCAATTGGTTTCTCTGATGTGTGGTAATTGCTTGACCTGTGGGGGGGGGATGCAGGTGTGGGGGAGGATACAAGCAGTAAAGACGCAGCCTGCATACCAAGCAACACATGCAAGTTCACAGGGAGCACAGCTCTTCCAGCGGCCGTGCAACACAACAGTGCTTCCATACGTTCGCCGCAGCAACCTCATCTCTCATGGCTGCGGTCGATCGCGCATCGACCGCATGATGATGTTCGGCTTAAATGGGTAAAGATATTGACTGTTCCGTCCTTTTAGTCCAACAAATTCAAGATTATGGCAAATCACCTAAAACATAATTAAAGTTATATAAGTCATGCTTTAAATTCAATGAAGGGTGAATAATGAAACAACAGATGAAAAAAAAAAGCTTTGTTCTGTAGGCTTGATCATTATTTAGGGTTACCAGGAGATCTCAGAGTATTAGAAAACTAAAATAGTTCTCATCAAAGTCTTTCTTAAGGATACCTCGTATATTATTATTATTATTATTATTATTATTATTATTATTATTATTATTATTATTAACCCTGCAAAAGGATAAATTGGATTTGGATAATAGCCTAAATAAAACAAAGTAGGGGGTAACATAATCCATCCATCCTTCTTCTATACTTCTTCTATACTGGCTTCTTCTATTAAGCTTGTAGGGTCGTGGGGTGTTGGTGCCTATCTCTGGAAGTCACGAGAGGCATGGTACACCCCAGGACAGGTTGCTAGCCCATCACAGAAGCACAGAAGTATTAAGCAAACAGCATGCAATTAAATTTAGACACATATACGGTAAACTTTGCCCATTTTTAACAATAACTTGTCCCCAGAAGTCATGCCATATTTTACTAGGAAGAAAAACAAAATGATATGCAATAGTATAACAAAAGGTGTTTCTGAAGAGGATTACCAACTATAGCTTTAAGAAAAAGCTGTAGTTGGTAATCCTCTTCAGAAACACCTTTTGTTATACTGTGTAAAATCGTCATTCCATCCTGAAAGTAGTTAATACATTACTGTATGTCTTAAGAAAGAAATAATTCTCTATGGAAGCGGCAAGCCTGTAAAAACTCTAACCAATCTTTGCCATTCAGTCCGAAGGGCATAAACTTGTCAAAGTTTTGCTCCTACTCTCACCCATAGACATTATATAATCATTCCCCTCTGTCCCTCAAGTTCTGGGGGTATCGCCGTATCTCTTTGTTGTCCCACATGCCAATCATTCTGACACGCTCACGTAACGCCAACATCTGTGCTCGTTCCTTGTTAGTTTCTGCTTCCTGGGTGCGCACTTCTAGAATTTATGTATCTGGTCATTGTAGCTCTTCTGCTCTCACCGTATACTTTGAACATGGCTGAGATTCACATAAAAGTAAACGTTGGTTTATGGTTAGTATCCTACCACAGGGCTATTCAACTGGCGGCCATGAACTGCTTATTTATTAAGAACAAATAAATAAATTGTCTAATCCACCTCAGATGGTCAATAATGCTTTACATTTCAGTTGTTGCTCAATAGAGTTTTGTCACTAAGCAGATTTGTTAACATGAATGCAGAACATACAGGGGGTGTCACTAAACAGAACAGACACATGGTGCAGAACTGTCTCTATCTAACGCCGCTCCTCCAGCACCCCTACACCAGTGAACGGATAGAAACAGGAAGGTTAAAATGAAAACCCCGTGTTTTGGCTGAAAGGACATGAGGTTCATGCATTATCCTTTAATTTTTGTGCTTATTGTCAAAAACATGTAAAGTGGACAAAAATTAATACGTATTTTCTTATCTTCCTTTTTCAGTTTTGTATTTAAAAAAATGAAAGCATTTTCAACACTTGACGTCTTTCTTCGAATTACACATTTGGGTTGCGTTAATTATGATTTGCTGTAAAATACTATTTAAAAGGCAACAGATCATTATAATGCTTTTTTTTATATAGTGGCTTTATTTGCTGGATGTCCAGCCGCTGAGCTGATGGCCGTCCAACTGTGGCCCCCTAAGCAATTTAGTGAAATAGCCCTGTCCTACTACACCTTAATGGAAAATCCGAGGTGCACAAGCCTGCATGGGCTGCAGCAACAGTATTTAGCACTCAGAATAGGAAAATATAACGATTGTTGAATCTGTTCTGGGAATATCTACAGCCTTGCAGAAGACTCTATATAAGTTGCACACAAAAGATATTGAAAAAAAAACATTCAGTATTTTGAAAGAGACTGTTTTAGAAATTATACATGACAAAATGGTAACATTTTAAGATTATAAATAAAGCTGCTATTAGAAATCTCTGCTGTAAAGCCTATCTCCTTTCTGAGTCAATCTGATTTGACACTTCTGAGTGAGGCGATCTATATCAGAAGCACCAGCTAAGCTGCGGCGCTGCTGTGGTCCTGATTTCTCCTCCCCGTCCCTAGTTTTAGGGTGTCTCTGTGTTATCAAACAAATCACAATGATAATCATTAAGCAGCTTAAGATTCTCCCTCCAAACCTTTATTGTCTTTCATTAGCCAGGCATCCCACCCTGGCATTAGGAGCAGCTAAACACTTGGGGGGGGTAATAGGATTGCCCCGGCAGTCCATCTGTCACGGGCTAAAGAGCTGCAAACCTCCGAGAAGCGCCACCCATTCCCTGCACACACCTTCTCAGCCTGCCCTTTTCTCTGCGCTTTCCCCCTGGAGATATTTATTCAGTCTTAAATCATAACCCTCTGTGCAAGTAAGTCACATCCATTCCAGTGTGTAAATGCCAGAAAGAGTGAGTAAAGCGGAATAACAAATACCCACTTCACTTAAAGTTTATACCCTTCTGGCCTTTATAAAACTATAAAACAGCGCTTCTGTTCCGTTAATAGAGTACAAATGGAGATGCATGGCAGTAGGTGTATGAAAGGAGCGCGAGGGAGAGAGTGGGGGAGGGATTCAGAGTGAGCGCAGCGGGCCAGGGATATGGAAGAGGAGAAAGATAAAAAAGATGGATTCATAGTTTTGGTAAAGGGTATTAAATCAAGCCCAGAGGCTGTCTTTAAATCAGCAGGCTTTACTCTTGGTGTCATTCCAATTACATCAGGATGAGAATAATGCTCCATTGCTCTGAGACTTCGGACCAGCAGGATTGGAAACCCCCCCACCACCACCACCAACACTACCCCCTGACTCTCCTCCACCCTGTACCCTCCCCCTCGACTCTCCCTGCTTCCCTTGATAATAAACTAATTGAAAAGAAATGTGTGTACGCTGATTAGCTCGGGACAGAGGTTTGTGGATGAAAACTAACCAACTGTAACAACTCGGTTCACAGCTGCATGGCTCTTTCATTTGTCCGCTTTGCGGAGTAAACAGATGCATATGTGAAACATATGGAAGCCTGCATCGAGTGCGCACCCACAGGAACACATGCATGTTGCATCACAGTGATGCAAGCAACAAAGCACTGCCACTTGAAAAGTAAAATAAGCATACCGACACCTCCCCCCCCCCATACACACACACTCACTCAAACACCACAAACACACAATGCCGACCACAATTTGTTTAGTGAACACACAGTGTAGTCTTGCTGAGAGGAAATGATGACACTTAACAGAAAATCGTTGCATTGTGCCTGCTCTGGTTGCTAGGAAACAGCAATTGAACTGCCATTGCAGCGCAGCACAACAGCTGCCCACGTAATTGGACAATTAAGATCTTACAACGCCATCATTTTAGCTCATATCCATCTCAATAAAAAAAGGTTTGAGCGCATCCCAACACATTTTCTACCAGTTGGGTTAATGGCTCGAACATGTTCAGAGGAAAGCCGGATTTCATTACTGAAATGATTAGTGGCGCACTGAAAGGAAGCGACAAGGAGGGCTAAACGGCAAAAGCAAAAGTACCATTTGCATGGCCCGGGAAGCTTGCACTGACGCTGTTTGTGTTGCTAAGAGTGCTATATTTATCCTCCGATACTTTCCTTTACGCAGCCAGATGAAAGACCAGCCGGTTGAAAGTAGGTTAAGCAGGTTAGTGAGTGACTGCAACTCCGCCCTCCCCATGCATAACCAGGGATCCGTGCGCAGCTTATGTTCAGCACCGCGGACAGCTCTGTACAATGCAGGCGCCAAGGCTGTAAACAAGACGCGCGCTAAAATGAAAGTCCAAAACAGTATCTGCATATAGTGCCTTGGAAAAATATTCCCGCCCTGTGAACATTTCCACGTCGTTTTTCATGGTTTCATGTTATAGTTCAACACGAAGCAACACATAATTGAGAAGTGAAAGGAAATGGACACATGGCTTTCAGATTTTCTTTACAACTTAAGTTCCGAAAGCTGTGGCGGGCATTTGTTTTACCCCCACTTTACTACGTCGCCTCTAAGTGAAAACTCAGCTGTTCTGTGAAGCCTTTTTTTTTTTTTGGTTCTAGTCAATAAACAGCATTAAAAAAACAAGGAACGATATAGACAGATGAAAAATATAGCAATAGACAAGTTCAAAGCAGCTTTAGGGCTATTCAACAATTATCCAGACAGTGAAAACATCATAGAGCAGTGTTCAACCCAACACTTTTAAATGGATAGAAAATGTCAGGACTGCAAAACATTAGTGAACAGATAGCATCATTAAAACCAAGGACTAGACCAATGGTATCGTTGCAGAGATCCACATCTCAGGTAGAATGATGTGTTGACAGAAAACTATTTGCGATGCCCTCCATGAATTTATAATTTTGTAAAGCAGGCGCTCTGGCCAGATTAGACCAAAACTAAACGATCTGGCCTACAAGCAATACACTTATATGTGAAAGAAAGCCAACTCTCCACACCACCCTGAACACACCATTCCCTCTGTAAAACATGAAGGCAGCATCATGCTGTTGGGAGTAGTTTTCTTCAATAGTGACAGGGAAGTTGCTGTAATAAAGAGTATTTTCTTAATTTTGTTTCTCTTTCCCCTCATACCCTGAGATGTACAAGAGACCAAAATGCTATGTCTGGTGAAAAAACAACAACAAAGCAAAACAAAAACTAATCAGCCCTATCCCTACAATGGAAAATGGTGGTGGCAGCATAATGCTGAGGCCATGCTTTTTTTCTTTTACAGGGATGTGGAAGCTGGTCAGAGTTGATGGGAGCAGGCGGGGAGATACATAGAGGCTAATCCTGGAAGAAAACCTGTTGGATGATGAAAAAGTATTGAGACTGCAGAGGTTCACCTTCCAGCAGGTTAGCGACATATTGCAGCGGACCAACACGTAGCGAAAGCTACACTGGAATTGTTTACACCGAAACATGTTCATGCGCTAGAATGACTCAGTCAAAGTCCGTGTTCATCTTTGGCTAGACTTGAAAACTGACGCACACAGATGATCTCCAGCTAATCCTGATCTAACCTGGAAAGCAGAATTGGCAACAATTTCCGTGTCTAGATGTTGGAAGCTGGTGGAGACTTACCCTGAAACACTCGCAGTTGTAACTGCAGAAAAAAAACAAGGATAGCTCTACAAAGTCTTGTCTCAGGGGCGCTGAATAAAAAGGCAAACCACATCTCTTGAATTGTATTTGTAATACTTGTTAAAAACTATGTATCATTTTGCATTTGGGCCACTCTGTGCAGGCATTTTCTCAAAAACCCAATAAACTGTAATATATGGTTGTAATGAACCAGAATATAAGAAGCTTAGGGAATAGTAAGGAACTGTAATACGTATCAGATGTAATCCCTTTTGCCAAATCTAATTCAGAAATAAAAAGAAAAGAATACTTCAGACAATTTCATACACAAACCACCAAGATTCTCCAGTATGGTTAATGTCTTTCTGAACACAAACTACAGCAGTAAAGAGTACAAACGTATTTTATACAAGGCCTATGTGGACAACGAGTGTGCAATCAACAAGAGCTAAAATCACTGATCAGAACAGCAGTGGTGTAGAAACAACCTGACCCCCTCTTCTGAGCGGGCTCCCTCCCCCTTTTTGTTCACTACAGCTTGCCAGCAAGGTTTCCCTGCAGCCATTGAGTCATGTTCCAACCAGCCCCATGTGACAAAGGAACATGTTCCCGGTGCACCCCGGCTCAGGAGCCACCCCCTCCTCCAGAAACACGAGCATACACACCCCCAGACACACATAAAGAGCAGCTCTATCCCAATAGCGCAGTCTATCACCGACAAAGAGAAAACACATGCACCAGTGTCACACATATAGGCCGTAATCTCCAGGAAAATCCCATTTGGCAGAGCAGCTGCCAGCGTGGATCACGGATAGGCTGTAGTTGTGGTGCCCACGGGGTGGCAAGCTGTCCGTCCACACTTCTCCGTCCACTAAAGGCAAACAAACACAGGCGTGAAAGGGCGTGCTCAAAACGGGAACGGCCCCTCCGACAGGGATGATAAACTCTTCCCACTTTAATAGAAGCACGTCAATGATTGCCATGGGCCAGTTTCTCATTTACAACAGGGCTTGATTTTTATTGCTCCAATATATCGATCTGTTACGAGGAGGTCTGCGCTGTAACGCAGCCTCAGGGATCGGGACGTTTCTGATGTAGCGGGTGGGAAGACCGACTGGTCCATCCATCTGTGTGTTCATCATTCTGGCTTACTGTCCAGCTTGCTTGCTTGCTTCCTTCCTTGCTTCCTTCCTTCCTTCCTTCCTTAGATCAGACAGACTTTGCTGTGAAACAAGCGAACGGCTTCAGCAGTGAAGAGATAATCTCAGAGCACCACCACCTGGCTAAAAATAACAATTACACTGCTAAACCTTTATGGCAGGGATCACCAACCTTTTGAACTAGAAGACGTTAACTTAATGTAATATAAACATGTTTTTAATGTTTTTGTCATTTTAAATCTATGTAAATACAACTATGATTAAAAAGGAAGAGCAACTGAATAAAATAACATTTTAGATGCAGCTCACTGGTGGGTAGTGCTATTTTTTGAGCAGGCTTAAGAGCACCACATATGATCCTAGGGGGCCACCTGGCGCCCGCGCACACCATGTTTGTGACCCATGTTTTATGGTGAATAAAATAACATGAATAAATTTTAGAGAACACCAAAAAGCACCAAAAACCTCAAGAATACTCTATTATTTACTAATTATCAACGCAGTTTTGCGTTATACACCTTTGTTTTAATATAAAAGGCAAGTGTCTAAAAGTTAAATAGCACTTATCAGACCAGCCAATGAGAAATGTAATGTGCCAATTACGTAATTTCATTCATTGAAAGATTAGAAAGAGAAGCCACAGCTCCTGATGAAAAAGTTAGACATGTTCCTTTAGAAAAACATTAGTCTTGTACAAAAGATAACAATCTAAAAAAAAGAAAAAGAAAAAAAAAATCAGTGAAATCATCTGTGACCCAAACCACAGTAGGACCGATCGGTAAGAAATCTGATGGGCTTGAGTTTAATCGTATACTTAGATTATTCCGATGCTCTGAAGGTGCTTAATAAAAAAAAAAAACATCAGAAGCAAAGCCTCTTTTGTCAAATATGGTCGCTAAACCATAAAGTTAAGAAGTGCTCAAATCCGTAGGATTTCAGGTTTTTATTTAGGATGGAGATGGGAACAATAAAATACTGTAACCTTTGTATACAGTCATTTTCAGTAAATTAAAATAAACATTTCTAAGAAGCTTCTTTGTCAGATAAGAAGACCTTAAAAAGCCGGTGTTAAACATACTTTTCATGAAGCCCCCATCTCTGCTTGAAAAATGTGGCTTTTTTATTGGTCTGACGCAATATTTTTATCTTAAATTGTGTGTTTTCATTTAGCTAGAGGTGGAATTAAATAACAGAAATAAAGGCTGTGTTCATCTCTAGAACGTGTTCCCCCTAGTGAACTGAGTTAAACCTAAGAAAGTCGTAGCAAGTGTTAATAAGCATGGTGGTGGTAGCATCATGACGATGGTTTGTTTTGTTGCCAGATGTTTGTGTGCATTACATAAAGTGGGTGGAAAAATTAAGAATGGCGCTAAAAGTGTCAACTGTGACAATTATCCCAAATATATATTAGTTCTTGCTTTCAATGAACAAATCAGGCTAACATCAGTGTTTCACGATGGCGTAGACCTAAACCTTTTTAAAAAGGCCTAATGTGTGTCAGGAAACAAACCTTATTTCAATCAGCCCTATCCAATCCTGACAAGACGAGCGATCAGATGTTCAATCAGAGTTGAGAACCACGAGTCTGTATGTAAAGTTTTGATCCTGAGAAAATTCACAATAAAATATAAGCTCTTCAGACATTTCTTGTTTGTCACAGAAGTTATCCCGTCAAAAGAATGGTTCGAATGCATCAGCAAAAGACCAAAATGCGTGTTGCACTCGTGGTAGTCATGGGGGGTGTCAACCTCTGACAGAAGCTGTATGATATACATGTGTATAAATTATAGAAAGATTCTGAAACATTCAATCTAATTAAGATCACCAGATCCGAAGGGTAATCCGCTTAAATCGACCATCTGTTCTTGTTTAAAGGAGAGTGCTCACACCAGCAAGGGCTAATTCAATAAGCATTCAAATTGGTCCATGTGCCCATATGTGCCGTAAGCTGTAATTTTTTTTTTTTTCCTTTTTCTCCAGGCTGGGAAGAACTCTGGACCGAATGATTTCTGTCGCCTGTACTTCACAGAAACTGAGTGTTTCAAAATCCCTGGCAGCTGGGCTCAGTCGGCAGATCAAATCACTTATGGTGCAGTGGCAGATATGCAGGTAGGTGATTCTGGAGTGTTACCTACCTAAAGCAGTATAGCTTCCCTACACGTTGTTATATTGAGGAATTTAGATAGTGGGGGGGGGGGAATTATTGTTTTTTTTTCATATTCAGTTTTCTTTTGTGCAAATTTATTCACATGCCAGACTATTTTCAAACTTCCAGCCTGCGGTAGAGTCCTATTTGTGATAAAGTTCTCTGGCCGTGCTCCGTTTACTGGTAGTGGCATCAGATTCTATTTCAGTCAATGCAGGAAGGGCTCTAAGTTTACAGCACATCCTGAAACAATCTGTAACAATTATGTAAACACATGAAAAATTCCAACTAGCAACCACATGAAGGGATTTAGATGAGGACAGAACGGGTCTGTAGATGCGTCCTGGGTAGATGAGACCCTGCTCCTCTGTGTCATCTGACAGCTTCGACGAGGGATCCATATTTTGTCTGCGGATGGTTTCTGAAACTGAGCAGGACTAATTACTCTGCCGTTGCAGGCGCTGAGGCCTGCCAGCCGAGGGCCTGCAAGAGCGCTCTGAGATAAACCAGCTGCCGGAGGAGGACGTGTACCGGGAGCAGCCCTGTGAATTTGAGAGGTCAGCGCGCACGCATCAAGCGACTTGTGTTTACATAAACAGCCTGGCATGCATTTCCGAGGGGAGAGGAGCAAAGGGGTGGGACATCTATACAGGCAAAGAAGCTGGTAAAGCAGCCAGAACAGGAAGTAAGGGTCAGGCTGGGAGCTTTAATCTACAGTCATAAAGTCCTGGTGGAAACAAGCTCACATACCAAATCATCCTGCTTTATGTCAAGAAGATTTCATGGAGTCAAAAAAGCATCAGTGGGAGTGCTGAATCGAGTCAATAATACATCATGCTTTGCAAAAGGATACATACCCCGGGAACAGTTTTCCATTTTGTCACATTGCAACCGTAAACTTCCGTGTGGTTTGTAGGGATTTTTAGGGCCAGATCAAAACACATTAGTAGGGAAAATTATGAAATGGGGGGGGGGGGAAACCCCCGGATAGAACATTTTTTTTTAAAACTACAACTTTTAAAACTGTTGCATGCATATTAAGAACCCCTAAAGCAAAACGATGTATCAAACCTTTTATTTTCTCAATTTAAGCTGCAAATCTTTTGGGGGTGGGTATTTCAGCTCTTTATCTAGATAATCAGTTTTTTCTTTGTCCATTCTTCTTTGCAAATTAAATAAATTTCAGCCGGATTGGTCGTGAAAGGCAATTTTCAAGTCTTGCCATAAAATTTTAATTGGGTTTAGGTCTGGAAATTGACCAGGCCGTTCTAACCTGTGCGTAAGCTTCGATGTAAACCATACATTGCAGCTCTAGCTGAACGTTTACAGTCACTGTCCTGCTGGAAAGTAAAACCTGTTGCCTCAGTTTCAACTCTCTTGCAGCTTCTAACAGGCTTTCTTGCAGGTTTGCTCTGTATCAAGCTTCATCCAGCTCCCCATCCAGTGTGACCAGCTTCCCTCTCTCTGCTGAATAGAAGCATCTTGGCATTATAATGATCAGGGTGATTCGCAGTGTTAGTTTTTTCACCACACAAAGTATTTTGGGGATTTTCGTATTTGTCTGTAAAAACAATAATTACAATTATGTATCAATGTACTTGCTTCCTACAATAATGTGTTGCTTTGATTTTTCACATAAATTCTCCATAAAATACACCAAATTTTGGGGTTCTCAATACCACAAAACGGGAAACGGTTCAAGAGGTATGAATACTTTTGCGAGGCAGTACTATGTCATTAAATTCTGTGTTGTTTTCTTTTGCAGACGAAAACATGAAACATGCGCAGCTTCTGTCGGGAGTCACTGTGTGCAGCATCACGCTAATCAGAAAATGACTTGCTTAAGTTTGGGATAAACAAAATCAGCCCCTGTGAACGGACAGCGTGGCCTAGTTACACACCGTCAATACTAATGGCATCAGGAAACAAAGTGTCACCATGGAAACCTGGAGGCCTACCCCACACCCGTCCGTATTACCGGCGGACAGAAATAAATGCTTAACCGGGGATGAAAAAGAAAGGGTGAAGGTGAGGAAATTTGAAACAGAGCTAAAGGGAGGAGGTGATGAATGAGAGTCAATATGAGGACGAAGGAGCGGCAGAATGAGCCAAAATGTTTGACGGAAAGGAAAAGAAAAGAGCGGGATGGTGGGTTGGTAAGTAGAAGTTGGTTAATTGCCAGCTTGGTATAAGAAAAAAAAAGAAAAAACAGGCAGAGCAGTGTGTCGGAGCCAAAGCCTGAGACTGCCGGAAAAGAGCTCCTTCCTCCAAACAAAAATCTGCACCCTCATCTTCTTTCCTCCCTCCGTAAGCACAGCCACCCAATCCATCAGCCGCTCCACTCCACTTTGTTCTTAAAACGAGCAGCACTTTCTCTCAAACAGCCCAGATGGGCTCCGTTAAAAGATGCCCCCCCCCACCGTATGTATCATCCACATCGCAGTTTTATCTCCATCTCTGCGACAAGTAGCAGCGGAGAGGCCCGGCAGAGTGTGGGTCATTTGAGACTGAATGAAAAAAAAAAAAAAAAAAGCCATTTCTTCAAAGGATCCGTTGATGGGAGCATGTTGGGTTTTGGCCCCGAAAAATATTTACTGTAAACCGTTTCCAAGCGTAACATTGGCCGCCGGTGGGAAAGCTAATTTAAGCACAGTACCCCACTTTGTCTCACAGCGGGCCTACAAACACACTTTATGCTAGGTGGGTCACAGAGCCATTTGAGCAGATCAATGCTGGCTAATCACTGAGAGTCATGGCTAACAGAAAGTCAACAAAACTTGCATCAGAGTCAAAACATTTCTGGCCAGAAGTTTGCCTCCACTCACCAGCCTGAACGTCAATCACTTTAAGCATTTACGGACGCATCTATATCTTTCCTTGTAATTAGACGAATGGGTCAAAACCCTCTTCTTGCTGATGCATTTTACAGATACCAGCTGCGTGAAAACAATACAGTAATTCTGTCAGGGTGCAATTCTGCCTGCTGCACCCTGAGCCTTTTCCAGCACCTTCTTCCTCCCGCCCAGCTCTGACTCCACTCTGCCTAATTATCTACACCTGTTCAGCTACTAATCCTGGACTGTTTCCACCTGCAAGCCTCACTGCTTAAACCCTCCTCAGTCTGTTCTTCCCCGCCGGATCGTCATCATCCCTCACCCAGGCCTCTCCTGGCAGTCAGAGAATTTCCCATGTCTGTCTGCCACAGTTTCCCTCGTTCTCCCGGTCAGAGATTCTCCCACGTCTACCAGTCAGAGATCCTCCTACGCCTGCCTGCCTGCCTGAGGTTCCTACTCCTGGACGCCCCCTCTGCTGCGCTCCTGGTCCTACTGCAGCACCCGCGTCCAAAGAACCCCCTCTGCTGAGCTGCTGATTCTCAGCGCAGCACCAGCAGCTCTTTCCAGTCCTCCAGCTCCTGCACTCTCCGTCCACTTGCCCCATCCCGGTAAAAGACTCTGGTTCCATTCCTCCACAGCTCATCAATCTCCAATAAACTCCTTAAACTAAGCTCCGTGTGCGGTGTGTGTTCGGGTTTGTCGTGACAACTCATGACAAATTCATTAAGGCTTAGAGCTAGAACTTCCTGACAATATTGCAAGATTAATAAACGAGTAACGAACGAGTGTCAAACCCACTAGCAGAAAATATGGATTCCCTGCTTTTGGAGGATATTTAGTCAGTTGTTTTACTGCTGATATTGTATTTGTTTAATTTTTTAAAAGTTATTTAAATGAGTAAAACTGTGCATCTTTCTTTCAGTATTTGTGTTTGTAGAAGCTTTTTGAAAACCATCTCATTCTTCTTCAACGTCGCAGCTGTTTACTAGTTGGTTTTCGGCCTGTCACATAAAATGCCAACAGAATACATGGGAAAACTTTTTCTTAAAAAAAAGAGTAAATTCCAAATTATCTATATGATTATGAATACTTTCACCAATGCCTACGGAGGTAATCACACTTTGCCTGCTCTGTAAGACAACACAATGCATCAAAGTTTAGGGCTCCATCTACTATATTTTTCATAGGTCTTGTCCATTTCAATTAAAGAATAACTTTGGTTATCAGAGCATAAAAAAATATGCAATGTCCCCAAAAGGTTCGAAACCTGGCAAAAACTTTAGAAATCACTACTCTCGTGGTGCTCAGTCAGCTGTTTTACTGTAAAGCAAACAAACAAAAAAATAAGACAATATAAACTAACAAGTGATTTAACAGCTGAATATTCTGCATTTCTATTTTTTTCTAGTTTCATACCCTAAAAAGTCGGGTGCTGTCTAAAATTAGGCAATTGGTACCGGTCCTGCGTCAATTTGTTTCCATCTGAGGCATGTTTCCTGCTTCCTGCTTTAACAATTGACATTTTAAAGTTATCTTTTTATAGCCAGCTCACAGCCTACTGTGGGGAAATGTGGTTATGTGACTCCAACAAATAATGTGTACTTGCAGGAACTCACTCAGAGTTATTTTGATCTGATCAAGGGTCATCATCCGTCATATTTTATAAGAGTTAGGCCTTAAAGAATCTATGACGACACAAAACCAGAGGAGTTGCCGTGCTAATTGTGATGTTTTCATGATTGTATTACCTTTTTCCCCTCAAAGCAACACAATTGGCTAAAACAGCCCCCCGGTGTAGAGACTCCACATGTTTTGACAGGAGTTGTATTGGAATAAACATGTTATCTGGTTTCAACTCATCCATCCTATGGAGGCCATGTCCCTTGAATTAAATCGTCTGGAGTGTTTCTGTCCCTCGAGGCTGTCGAGATAACTGCTGATACAACAGACTGTCACTCAGTCACGTTTGCATAATCCCACAGTGCAGTATCGGCGTCATGGACAGATTTTATAACCTTATGAAAGTCAATGAGACAAAGCTTGGTAAAAAAAAAAAAAAAGGAGTTAGGCAAACCAAACAGCAGAAATTTATAGTGAAAAAAGGTCAACCTGAAAGCAAAACCTGCTAACGTTCGTCTCAGTAATATACTTAATTCAATGCTGTAGGGTTAGAGCCATGCTTTAGAGAGCTGGCCCGCCTGTAGGGGATTCTAAGGAACGGAGACAGGAGACACAACATAGCCTAGCAAATGATCTATAGTGTAGAAAACATACAGTGCTGTGAAAAAGTGTTTGCCTCCTCTAATATTTCTTCCATTTTTGTTGTTTTTTGTCACACTTAGATGTTTCAGATCATTAAACTAGTTTTAATAGAGGGTAAAGATAACATGAGTAACAACAGTTAGCAGTTTTCAAAGGATGATTTCATTAATTGAGGAACAAAAAGCTATCTAAACCGACTCGTCCCTATGGGGGGAAAAAACATCTTGATGATCCCGAGGACTTGTGGGAAAATATTCTGTGGACTGACGACGAAGGCGTGTGTAAAATTACGTAAACTAAAACCAAGAGCATTTCAGAAATGGCCAAATATGGTGGTGGTAGTGGGACGGTTTGCTTCTTTGACACCTACTGTAGGTAACTGTAGTGAATTTTGCTCTTTTCCAGAGAGAATCCTGCAGAATAATGTCCAGCTATCTGCAAACAACTTTAATTGAGGCAAGTCACACTTTGTTTCTGCAGCATAGCATAGAATACCTTGGCCACCTCTGAATGATAAAAAAAAAGCTAAAACTCATTGAACTTTTGGAATGGCGTACCCAAAGTCCAGACTTGAAAACCCTCAAATGTGGCTGAATTAAAGCATTTCTACTCAAAAGAGAATAGGTGGTGAGTGGTGATGTTAACAAATAGCTAGTAGTTATCACAAGGTTTTACTCTTTCATAAAGTGTCAGGTTGGTTTGGATACCATTTCTTGCTATCCAAACCAACTTGTTAATTACTCATAGTTATTTATTCATAGTTAGTTCAATTATCCAGTTATAAATTTTATAAGATGGTGTGAAATGTTAACAAAAAAGTAAAAACAGAAGAAATCTGTTAGAAGACATCACAAGCTTGACATCATGAACCTTATGGACTGACTGAACTGCCTAGTAATTCTCATGGTTAAAAGACCATTTTAAAACAAAACAAACAAACAAAACATGTTATTTATTTATTTTTTTTTTACAAATAAAGATCAGTCAGTGGGCATTTAATGAGGAATGAATTCAAATCCCAATTTTTTTCAGTGCACATAAGTTCATATTTATTAGCTTTCATTAAAATTTAAGCCATAACTTTACTTTGGGGGAAAAAAATCTTGCTATTCTATCAAAAACCAAAGCATAAAAAATGTAGCGGCTGGTATATTACATTGTTACATTGATTGAAATGAGCAATTTCACTCAGCGCTTTGCATCATAAATGCATGTGTACAGGACAGTGTAAAGCAGCATCCGGCATTAGGAACAGACTGGTACGGGTGCAGTTTGCAGCCTCAGACTGTATTAGGCTACATTATTCATCCAGTGCCATGTCTCCTGCGTAGAACACCATTCAGACATAACAGTAAAAGCTTTCAGTACAGCGTAGCATAAGCAAAAGAGCTTCTTCCCTCTCTCTTTCCCCCTATTGCTCACAGACAGACACACAACACTACATCAGGAAAACAAGAAAGGCTCCATGGCCCTTTCATCTACGCCTGTATCTACTCTAAACTGTGTTTTGGTCGGGATCTCTGCCTTGTATCGAACGTACTCGGGTTACGTTACACGGCTGGTACTGTGATGAGTCAGCAACAAGGAACTGCTATTTTTAGGGGTTGTTTTAAAACTTTGCTGGGAAACAATAAAGAGGGGCACCTGAATTGAGATCTGATCGGATCTCCGCCGTTGTTCCAGTGGGTATGCACTGGTTTGAAGATAAACACTGTGTTCAGCTGTGTCTCAGACTATAAAACGCTGTTCGCTGTGCAGGAAGGAAATGACAGTTTATATAGCTTCTGCCTTGTTTTCCTGGTTGGTTTCGATTATTATTCTGGAGGAAACACGCTGTTCTGGGCATTGTCACCTCTTAACTAGAAAGTCTCCGGGTCAAATCTGGGTTTTCCCCGGTTGGCAAGGCTTCATCCCACACTGAAAACAATTCAGCTGCTAATGATAAATTAGACATATATGATTCTGCATCAGACTGTTTGTGCAGCCAGGGTGTATCCTGTCCCCCACGACCCTGAATGGAGGAATTATCTTGTGCTGTGCACCAAACTGGGGCAGAAGAGATTGAAGAGATTAGAAAAAGGGTGCCCTAATCTGAGGACTCTGACTCTGACTCTGGCTCTGGCGCAAGTTATGTTCCCTCTAATCCCAAGAATGGGAGTAATGCTAGCCACCAATATATTAGTTATTAGTACACTACAAGTCTGTCTAGATGCATCTAGACATGTTTAGAAGGAGGATTTTACTCCACCAATTCATAAATTGTCATAATAGCTTTTTTCCGCAATATGTTATTATTGTAGGATAATACTTTTCCTAAAAATCATATGTTGGTATGTATTATAAACGGTAGCCATCTTTTTATATTTTTTCTTTTTTTTCTTTTGCTTTCTAGTCCAATGTAAATTTGCTTTGCAGGGTGGACATTATAAGCTTATTGCTTCTGCCAATACACCCTTTTTCAGACTGTTTTAATTTATGTTATATGGACAAATGCTGTCTTTATTATATATTTGTGTGTCTGAAATAAACAAATAAAGGAATAATTGCTTTGCCAAAACAAGCTGTGACCCTCTACTTACTTAACATACCTGGGAGTCCAAATTAAGTTATTTGGGACTTGAGTCTCATAAACAGTCTTTATCTCTTTATCTAATCGGGGTGAATGTAAACTGGTAAGTGTAGAACATCGAAGGGACTCAAGTCTCAGATCTCAAGCTCGAGTCAAGCCTTGAGTCTTCAAAGAATGAGTCCAAGACAAGTTTCCCTCTTTTTGTTTTTTAAGTGCAACCGGAGTCGAGTCCTAATCTCTGATGTATGCAGCGCACACTGAACAAAACTTCCTGAACATATTCGGTACAACACAACTAAACGTTCCCAAACATAAACCGCTGCGTTCTTCTCCCGAGCATGTGTAGCTCTGTGTTGTATTATCAGCTATACGATTTGTCTTTCTAATCAGCTGGAAACCGTTCTCCCTGCTTCTGCACGGTCTCATTAATGTTTTATCTAAGCAGCTCGGTTCATTGTTTCTAGCTTCGCACAAGTTTAAAAAGGCTGCGGTGCAAACAAGCTGCGAGTGAGCGGCGCCTGTCCACATTTGTCTGCACTCAGCCTGGGACGTTTGCTTCTCATTTGTCTGCAAGTCTTCATTAAAGAAAACGGACTCTAAAGGTGCGTTCACACCCAACATGAACAAGGCGAATGAAGTGAGTGATTAACATATTATCCCTATGTAAAGGCGCGATCAGGAGCGAATTAGCGGTCGGCGATGCAAACCACGCCTTTTGAGCGGTGCAAATGGTGCAAACAGAGCAAAGTGAAACTGCGCAAAATTACACCAGAGTTCAACAATCTGAACTCTTCTGTCAATTCACGTCACGTTAACCAATGAGGGACTGGATCTGGCTGTGTACACTGTCGAGTTTTTTGATTTCTGTTGAGCTCTGATTGATGTACTGACCGAAGGCCGATGTGCAGGTTGATAGGGCAGGATTAGGTTGCGTGCCTTGCCCAGGGGCAGAGCAACATGTGACAGGGTGAAGCTGGAATCAAACCCACAGCCTTCTAATCGCAAGACAACTATTCTACTGACTGAGCCTCAGTCGCATCTGATGATTTGTTATTTTGATGCTTCTCAAAAATGGAACACTGCAAAAAGGGAACTAAAAGTAAGTCAAATTTTCTTAAAATCAGTATATTTTTCCTTGATTTGAGGTGCTAAATAAGACTATTTGCCAATGGAATGAGAATTTCTACCCCTAAAATAAGATAGTTAGACATCCTGCACTTGAAAAAAGACGAGGGAGATGATTTGTTGTTATTTTAAGGGCAGAAATCTTATTCCATTGGCAAATAGTCTGATTTACCAGCTCAAATCAATGAAAAATACACTAATTTCAAGAGGATTTTACCTACTTTTAGTTCAATTTTTGCAGTGAATAAGCTGTAGAAAGTTTCCCATGACAAGGATTTATAAAGTTGGTTTTACGAAAGGTCGTGCGACTCGGACCTTTTCGAAAACTGCAGAAACAGATGGGTGGAGAGGGAAGAATGAGAACGAGAGGAAGCCCATCCTGTTTGTTCTATATTTACCTCAATCCCAGTAGTAGTTGCGCCTCTGCTGCTGTCTTGTCAGCCAGAGCAAAGGCCCAGCAGCTCAGCCCGATAACAAGTCTTTCATTCTGGCTTTGCTGCTCCCGACAGAGACAAAGTAAACGGACTGGGTTTCACCGTTAAGCTTACAGGCCAGGGTTGAAAGATATGCACTGGTTGTACATATTATGAAACAATGCTAAATATGAGCAAGAACGAGACTTGCAGTGCTGCTGTTGCTGGAATAATACTCTAACCCCGTGAGCCTCTGTCTCTGTCTCTCTCTCTTTCCCTGTTTTAATGTGGAAACCTAGCAGGAAGTGTTTGTGGTAAAGTGAGATTGGGAGCGAGAGCTGTGTGAGAAAAAAACATTGATATGCTGCAATGTTTTCTTCTTGCTGTGTGAGAGAACATCATGCTGTGATCAGCCTCAGTGGAGATAAAGATTTTACCCTACTACATATAACTTTATTGCACATTTTCTCCACTTTTACGAATCATGTGTTTCTTTTTTTCTTTTTTTTTTACATTGAAAGTGTTTTCCTCCACGTCTATTTGTTCCTATTCAGTTGACTCACCTTGACTAGAGCCATTGCAGCTGGATGAAGGTGAGAATCTGTCAGGGTCATGCCTCATGTTTAAACATAAACATTACAAATCCTAGACCTGACTTGGTATTTGCTAAACATGACGCTGTGTTTGCATTCCTCCCCTTTTTACAGATTGGCGTAAGCTCTTTCCATTGAAACGGATTCCATTGCTTAGAACAGCAAATACCGAGTTCACATTTAGGCACCCAGTAAAAACGCTTCACCACGAGGACAATCACTCTGAAGCTACACAATAGGGGTTGGCAATACAAACTTAACATTTTATCATGATACACTGCCGGACCAAAAACAAAAAACACAGTCCAGTATTTTATTGGACCGCCTTCACTGTGGCATTGTTTCGATAAGCTTCTGCAGTGTCACAAGATTTGTTTCCATCCAGTGTTGCATTCATTTCCCACAAATATCTTGTATTGATGATGGGAGAGTCTGGCCCTTTTTCAGCACATCTCAAAGAATCTCAATGAAGGTCTGGACTCTTTGGTGACCAGTCCATGTGTGAAAATTATGTCTCATGCTCCCTGAACCACTCCTTCACAATTTGAGTCCGATGAATCCTGGCATTGAAATCTTGGAACATGCCCGTGCCATCAGGGAAGAAAAAAATCCCTTGATGGAATAACCTGGTCATTCTTTAGGATCATGATGTTGCTGAACCTAGACCTGAGAAACTGCAGAAACCCCAGATCAGAGCACTGCCCCCACAGGCTTGTACAGTAGGCGCTAGGCATGATGGGAGCATCGCTTCACCTGCCTCTCTTCTACCCCTGATTCATCCATCACTCTGGAACAGGGTAAATCTGGACTCATCAGACCATATGACCATCTTCCAGTCCTTCACAGTCCAATCTTTATGCACCCTAGCAAACTGTAGCCATTTTTCCCTGTTTGCGTGACGTATGAGTTGTTTTCTGATGGCTAAACGCATTGTGCATGTGGAAATGCTCTTACTTTCACTATTAAACATAGCCTGGAGTTCTGCTGTTGTTTTCATTCGATTTGATTTGACCAAGTGTTTAACAGATCTCCCCTCAAGATCATTCAGGACTTTTTTTCCAAACGCGTTTCTTCCTTGAAGATGATGGGTCGCCACTATCCTTCCAGTTTTTTTTTTTTTTTTATGACTTGAACTTTATTTAGGTTTTAACAAAATAAAATATACAAGGTATACCATGTTGCACATTAGACCAATTGGGTATGCAAGCACTGAAAACATAGACAATAAAAAAAAAACATAAAAGAAGAACAAGAACAAAAAAGATGCCAACAATACACTTATGCAAGGTTACAGCAGACATTGCTGATTAATATTGGTCTGAGCTGGAAACGTCATTGACCCGTATAGAAAAAGTAGGGAGCCCATTTGTCATTATAATCCTCTACTCTATCCTTCCGGTTTTTAATAATGCCTTGGACAGTTTCTCAGCCCAATTTTAGTAGTTTCTGCACTCTCCTCAGATGTTTTTTTTTTTTTTGCTTGATGCATGCCAATGAATTGACTTTTCTGAAACAGACTGACACCGTTTGCCACAACCACAGGATGTGTCTTTTGACATCCGTCATTGAGTCAGCGTTGTTTAAATAACTTGTTGCCAGCTGAAAGATGATCGCCCATGCAGGAACCATCCAATGAGATGCTCATACCTACTTGCTTAGTAAAATCAAGTTGTTTTTTTTTTTTAGGCCAGGCAGTGTATGTTGTGGTATTTATTGTGAAAACATTAAAAGTGGTGATAAAAATCTATTTACAACTTCTTGTCTGTGTTTTTTGGTAATTATATGGCTGCAACTGCACATTACAGCAACCATAGCCCCACAAAGAGAGAGTCATTTTAAGAACATTCCCATTTTTAAATAGGCTTCTTCGGGGCACCAGTTATATAAAGAAGTCGGGTCCTTATCACTAAACCGCACACAGTCCCTCCACTCAATTAGAATTTCAAATGTATTGATATTTATTGAGGCTATCATGAAACCAATAGTGGAGAAAAAGTGTGGGAATACCAATTCTAACAATACTTTCAATTTGGGGGGGGTTTAAACATTGTTAACTGGAATTAATCAGTTTCACAATAAATCCAAATTCTTATCATCATAAGAAATGTTTCACAGTAATGATAAACCCCCTAGTACACAATTAGGATTTTTACATTATTCTTTCACAATTCAATATTGGAAAAATAAGTCAGATTCATTCTGGGATTTCTAAATCAAATGGATGTAATATTCCTATTATTTTATTAAGGGCAGAGATGGGAGCGGAGCAAAATTCCAGTGTGATCTGGAAAACCTTGTAAAAACTTCCTCATCATTCTGCAGATGAAGATGCAAGTAATCAAACACAGGTTTCAACAAGAACAACTGAAATACCTCACATCCATATGAAATAATAATTCAATGGCAATTTATGCAAGGGAGCCCAAACTTGGTAATACCCATGGCAGATATAGATTTAAAGAAATCTTTTAATTTCACCAATATGTTTCTTCTGACTGGACATAATTTACAGTTTCAGGTGCGCCTCAGCCAGAGTCCTGACTTGAATATGTGGAGGAAGCTAAAGATTAGGGTGATGGCGAGGAGGCTTGCCAACCTTAAAACTTTGGAGCTTATAACTGTCACAATACCAGTGGAAACATGTAAAAAGGCAGTCAACAATTATAGGAAGGGTTTGACTTCTATAATGACGCTCAAGATGTCTGTATTTGATTATTGAGAAGGGTGTAAATCATTTCCCACTTGCCATTTCTATTTAAATGTAAATTAAAACATATTTTTCAAATACCTTTTAAATTGTTCAACTATCTTTGGAGAGGTACCTGCCTCATTTCCTATGAATACAAATATTGTTAACTCTATCAACGCCAAGGGTACAGATAGTTTTGTAGTATAACTGTAGTATTTGGGGTGAACATGCATGTAACCAGCCTTTTATCCGTTGTTCAGGCTGGTGGTAGAGGTGTGTGGGGGGATATTGTTATCGGTGCCCTTTACGGAAATAAATCGTCGGCTGCCCTAGCAGAGATCTTTTGTTGTTGAAGAAAGTCCTGCAAGATGTGATAGAAAATCCCTAAACTTGAATCCGTGGTCTGCTGTTCGGTGTGGCAAACGAACTGACCGCCGATTAAAAGCTCCCACGACCAAAGACGACCTACAACAACTATCTGGTGCTATTTAATCTTTTCTGAAAAAAAGCACGCACTTTGCCTGCTGCTGCAACGACCGCTGTCTCCTGTCCCTCCTCCTCTTCTTCTTTTCACCGTCCAACTTCAGCACTCAACTTACTGCCCATTTATTGATGGACGTATACAGTCTGGGCCAGGCGTTGAGTAACGTTTGAACGCCACAGCCTATTTGAGTATTGCTGCTGACCATGTCCATCCCTTTACAGTATGTCCAAAGTGTAGCATGCCACAAAATTCAAATCCATTTAAGATGGTTTCTTGGACAAGACAGTGAGCTCACTGCACTCCATCGGCCTGCACTGTTACCTGACCTCGATCCGACAGGGTCTCTTTTAGATGTGGTGGACCGGGAGACTCGCGCTATTGGTGTTCAGGCGACTAATCTGCAGCAACTGTGTGATGCTGTCTGTCTGGTCAATACAAGGCCCAAAATCTAAATCTCTGTAGATTTTTCTCAAAACCAAGTTGAACAGCTGACACAAAGAAAGGTGTATTTTATACTGTCGGCGAGGCCTGCAAATGATTCCCTTGAGTATTGTTAAACGGCATCCAAGCTTAACTTGAGGCAGGAATCTACCGGAGCGTTCAGGACTTTTCATGACAAATTTGTCTATTTTTGATTTCCTCTAAAGCGATCTCCATGAGGGGAAAGACATTTTATCATGAAAATATGCAACCACCCCCAGCAGACAATGGCAATGTCTTATTACACAGCACAAGTCATTTACAAAATGTAATTGTCTAATAGTATCAATCAATCAATCAATAAATCAATCAATCAATCATTTATTTGCACAGCCCTTTGCACATCCACAATGATGGTGACCAAAGTGCTTAACAAAATTAATTTAAGACAACAAAGACACCAGAGAGATTAAAGAAAACGTAAAATACAGGTTAAACAAGGCAAATGAAACAAAATAGATATCCTTGTCTGTGCAACTTTGAATGAACGTCTGACCTCAACGAGAAAAACTCAATAACAAATACATACAAATAGCAAAATGTTAAAATTAATTCTGAAATGGACGGGAAGCCATTTTCGTGAGAATGAAACAGGTGTAACATGCAGGCCGTTGCAACAGCTGGTTCTGGAGCATGGTAAAAGAAATATAATCCATTTTACTGATCAGTTCTTGTCTTCTTTTCATGTAAAGCACTGCTTATCCAGTCGAAAAGATAACTGTGTGACGGTGATTGCGCTTCCCCTGCGTAGATAAGCCTGTGAGGTTAGTGTAAAAAAAAAAAATAACCACAGTGATGCTACCCAGATGCTATTGTGGGTTTTATCTGGTTAAACTTGCTGGAACGGCATATTCTGCCGAGCCAAGCTGAAACAAAACGGGCCTGTGCACAAATATCTGAAGCATATGACGTGTATATGCCGAGTGTTTGTCCCCAACGATGTGTTCAAGGACAGGACAAACTTAGGGGACGGCTTTGGAGCGCTGAGACGGCTGTCTGTCAGGCAAACAAGACGGTGGGACTTATGATAAGGGAACACACGCACAACAGCGTACAAACCCTCCGTTCCTCGCACGCTCACGGCCCGCTTTGTCAGAGCGATGACAGAAGTCCCCCCCCCGCCGCCCCCAGGCACAGGCACCACAAACTGCTCCTTCTATAAATTAATCAGCCACTGCACTAAGGAGCAATACACAAGCACACGTGCACAAGGGCCTGTCATTAATGGCAAGGATTACATCTGAAAATGCTCACTGAAACAAATGAGTTCTTTAAGAGGAAGCAAAAAGCCAAAGTAGGAAGACAGGGAAGGTGGCGGAGGAGTTGCAGCCACCTAAAAAAATGGCGAGGTGTCGCTTTGGGAACCCCCCCCTTTTTTTTTTTTTTTTCCATGACTCAAGCACAAAGCCTGTCAGAAAAGTTTAAGACTTAATCCATCTGAGCAGAACTGACAGCATTGACGTGAAACTGGAGAATGGAATATGCCAAGGGACAAAACATAGATAAAACCGGCGAGAACTTTACTTAAACTTGCAGGGTGAAAAGAGAGGCTGAGAAAAAGCTGGCTCGTGGGTCCCTCAGAGACTGGACCCAGGTGATTCCAAGGGATGCTGGCACGATATCCCTCATAACGGCACAGACGAACAAAGGGAAAACACACGTACACGCACAAAGCGTCCAGTGCAGCGCTTATATAATGCATTCTCCACCAACATGGTAGATGCACACTCATCTTCCCTTGGGGGGTGCGCTCTGCTCAGCTGGAGATTATCATAACGCAGTGACCAGCCTCATCGAGACTTCAGAAACTCAGCTGGAAGTCACCTCGGGTCATGCAAAAAAACACACACCAAGTAATTGCACGGCCGTCGCACTGCACAGAGGAGATGGTGTGTGTCTTTTTTTTTTTTTTTTTTTTTACTCATCACATTTCCAGGGTCATCTGCTGTGTCATCATCACACCCCGCTAGCCTCCAGCACAAACACAGGATCCAAACCCTCTCTCGCTTTTGCTTTCTGACTCCGACTGTTTCGTAACGGCTCTGCACGCAGAGAGCAGCCACGGATCATGTTACTGTGGCCGAGCACTAAGAACCCTGGTCCGTGATCCATTCCTTTCTCCTATTATACCCATCGCTGATGACACACAAAGGGATTGAGACTCAGACAGTGAGTTAAGAGGATGGGGGAAGAGGGCGAGCGGAGAAAGAAGCTCTGTTGGTCCGCTGCACCTCTTAACTTCCAGCTTCATACTTTCAAGAGGATCATCTTTCTGATGTGACACCTCATCCTCAGAACAACTGGACATCGATTTTAAAAGATAAAATGCCACTTTCACAAAAGGATAGGTTTTCTTTCTATTGATAGAAAAGTGACAGAATAGACAATCATCACAGCCTGCTGACTACGGTCCACCGCCGAAAGCTCCAACAATGGACACATAAGCAGGGGCGGATTTACCATTAGGCGAAACTAGGCAGTCGCCTAGGGCCCCCAAGTTCCTGGGGGCCCTAATTATCCAGCCAGGCTTTGATAATGATGTTGTTCCACCAGACTGAGAGAGTCCAGCATCATCCACTCTGCTGGTAAGCAGTCAGCACAGTGTACTTCCTGAAGATGACCCAGCTCTGACCAATCAGCTGTCTGATCGTCCACGCTGCTCAATAGTACTGAGAGGACCGCTCCAGGTGAAGAACAGGATCTTGCCAAGAAATGGAGACGGGCGCAGATTTACTTTCAGCTATTATTTCATTCAAATGAAAAATGGCGAACAGATAAGCAGATCATGGCTTGTCTACTAGAAAAAGGGACACAATAAAACATAGAGGAAAACAACAAGAAAAGGGATAAGAGAGGGACAAAAGGTAGAAAAAATTATGTATGTCTATTCTATTAAAAATTCTAAATCTGTATAATGGGTCTGTTTTATGTGTTGTCTTCACAATTCAGAGGGCCCCATGCCTTTCTTAGCCTAGGGCCCCAAATTTCCTAAATCCGCCCCTGCACATAAGCACCAGAACTAGGCGACGGTAGGATGGAAGAAGGTCACGCCTGTCGCACATAGATCCAGGAGGCATTACTAGAAGAAGGCACTCCCCGATGATGGTTTGAGCAATGTCCTGATGGGGGACCTTCAGTACTGCTTTCAATGTGGCCGTTGTACTGATCACACAGACCCTTTCATGGAAATCACATTTCTTGGTGACTGTGTTCTCTTTCAGCAGGATATTGTGCCACGCAGCACAAATGATTCAGGAATAGTTTGAAGAGAACAAGCTGTTAACTTAGCCCCCGCATATCTAAAATCCAGTCAAGAATATGGAGGATGATGTAGAGAGACCCCAAACCTTTGGAGGTCTTGTGGACTCCATGCCTCAACAGGTCAGGGCAATTCTTTTTTGGCAGCAGAAGAATGACCAGCCCACTATTGGACGGTCAGTTATAAAGTTTTATAATGTGTTTCCTTCTATTGCCTCTGTTAAACATCATTACCTTTTTAAGGTATTTCCATTTGGGGTTTAAATGGTCTATTTACTGATTTTTTTTCACACTCCTCGAGCCCTGACGAATGCTCTTATTTTGTTGTATTTAGATAAAATGGCAACACACTGGATTGAATTGAACTTGTTTGCTTTGCTGTTTTTCATTCAATTATTTGTTACATTTTTTTATTGTGAAATACCCAAAATACATACTCCACGCTGCTTTCTTTTTATCCTCCTTCAAAGGAGACAGACTTTGAATTGGTCCCAAGTGCTGATTCTTCAGGGTTTTGGAAGGTCTTTGAAAGTTTTGTTCTTTGAACTTTGGCAGATTTTCTATCTGTTTCAGTCTAACTTTTCAGAGTGTTTGGAGTTGGGGGGACTAGTAATCGAGGTCCCTGTAAAAGGTTTCAAGAGAGCCCGACGCTTTGGAAGCCCAGCATAAAAGACATTATTTTAAAGCACTGGTGCCACACTTAACATCATCGGTTTAACATGCTCCAAAGTAGAAATCCAGTTTAAGGTTGAAAAAGTTAACAGAACCACCAACCCCAGCTTTAAAATCCAATATGGCTGTCTTCCATGTGCAACTGTGTGACAGCCACAGGAAAAAGTGGTGTATTTGCACTTCTTATGCTTTGTTTCAATTAGTTAAGATCTTGCTAAAGGGTGTGAAAGTGCAAAAGGTGAGGACATGCATTGTTATTAGCTAGTACTGCTAACAGCAGTTAGCCTTACTGCTAATCGTATCGATTCCATCAGTTTCACTGTGTGTTAACCTTGGAACTGGTGGTAATTAAGGATGTGGCTTCCTTCCCAGATCCAACTTTTAGTTTCATAGGTAAATCCAAGATAGTGTACATGCTGATAAACTTTTATAGAGCTACAATCTAAAGCATCTTGTGTCTAAGTGTGACAGTGTGGGGTGGGAGCTGCACAGTACAGCTTAGCACAAGTGGTGAGGTCAGCACAGGGGATTGTGGGATGGAGTCTACAAGATCTAGGCACAGAGTCCAGGATAGGGCCAGACGTATTGCCACAGATCCCACCCACCCGAACAATGCACTGTTTGACTCACTTCCATCGGGCAAAGGATTCAGGAACATTAAATCAAAAGCTAATAGACTTAAAAACAGCTTCTTTCCCAAAGCTGTGAGGGCTATCGACCCCTGCTGAGAACCAAATAAGACATCAGACAATTTGGACACGTTAAACTTCTCCAGGAATATTTGTCTAATGCATTCATGCAACTGCACAGTATTTCTTTTTCTTTTCTTTTTTTCTACATTATCCTGTAAACCGAGTCCCACCTGTTTGTTTGACTTGAACATCAATAACCTGGAACACTTCAATTTTTGCTTCAACTATGTGAACATTATGTCTTGTTTTCTTTCTGTGTGTTACGTGTTAATCTGTTTGAAATCTGAGCCAGTGTCTCACCAAAATGTCACTATGGTGACATAATGACAAATAAAGATTCTTGATATTTTTTTGTTTACTATCGTCCACTTCAGGTTGTCCTGGGAACTGTCAAAGGTCTCTCCACTACACGTCTGTTTTGAGAAGAATCCGATGAAGCAAAGATCAGTGTGTTTGAGCAACTGCTGGTGCTTACTATTTCAACATTATAACTTGTTTGCATATTTATTTTGCAATACCCAAATGTATAATTCATAAGACCAGCCCACAAACTTCAAGTGGTTCTTGTACCACAGTCTAAGAACCAGCATGGAGGACTTGACTCTTTTCATGAACTCATACCAAACAGTAGATAAATAGGTCAGGCAACGCAGGGCTTTGACTATGACCTCAACATACTGCTATTCATCAGAGTATCTTACTTCCTGTGCCAAGGGGCTGAAACAGAAGGGCAGAGCATACCCAGGAAGGAAGAAGGGCAACCATGTAAAGCTAAATAATGCAATGCCTGAGCCTCCACATTATGACCTAGTAAATGGCTGGTTATACAAAAAAGACTCAGACCCCTCATGGGCCACATCTGACAACACAATCAGCAAGATGAATTGACCGGCCGGAATGTAAAGTCATTTAGACCGCTATCAGGGTGGGTGCTTTCAACATTACAACTCGGCGAAACACAGGGGGAAATAAGTCTGCGTGTTCCCGAACACTACGCATTCTGAGCTGGCTGAATTAAGAAGGGAGTCGTCTACAAACAAAGTGGATACTGCTCAAAACAAGTGCAACAAGGTTTTAGAACATTACGGTTTAAAAAAATAAAAAATAAATAAATAAAAATGAGCAATTATGGTGTATAAACCAAAGGAGCCTCATATATTACTCATATAAAAGTAATGCTTAAAAGTACATTTTGCAAATAACAAAAGTTATGTTTGTTAAGCTGCCGACTGTAGGCTCTAAGCTCATAGCTCAACAGATTATCCAGCTAATGTTATCTTGGCATTCTTGTGTTACTATAAAAAGCGGTAAAAAAGAGATAGCATTCTATTCAATAAGCACTTGGACACTACTATTCAACTTTAAACTTGAGTTTATTCCTCATTTTTGCTTGAGGCAAAGAAAAAGATAAACAACAGCAAGTGAATCGTTCCTAAAAGTTAACGACACTCTGATTACACACCAGTAAGGGTGTTATTTAAATTTCTTAGGAAATTAAATGAAATTATATATATATATATATATATATATATATATATATATATATATATATATATATATATATATATATATATATATATATATATATGTATGTATGTATATATATATATATGTATATATATATATATATATATATAATTTCATTTAATTTCCTAAGAAATTTAAATAACACATATATATATACATATATATATATATATATATATATATATATATATATATATATATATATATATATATATATATATATATATATATATATATATATATATATATAATTCCAGATAAAAACAGCATTGGCTGTTGCTGCTGTTTATACTATCATTATGTGTGATCTAGACATACTTTATTTACAAAAGTCTCCACTTCCCACAGTTCAGTCGTGTGAGTCTGAAACAGAAAAGTTTAGGCAGCACTGCTATAGTTACTCCACTCTAATTGCAACAATCAATACCCCCACATTCCAGCATATTGCTGGTATTAAATGAGACTTTCCTGCTTTGAATAAAAGTTATTACACCCTGTTTAACTTTTTGTTTTGTTTTTGTTTTACATTTATGTCCAAATGCCAAGCTTATAATAACACCTTGACAATCTCGCACAGGTCCATGCCTACAGTGGCACTGGTGAGGTGACCGAGCCAGGACTTTGAGGGTTTTAGGGGCAATAGAGGTAGTTGTCATGCAACTCCACGGCGACTTTCTGTATTCTTGACATGCCGCGGGCCTGTGTGTTGACTGCTTTACAGGCAGCAAGACGAACCCTGCTCCGCGTAGGCTCACAATCAGAAACGCACTCCGTGAGACGTTTGTCATTTGCATCAGGGACGTCTACACTTTCCTCTTTTAGCGTCTAGAAACCCAACACAACTTAACACAATGTGACACATCCGCAAAAAAGGGGGCAATGCCAGCATTCTAACTTCTCCAGACGCACGTCTCGGGGACACCCAGTTATGTCACTCGCACACATTAAACAACTCGCGGCGCCGTGGAAGCAAAAAAGGAGGGGGGTCCCACCCTACCTTCGGTGTGGCAAGTGGAGGACAGGATGGTGCTCGGAGGGCGGAAGAGGTACGGGAGGTAACGGGAAAAGCATTTCATCTTCTCCGGTGCTTGCCGTCGGGTGAAGAGCGCTGCGTCGCGGGGCTCCACATCCGCACTGCTGCCGCGCACGGCCAGCCAGAGACAGAGCCGTGGAGGTGCGGGAGGGGGAAAGAGGCTGTTCTGTCCGCGGCGGCGCAAAGGGGGGGCTATGACAGCATCTCTCCGGATCTGGTGAAAACTGCGCTCCGACCGGGGAGGAGGAGGAGGAGGAGATGGAGGAGGTGGTGTGTGTGGGGGGGGGGAAGCAAAGCCGAGTTGTTTAAGCAGGACACTGGGGGTTCGCTTCTGTCCTGACAGCTGACGGGGGAGGGGGGGTCAGTGCTTGTGTGGTCTGTAGGCGAGGGAAGCCTCTCCTGTTTGGCGAGGAGAGCAACAACTGCGGCTGATTACAGAGATCGAGCAGCGCGATATGACACACGGTGACGAACGGAGGCATGGACTGGATGAATCATAAACAAAACTTGTTTGCTGAGCAAGGCTATCGATCGGTTCGGTCTGGCGCCACCTTGTGACTATTTTGTTTACAGTAACCAAAGTTGTAACGTTGCACTAACATATCATAATGGTATTAGGGAATGGGTCGTGCGAATGGCTTCTAAAAAATTACTCTTGATTTGCAAACGCAGCGATATAAGGATTTAAAAAAAAAAAAACAAACGGAAATTTTTTAAGAGCATTTTACAACCAAGAAAAAAAATACCATAACCATCAACAGCCTATTCATGGAGCAGGATAAGATCTAAAAGTAGGTGGTCTTTCGTTTTGTTTACGTGCAAGCGTTTGCAATGTTTTGACAAGAGCCTGCACGTCTCGCGAGACTTTGGTGTGAACTAATGCAGGCGGAAGTACATCGCAGCTCTCTTTTCCGCCGGCCATAGAGGAGCATACGGCAGGGTAAGGATTCCTGTCAAAGAATTTCACCAAAGTTATCGCCATCCATCCACAATATAACGCCGCTCTGTCTCCGTGTACATGTAGCAACACAAAGCGAACACGAATTCTAATAAATCACCGACAATATTGATGCTATTCTAGTGGTAGATTATGGATTACAAACAGTATTTGGTCTCCCTATTAGCTGCGGCTAAATCCGCATGTCTTCTCGCCGCTATAGCGGAGTGGCTCCTTTTCGGGGGAAAGTGACGATTATTATGAGGGTTTTGTAGTTTCGCAAGTTATGTTGGGTAATTTTAACAAGTCGCCGTATTTCTAATATATAAAATGTTGGCTCCTTGGCTAGTAGCGAAAACTTCGCAGCGGCGTTAGCTTGTTTAGCATGTAGCATTTAGCCCGTCGGGACTACAGTGGCTTGTGTTTTTATATGCAACCAAATCAGATTAACCACCTGAGTCATTTGCAGGGGTTATATTAGAGGAATCTGAATGCCGTTTCTTTTGTTTTTAAATCCCAGCTTTAGCTTCTGTGACGTTGCAGCCTGTTTGTTTTTTTTCTTCTTCATCGCAGCATCATGAAGCTGAATCCATTCGTGACCTCCTCCCGTCGCAAGAACCGCAAGAGGCACTTCAATGCCCCCTCACACATCCGGAGGAAGATCATGTCTTCCCCGCTGTCCAAGGAGCTCCGCCAGAAATACAACGTGAGGTCCATGCCCATCCGCAAAGACGACGAGGTCCAGGTACGGCGGTTCCGAGGGTTCTGGTGCACATGACGGGGTCTGATCGCCAGTGCGGCTGAGCCTCTTTTTTTTTGTGGCGCTTCTTTGCTCGCAGGTTGTCCGCGGACACTACAAGGGTCAGCAGATCGGCAAGGTGGTGCAGGTCTACAGGAAGAAGTACGTCATCTACATCGAGCGCGTGCAGAGGGAGAAGGCCAACGGAACCACGGTCCATGTGGGCATCCACCCCAGCAAGGTGAGACGCCTTTCACGCCTGGCCGTGCCACCCACTTTATTGCCTAGGCGCCCTTCAGGAGATGGCTCTGAGAAATCTGATCTTGGTTCAGACATTATGTTATTTAACTGTTTCAAATGAAACGTGTTTAGGTTGTGCTGGAGTCAGATGACAACAACCTTTGCTGGTCTTTTGAGAGTCTGCTTGTGTAAAGCCAATTAGACGGATGGGTTGATGGAAAATGTGAGAAGGGTTTAATGTGCAGGCAAAGTGTGGGGTTTGTTTTGATAGTTTTTTCCCAGTTTGGGAAGCATAGCATGATTTAAACGGCATTGCTTTTGTCTGTGCTGTGTCACGTCACATCGGTTCATCGTTTTAGCCGCGAGTGTTTTGGTTTCTGAGTGCCTGAGCCACAGAATCTAGGTGCAAAAGCAAAGTTCCAAGTTTTATTTATCTTCTTTTGCACTGTAGACCGCATTAATGCAGTGTTTTAAACTCAGCTTGTGGTTCCTTAGCCGAGCTTAGTCTGAAGGGCTCCAGCTATTATAAGGTTTTGACAAGAAGGTATGAAGTGTCTGTTGAATCAAAGCATTATAGGTTTTGAAATGGACCCATCTAGGTCATGGTAGCAAAAACAGCAGTTTACCACGCTGCTATTTCACAAACTCTGTTGTTTCATGGTTTGTGGGGCGTATAAACATCAAAGTCAGATTAATAGGCAAGCATCTTTTTTTTTTGACCTAAATTAGTTTAACTCTCAATCTCCAAACTTGTCAGAAAAAGTTGACTTTTTTTGTTTTTGTTTTGAAACTCTTTAAACTCTCTTACTGAATTGGATTGCTTAGCATTTGCTCAGTTCACATTCAGACATTGTGGTTTCCCCTTGACTTTCAAACTCAGTTATACTGGCTGTGTTAGAAATATAAACTATAGAAAACACAAAGAACTCGGCAGCTAAAGTTATTTATGCAGTAAGATGATAATAAAAAAACAATCCCCTGATAGATTGTTGCAGCTCCAGCCATGAAATAATACAGAGTATTAAAACAGTTCAGCATGAAAGGGTGACGTTTTATTAAAATAAGCAAATGATAATATATTAGCGCAGTTTGTGCATTGTTAATATATGTATTAGGAAGTGATCTTGTCTTAAACTTATTTGTACTGCATTTTTCAGACTATAAGGTAAACTTAAAATCCTTAAATCTTTTCAAAAATTGATGGTGTGTCTTATGTATGATTGAAGTTGTGCTTACTGATCGATTTTTGTGGTACAATGCACTCAAAAATCTTAAAATGTGTAAGTATGGCGCTCTGCTCAATGGATATTCAGAACATTACGGTACACTGTCATTACCTTATCGGACCCCTGAGCTGTCTACAAGACTGCCTGACTGTAATATCTACACTAGAAGTGCATTCATGTAGAGGTCCCCACACATTCAGGTGTAGTTCACTCTACGGACTCTGCTCATTCAGGTACATGTCACACTATAAACTTCTGGGCAGTAAGAAGACTTTACATCAAACTGTTTTATATGTGACACTGAGCTTGATACACTGAGCTGCTCCACGCAGGCAGTCGCAGGTCACAGTCCTTCTCTGTTGTCACTGACAGGTGGGAGCCTGCTGGAAAAGAAACAGCTCTAGGTGTTCAGCTAGCTAATCACACATTTTACCATCCATTCCACCGCTTCGTACCACTGGCAGAAAGTGTGAGAATTGTAGGAATTTTCCACAAGAAATGTAGGCAATAGTACGTTTGACTATGAAGGGAAAAACATCTGGAGAGTCAGTGTGGAGTCCACCAAGCTCACAGCATGTGCACAGTCTGCCTGAATATGTGGGAGCCTTGAGGAAGCCCGCACCCGGAGTATGGGCTAGCAGCAATAAACCTAGTAAATTAATGCAATATAAATTTTACATTTATTTTGGCCTTATGCTAGAAACAGGGCAGTGTAGTCCAACTGCTCTGTACTCCTGATGGAGACGAATAGAGAGCTGTGTATGTGAATGGGCGGAGTGATACTACACACCTGGGAAGAATATTTAGTGCGCTTTATAATCCGGTGCGCCTTATGGTATGAAAAATATGATATTACCTGGTTAAATTCTTCAAGAGTAAAAGTGAGGAACCTAATTTGTCTGTCTTTTATTGTCTATTGACAAAAGTCGTAGGCTGACTTTATTTATATATATATATATATATATATATATATATATATATATATATATATATATATATATATATATATATATATATATATATATATATATCTCATATTTAGGAGTAAGGCCTTTATTGTAAAACTCTGAATATTACTCTGTGCGGTGAAAAGTACAAAAGAGGTTTACCTGACATTTTATTTTATTTACAGGCACCATAAAACACCATGTTTTATGGTGCCTGCCTTAGGACATAAATCATTAGAGCGAAGGCGAGGGTGCAATCTTGAATGTAGCCTTTTATAAGCATTGTGTTTCAGTTAATTTATCTAAAGCATCAATAACTAGACATTGTGTTGTTAAAAGTAATGGCAGCACAACCTGAAAACCAGTAATGAGTGACTGGTTCACATTATCCTTCATGTTGTTACATGGATCTTTCTCCACCTAACGTTGTGGTGTGTGTGTGATTGAACAGAGCCCACTGCTTGGCGTGAGCATGTTCACCCTGAGCCTTTTTCTGTCAATAAGACCCAAATGATGTGTGAAATGTGATATCGATTACTCATAAGTACTCTGTACAAAACCTACTGCTGACCAAAGCAGGCAGAACTGTCTGTGAAATGTACAAATGTCAGGCTTCCAGGTCCTAAACGCTTGTATTCTTTTTAACAGACAGCTTTACAAGTTGTTTTCATCATTCATTAATCTACATGTAATCTTTGAGAATGCACCTAAGTTATACACTGTTATGGGACTACATGTTGAAACCCAATATTAGTTTGTCAAACTAAAGTTGCAGTTAAAGGATGAAGAGCAGGTTACCTGGTCATCAGTAGTTTGACAAACATTTGCTCCACTTTGACATTTTCTTCATGTTATGTTGTAAAGCGCTACGCGCAATGCGGTAAAGATGATCATGTTGATCAGTTTACTCGTAAAGCTCAACATTTATTTGAACGCATAGACTGACAATAAGCAAATCACAGGTTGCACCTTTATTTTCCAGGTGCTTTTTGCAGAGCTACATGTATTCATTGGTAGATTGGTGTAATAGAAACAAAAAAATTTTGTGGTTCCTTTTCATTTTGAGCTTTGCATAGAAATCTTGGAGCATAAATCTGTTCTTGATTGTTAAATGATGCTACGCTGTTTTTAAAATAACCCTTTCTGTTGCTCCTAGACCTGTTAATGATTGGTTATTCTGGCAGAGACACATTTTGTTTACCAGCTGCTGTTTTTGTTTTGCCAGGTGGTCATCACTAGGCTAAAGTTGGACAAAGATCGCAAGAAGATCCTAGAACGCAAGGCCAAGTCTCGCGCTGTTGGGAAGGACAAGGGCAAATACAAGGAGGAGACCATCGAGAAGATGCAGGAGTGAAAACGATCTTTTGCTAATAATAAACTGTATAAATTCAGATCATTTTGTCTGCTGTTTTCTTTGTGTATTTTTGGTGTAAAATTTATGGCAGATTAAAATATAATTTGAAACATGCATTTTAAATCCTTGCTGAAGAGTAAACTGTAAGAAAATAACAAATTTAGTTCCATCTTTTACATTAGAATATGTTCTGAGTTTAAATATTTCGTATTGTCATCAGAAGGTGGTTGTTGGTTTTTAATGTTTGAACTATTTCTCTATGTCTTTCAATAAGAATGTTTAAATTCAGCATTTTAAGCATTTTGTGTACTGCTCTCTTTTATAATGGTACATTTTAGTATTGGTGGAGAAAGGTGTAATTTTTACCTACGTTTTAGCTTGTGCTTTCATCAATTTATACCCAAAAGAGGAGTTAATGAAATAGTCATTGCAGATATTACAGAAAAATCGCAACATTTCAAGTCCATAATTTACAATCTACCTTCTGACCACACTCATAACAGTTATAAAGTTTTAGCAAATTCTCAATCATACCAGCATAATTCTCAATCATAATTCAAGTGGTCTAAAGTGCAGAAAGTCATGCACGACTGCAAAAATCTCCTTTATAAAAATATGTAATTTCACAAAATGACCAATAGATGTCGCTAAAATGCTTAGTCCAAAAGGGTATTTAAACAATGTAACTTATTTTTGAACTGGTGTCACAACAGTGGTTCATTTATTTATATATATATATATATATATATATATATATATATATATATATATATATATATATATATATATATATATACACTTTGCCTACATTTAACAAAAGTTAAACAAAACAAGTCTTCCAAGATAAGTGACAGAGTTTAACTCTCAAAACTTCAAAAACAATTCTAATCGAATCAAAATAAAAACAGCTGCTAACATTTCCAGCTTTCACGGGACTAATCCCTGCTAAACAAATAAAATCAATGTGCACAAAAAGTGGGGCTATTTCTGAGGGAAGTCGTTGCTCCAGAACATAGACGGGTCCGCCGCCAGCCTCTACTTCCTGCCTCTGTCACAGTCATGTGATTCCTCTGCTCCCCGACACAGGAGATCGTGTTTCTACAGCGCTGAAGTTGACTTCAGTTTAACTTTTTCTGCGTTCAGACACTCCTGGTTTCTCCTAACAATGGCGGATCGGACGTTTGCCATCGCCATCTCTGTAATGACTCTGGTGTGGGGTGTTGTTGGAGGAGTTGTTCCCTGGTTTATCCCCAAAGGACCGAACAGAGGGTGAGTCTGTTAGCATTTGTTAGCTTTCCATCTGGCTAAAACCAGCCAACACGAAGCTGCACTTTACCGAAACTTTATGCCTTGTTTTCTTCTCTGTTTTTAACGTAAGAATGTGTTTTTATTTGTAAACCAGACTGAAAATTAAACGCCCCTTCTTTGTGCGACTTTAAGAGTTAAATAAGTTTGCGAAGTTCTCGTAAAACTTTAGTTAAGTGAAGCTAATTTCCGAGCTCGGTTCTAGTCAGCTTCGTTTCACTAACAGTTTATAGGAAAGTTATCGCTTCCTTCGTCCATACAAGTAACCTTTAGGCTTAAATAACCCGTCTGGGCACCAACACTCCCGCTTTAATTTATGTTTAGCTATGGAAACTGGGCTAAAAGTGTGATGCAGCTTCCCTTTTTGTCCTCCTTGGCTCACAAGATCAAGTCCAACAATGTGTTCAGGGGGGAAAAAGAAGAAAAAATACAATTAGATCCCTGTTATTTAACATAAAGACACTTATTTTTCTTGTTTTCCTACAGAGTTATTGTCACAATGTTGGTGCTGACTGCAGTCTGCTGTTACCTCTTGTGAGTATTTCCTTCCATCCTCATCCTGTGTGTCAGCTGCTGCTGCTAAACTGACAATGTTTAACCAATGTCTTATTTTGAGGCGTATTAACCTTGGTATTTATTAGTGTTTTTTTCTTTTTTCTTTCTTGCCACAAACTTGAAGGTGTTTCAGTAGGATCCTTTGTGACCGGACAACACAAAGTATTGTAGGAAAATGCTGCATGATGTAAAAAAAAAAAAAACAAACCCCAAACCTTCTTAAAGAGGCCAGGTTTGGGAAGTCTGCCACCGATGGTCGCAATAAACTATGTATGGGATGTTTAAAAGATAATTAACATGTATGTTTACGTTGGGGTCCAACCGTGCATATAATGTATAATGTCACACCATGACTGACCAGAAGAGGGCAGTAGAAGCAAAGCTGTTTTCCAGTCTTCTCATCCTTGAACAGCTGTCAGGAGTAAATCTGGAGTGATCTTTTATTCTAAATGGGCTCACAAAGAATAATGCTTATTTTGATAATGTGTGCTACAATACAGTTGAACAAGCTGTTTTATATGTGCTCTCCATCAGCTGGTTGATAGCAATTCTGGCTCAGCTGAACCCGCTCTTTGGGCCGTCCCTCTCCACTGACGTCATCTGGTACCTAAACTACGCCTGGGATTAACTTGGCCTTTAAGGACCACTTACCTTGCAGGTAAATTACTTCCTGTCACCTCTTATTACTATTTGAAAATCACGTTGATGCATTTACTTACTTGTTTTCTTGTTGTTGTTTTTTTTTTTTTACCCATCATCAGCGGGCTGGACACTGATGCACCAGATCCCCTCCAGAGACCATTCGTCAGATCACTTAAAACCCCAAAACCCTGTGCCTTTTAGTGATGGAGTGAAGCCCTCGTCTGCGTGCCTTGATAAACATTTGAGAGCTATTACTTGATTTTTTTTTTTTTTTCCTGACCTTCAAATGAAAGCGGCCTTCACTTGCTGTTGTGTGTGTGTGTGTGTGTATATGTTGTGTGCATTGTGTGCAATATGAGTGTCAATGGCATTTAATTAAATTGTTTTGAGGTTGACATGAGCTTGACTCATCTGTTTATTTGCTGGCGAAGCCATCAATTATTAAATTCCTCATTTAAACTAGTTTTCTTTTTTTTCCCCCTCTTTCCGATTTCTAAACCATGAGAAGTGTAGCCAGACATTGGAAACCTCCAAGTGAATGACACCTATATTCCATCTTTGATTTAATCATTCATGAAGGCCTTTGCAACATGTAGGTTTTTAAAGCGCCAAATAAATAAAAAAAACTTCTTTGTGTTCTGTCGGGATGAGAAGGCCAGCCGCTTCCTGCTTGCCGTAGTTGTAGCCGGTGCGTGACGTCATACGTTGGCAACATGGCGACTGCAGACGTCCACGTCAGAGTGTGCGAGCAAGAAATCCTCAAATATGACTTGGAAATCAAGGCTCTCATCCAGGTGCGGTTTTCTCCCTGGTAAGGCCATGCAGGGACATGTCCGAGCAGGCTGCTGCCATGACGACGAAGCTCTCCCGTTAGCCGCCATGCTAACGGACTGCCGCGGCTCGACGCTTTAACAACAAGGGCCGCTTATAACGACGCATTCTGGCACATTTATGTCATTAAACGATTGCGAAGGGGTTTTCGGGTGTTTATTTTGCATAATGGAAAATAAAAGGTGCAAAAAAAAAAAATAAATAAGTCAGCCGACTACGTCATTAATTGTCCTAGAAAGGGTGGTGTGACGTGCATTTCCTATATTTGTTTATAGGAACCCCAGTGAAAAGCTAATTTCCTCCTATTTTAACCAGCAAAAATTAGGAAAAAAAAAAAAACGGTGTGTGTGTATATATATATATATATATATATATATATATATATATATATATATATATATATATATATATATATGGGGAAATGTATCATTGCAAAAAGTGTGTGATTATTTATCATGCAGAAAGTATAAATTACTTCCCTGGCCTATGGGGTGTTGCATGACAGGAAAACTGGGTTGCGCTGGTGGAATAGTTTAATTCAAATAGCTACAGCTAGTAAGTGTGGAAGTGATCAGACTGATGTCTATTTTTTCTTAAGTATCTCTTTTCTCTCTCCAATCATTAACCCTTTGATGGGATTAATACTTGGTCACATTAAAACATAAAAGAAGTTGAGACAGGATGTGAGGGAGCAAACACCAACAACTGATGCATGCTGCTGTTGGTAACACTGCAAAAAAGGAAACTAAAAATAAGTACAATGTTCTTTAAATGAGTGTATTTGTCCTTGATTTGAGCAGGCACGTTTAAATGATCTACCAGTTGAATACGATGTTTGCTCTTAAAAGAGGAACAGCTCCTCTCTTATCTTATTTCAACTGCAGTTTATCTAATTGTCTTATTTTAGGGGTCAAAAGACTCGTTCTATTGGCAGATCATTTTATTTACCTGCTCAAATCAAAGACAAATACACTATTTTCAAGAAAATCTTAATGTTTGGTTATATGCAGTGAAGTAAGAATTAACATTCTTAATTCATCTTTTTAACATTGTCATATACAATGTTGATCAGAAAATGTGTTTAGTACCAGGTTCTGTTTGGAAAAGTATGGACCTTTACTCCAGTGCTTTCAATGTGAGAAATATCTTACACGAAATATCGAAATTAGTATATATTTTTTCTTTCGGACTTTAATTTCCCTTTGCCTTATTTTGTAAAAAAGAAACATCTATAAAAAGAAAAAGAAAAAAACTTTATAGGACACGTTTTTATTCACAGGTGAAAAATTGGACAAAAAGTTTTCAAAAAGTGTTGAAAGTCAAATCAGATGAAAGATGCAGGAGTACTGACCAGGAGTTGCACCGTATCGGTGAGTTTTATCCGAATAGTTAAGTGCGTGCCACTGACGTATTTGTCCAGTTGGAAAGACTTAGACTCCCCTAAGGCCCACGCCTGATGAATGTCTTCAGAAAAGCAAACGGATGAATCGTAACTAGGTTTAACTGAATGTGTAACAATGATTGGCACCCTAACACTTCCTGTAAAATAAGTGCTCGCTCTCCAACCTCCTGCGGTGTTTGTCAGACCAAAGAGGACGCTGAAGCTTGGCCTCGAAAACAGTGTGTGCCGTTCTCTATTTGAATTTGACATATGAACTTTTATTCTTGAATTAAATTAACCTTAAATGTGGAGGGGGGCATTGGTGTAACATGGAAGCATCGCAGGATGTGTGCAGCCTCATCCGTCTTGTCTCAGCAGGACATCACAGAGTGCGACGGCCCTCAGAGCAAGCTGACGGAGATGAACGCGGAAGTGAAGAAGCACTTCCACAGCCTCCGATCGAGGATTCATGTGAGCGTCCTTATTTTTGGTCATCGCATCTTGTGAGAAGACTTTTAAAAATGACGGGGAAAAAAAAGACTAAACGTCCATCCGTGTTGTATCAGGACTTTGAGCGGATAGCAATGGAGCAGGACAAAGAGTCGGACAAGCAGGCGTTGCTCGACCAAGTAGAGGGACACCGAAAGCAGATGCTGAGGTAATTCCTTTTAAGACGATCGGCCGTAACTTCCTGTTTAACACGTCGGCATGTACGCCGTGGGCGATGGCGTTGGTGAGCACCTGCTTGTGTCTGCAGCAACCAGACGGCCTGGAGGAAAGCCAACCTCGCCAGCAAGCTGTCCGTCGACAAGATGGAGAAGCAGGCGCTGCTCAACGGGTCCGACGGCGCCGCGAGGCAGAGGTGAGCGAGCTGGCGGCCTGCAGGACCGTCGTTAACGGCGCCTTAAACACCCGTCAGTTCACGGAGCATTTGTGCAACTTCCCTACCAGGAAGATGACCAAGGAGGGCCTGGCACGAAACGCCGGCGACATCACGGAGAACCTCATGAGCATCAGCCGGATGATGGCGCAGCAGGTCCAGCAGAGCGAAGACACCGTAACGACACTCGGTCGGTGATGGAAAGGCCCGGATGCGGACGCTCACTTCTGATTTGTGCTTTCGGAAACCCTTCACACTTTGCAGCAATATTAACTGGATTTCTTTTTTTTTCTCCCTTTTCAAGCCACGTCGTCGAGAACGGTTCAGGAGACCAACGAGGAGTTTAAAGCCATGACCGGCACCATTCAGCTGGGCAGGAAACTCATCACCAAGTACAACCGCAGGGAGCTGACTGATAAACTGCTCATCTTCTTGGCGCTGGCTCTGTTCTTTGCCACCGTCCTCTACATCCTCAAAAAGAGGCTGTTCCCTTTCTTATAGGATCCCTCCCGTTGTCCAGAGACGGGGCGTCCCGTAGCGGGGCCCACGCGCGGCGTAAAGCCCCCCATGCTGCTCTGTAAAAACCTCGCCCACTAAGTAGAAGGATAATCCTGCAGTTCCTCAGTGCGTTTAATTTATTGTTCAGTGACCAATTATGAGTGCAAAGTACGTTTTTCTCCTTAAATGCCTTCAAACGGTTCCAGAAGCGGATAGAGTAGGCAAGCTGCACGTTTTCCTCTGCCAGCTCTATCGATCTATAGTTGGATTCCTGCTCTGAAACTACATTAGCTACAATATAATCAAGTATTAAAAAAAAAAAAACATCCTGTAATGAAATTAGACGTGTTTTTTGGTAGCAACTCCAGGACTGAGTCCCTCACTTTTTTTATTATTCAGTGATGAGATGATCAACTTGCAGGTACACTGAACCCTAATTAGGTTAATGCTGTTCATCACAGCGTGCTGTATAATAATAATAATAATAATTATTGTTATGTGTAATTCATAACTGCTTCAAAGTGTCTTGATTGTCTTCCACGACTGCAGTGCTGAATACGTTCTCCTCCTGGGCCCGTGCTCCTTTCCCTTTGCTAACGGAAAGCCCGTATTGCACGCGTTTGCTCTCCGATCCATGGCGGCGTTTCGTTGAAGCCAAACGGGACTTCATGAGTGAGAGACTTCAAGCTGCCGCCGCCACCGCAGAGAGTCCCAGTAAGGCAGCGGAGCTGTTCACACCGGCAGAGATAGAGCCACATTCATCCACTGCCTTCCTTCAGATAAGACCCGGAAAAGCAGATTATTGCAGCGGACCCCCCCCCCCCCCCCCCCCCTCCTCCTCTTATTCCAGTGTGGGTGGCGAATGAGCGAGGGTTGATATTTTTAGGTTTGTGCGCTGCCGTTATCTGACGCTGCCTTTTCAACACCACGGAGGAGACGATGGTCAGAGAAGCCAACATGACCTTGCTAGCCTCTGTCTAACTGCTCTCCGTTGCCCTTAGGTCCGTCACGTCGGTCGCTTCTCTTTTTTTCTGTTGTTGTTGTTGCCTGTTGCTTTTGTAATAAACGTCGATGCCGCCGGGTTCACAGTTGAAGTGTGTCGCTCAATTGCGTCCATTGTTTTAGAGAGGATGACGGACAGAGTACGTGTGAAGAGACCTGAGAGACGCGTAAGCGTCTCCTCCTCAGCTGAAGTGGAAGGCAGTCGGGCTGAGCCGGCTCCTCGCCTGTTCGCTCAGCCGCACACTTAGGCGAGGCCTGGTACTCTGTTGAGCAAATTAGACTATTCTTGCATTTAGCGCCGCGATACTGTCCACCGAGTGCTTGGGTTTGTATCTCAACAAGTGGGCCCGGGCTCTCTGAAGAGCCCGATGGAGAGGCCACTGCTGCCCGCCAAGGGTTCGTAACAAGAGGCGGCCTGAGGCGCAGCTCTACATTTACTTAACGCAGAGCTTTAAGAGAGGGAAAGCCCCATGCACAGCAAGCCATTTGCTTTATTATCTCTTTGAGGATGGTTTAATATCCTGGATAAAATGAAAGAACTGAAGAATCAATCCTCTTAGTATAGCTTTTTTTAGATTTTGTGGCAGTAGAGGCCTTTATTTACAGGCAGCCTGTCCAGGTCAGGTGCGTCAAGGACTGTAGCCTCCGTGAAAGATGCGTCCGCTCTACCGCTGAGCCACATGTTTTTATGTGTTGCTTTGTGGAATAACACATCGACTCACCAACAGGAGGCGTCTTGAAACTTGGGGCTAGGAAGTTTTCCAGTTTTGTAGATTTGAGGCTTGTTTCCATCTAGTTTAGCCACAACACTAACGCTAAGTCAGACTTCTGGAAGGGGAGGTGCCCAGAGGCAGGGTTTCTGTATGACAATAAACTTAGCTGTGGTTGTCCAGGAAAGGGATTACATGCCACCGTGATTTTAAAAGTATTTTACCATTTAAGTCACTATTTACGCATTAATCACAAACCACTTGTCATTTGTTTCTTTTTAAGACGGAGCACAAGCCAGAGAAGCAAGAGGACCTTAAGGATTGTTTAAAATGTGTGAATGTTGCTTAATAAGTGTCTTATTAACAGAGCGGGAGGTTTTTAATGCGTCTTTCTTCAGCTGTTCAATGTGCAGAATGTCTGATGAGAATCTGTCTGATTAAAACTTACCCAGATTAAATGTTCACAAGCTGTTACAAAAAAATTCAGAGAGTTTGTTTCGTCATTCTAAGGATGGGATTGTTAGCTTTGCTTTTCGGGTGTTTTTTCTACAGTCGGTTAATTTCTTTTTTTTTTTTTTTTTTACCTTTTAAGACATGATTTGATATAACTAGTGTGTCCTATTCAGCTGCACAGGTGTAATTTCTGTAGTCATGTTGCATGTTTGTAATTGGTTAAGTTATATTTTTAGAAGTGTGTTTCTTGTAGGCCTTTGATTGTATTCAACGACACATTTATGGCCAAAAACTCTTTTCTTATATAGTTTTTATCATTATGATAAAAAAAAAAACAAGCCTTTGTGTTAAAGTCTACAGCCCACCCCTACTGTTATGTCCAATTAAGGTTGCTGATTTTATTTTAATGGAAGCTTTAAACCTAATTCTTAGTACGCTTGTGGTTTTTTTTGTGCAAAACGGTCTGGTATACCAACAAAAGATTCTAGACTTTATTTATTTTTTTCTGTGTGAGCTTTTCTTAAACTTAAAGCTGCCTTTAAAGGTTTGATGCAGGTCAAGGTCGTGGCCGCCAGCCAAGCTCCGTCCCAGCGGTCCTCAAGCGTTTGTGTACAGAGCAAAGGCGGCTGACAGCAGGTTGTAAAAACGAACAAACTTTTAACAACCTTTTCACCTTGTTTAAGTAAAACTGACTGAAGCTTTTTAACAGCCACTTGAACATTTTAACCTGACACGAACCACGCCAGGGGATTTTAACAGATGCTAATCTCCATTATGAGGGTTTATAGCTCATTCTGTCAGTATGCCTTTAACATGTCGGGGGTTATATTGGTAGGTTTTACTCACCATTCCCAATTTATTTCTTTATTTTATTTTTAGTCCCAAATAAACTGAAAAAAAAAAAAAACAGTCAGATTTGAAATAATAATATGATTGCACTTGTTTCATTCGGGTAGGTTTGAATGTTTCTGTGCAAAATTACGACAGTTGTGTAGACCCTCGGGTACATTTTAGACATCCTAACCGATTAGGGTAATTTTGCTCGTTTGTCGTATCTTCCGGTTCTAAAAAGACACAAAAAATTCAATTGGACTGTAATTAAAGTGTAAAACGTAGCTAGAAAGGTGATGTATTTTAAAAATCTATTCCAACAAGGTGGCATGTAAACCTGCACATGTTAACATCAGCCAAGATGTGTCATTTATTGGCCTCAGGGTTAAGAAACACATGCAGTGTGCCAGCAAATATGACTTAATGTGGATCTACCCGGCTATGGATGGATACAAACGTGAGCTCTTTCTCAAACAAAGCAAATTTCACAGCCACAAGTCTTATCACGGTTCTTTACTTTTACTAACCTAATATGTCCATCCATACAAGACAAGTAACCAAAGCAAAAGACCACTGTAAAAAAAAATTGTTTTTTAAAAGAACCATTAAAATTAAATTAGATTAATACTGTCTCAAATCACAGCTTCCCTAATGTGTTGAGAAAGTTCATATTGAATGTGGGTTGGAATCATTTAACTCAACATCTGCTCAGAAATATGGATTCATGTTCCAAAAGATCCGCAGCTTGACACACCGGTTTCCTTTATTAAATTCTCTTCAAGTATTTTAACAAGACGGTTATAATTTAATACAACGTTTAACTTTGCGTTTATGTGAAATTTAAATAATTTAACTGTAATTCCTGTGGGAAATATTCAAAGTCCCACAAAATTCCTTCTTATAAGGAAAACGTAGATCTTTGTAGAGCATATTTGAAGCGAACCATTATAATTAAGCTTATTCTCATTAATATTAGAATAAATGTATTAATATCATTAGAAGTTGTTGCAGTTGTAGTAGTAAGAAGGAGAAAGGTTCTGGGAAAAAAAAGTGAAATTCAAGATTAAAGTAGCCTGGATCTTGCATAGCCTATTTATTGTTGCTACTATTAGTTATCATTTGCGCAGAAAGTACACAGTGCGCCATAAATGAAAGTTTTAGTCATCTAAGAAAGAAGAAGAATAGTGCTAAATAATAAAAAAAAAAAAAAGGAGAAAAACAACCTCAAACAGCTATGGCTAAATAAATAGGTCCTGTTCGGACACCTTTAGAAATCCACATGCAGTCTTCTCCGCTCGAACGGAACCGGGCGCGTTTCCTGCTCGGTGCTTCTGCTACCACGTCCTAATGCCGTGCAGCGAGGACACGCCGTTACCGGGGGGGAACGTGTTCTGGACGTTGTTCAGGTCCCCCACCCCAAAGTTCACGTAGCCGCCGCCGCCGCCGCCGCCGGACGGGCCCTGCGCGCTCTGCACGCCGCCCGCAGGGTAGCCGCAGGCGTAGTTCGTGTTGCATCCGGGCCCCGCGTATCCGCCGAAGGCCGGGTAGTTGTTGTAAGCCAGGTGGTTGATGGGCCCCACGCTGTAGGAAGGGTTGTAGGCGGCCGCCTCTCCGGCCAGGCACGGCTTCCCGTCCCGCACCAGCACCGGGACCGACACCCTCCTGGGCGGCGGCAGCGACACCATCTCCAGGCTCTGGTCCTGCCTCTGTCGCTTGCACTTGTACCTCCTGTTCTGGAACCAGATCTTGACTTGGGTCGGGGTGAGCTTGAGCACGCCGGCCAGGTGGTCCCGCTCCGGGGCGGACAGGTAGCGCTGCTGCTTGAAGCGGCGCTCCAGCTCGTACACCTGCGCCTGGGAGAAGAGGACCCGCGGCTTCCTGCGTCTCCGAGGCTTGGGCCGCTCCACGTCCGTGGGCTTCGCGTCCTCCAGAGGCCCGGCGTGGCCGCTGAAACCATCTACCGGCACAGACAAGAAGACGGCACAAAGATAAACCCACAGGGCTTCTGGAAAGCCTGCTGCACTAAGAAGGACGAAATGGTGTCAACATGACAACATTCACACAATTTAAATTGGGTAATTTAGAATTAACATTTATGAGTAGAAATCATTAAAAGTTTCACGCCTAAAAGACACCTAAACAAATGTGATGATTTTCAATCAAATTAATACAATTCCAACCAGCGTGTCAGATGAATCAGTTAGTCTAGCTATTCTGTTTTACATCGACTTAAACTTTAGACGCACCAGGCAATATTTCCCAATGAACAGATATTCATAGGGAAGAACAAAACGTCTGCACAGTCAACAGTTAATTAAATAAAACAGGTTTAGAAGCGTGTGCTTATAAATTCTCCATCCATAATGATCTTCCTTAACACGCACATAAAAAGTTTTTAGATGGATCAGAACGGATGAAATACAGGAAGTGCTGCTCATTAGCAACAAGCACCCTGCGGCTGAGACGCTCAGGTTCCTGACAAGCTTTACTTTGGCATAAGCTGTTCAACTAATTAAAACTAAATTTCTTCTTTTAACACAGAATTTTTCCTCGACCAAAAGTCCTATGACAGTTCTTTTATTATATATATATATATATATATATATATATATATATATATATATATATATATATATATATATATATATATATATATATATATGCACACATCGGCCCTATGTCTTTATCTTCCACACAATAAATCACATTTGGCTGAACCAACACCTTCAGTTAGTATCTATGATAAGAAGCATTTGTTTAAAACTAAACTATTGGAAATTATAGAACATCACATTTACAAACGGGTGTGCTTGATTAAATACTAAATAATGCTATGTTTAATATGTAAAACCTGTAAAGTTCGTTTTTTTATCGCGTAAATGCGCATTTGCAGGTGGAAAACACGCGCGTCAACAGATTTTCTGATGTGCTAAAGTCCCAGATTTTCTAATCGCATATTTAGAAGGATGCGTCACATCTTTTGTTTTTGCTTAAATTAAACTGAATCGTCCGATTCAATCGAAGAGCTCCTCCTTGAAGCCAAATTCCAACGCGATTTGTTTAGGACTAGATTAAAAGCGCACGAACCCTGGCCTGTATGATTTGGGCGTACAGGCCCGAGGATTTGCTGCTCACCTTTTCTTCGTTTCTCCTCAAACGCATCTGATTTCGCACCCCTCTCAACTTCCATCCCTAAAAGCGATTTGCCATAAAAGCTGGACGTGAAGTTGCCCCTGGCAGTCTTGTTGTAGTCTTGGACGTCCTGCTGAAACAGAGAGGCGGCGGCGGCGGCGGCGGCGGCGGACGCGTCCCGGACAGGCTCCTGCTTCAGGCGGGCCAGCATGCAGGAGGAGGAGGTGGAGCAGTCCAGAGAAGATACCATCACGTCGGGATTGTGCTCCAAGTTTAATATATCCTTGACAGAGAAGGGTGTGGACGTGCCGGGGCTGGGAAACATTGCCAAAAGACGCAGGAGAAAGGAGACGAAAAAGAAGCTATGAATCTGTCATGTGGAAGCAACCAAAAAGATGTAAACCAAGACTTCTCCTTCCTGGGAGTATTTACTGGATTTAAGTGTTGGTTTGTTCAACCAGACTAGACTTGAGTGAAGGGTGCATTTTGAATGTCAGCCCTGTCTCCAAAGTTTTTTTTTCTTTTTTTCTGGACCCCGCTCTCTTTCTCTCCTCTGGGTGACGCAGAGAGGAGGAGCAGGGAAGAAGAGGAAATGAGCCTCATGCCTCTCCTCTAATAATGACGCGAGGTGCTATACAGGATGCCCCATACATTATTTTGAACATATTTGTGTTTACTTTTTTTATTCTTTAAAACATTTTTTTGTCTAACAATAATATAAAAAAGCAAATTATGTGACAGAACACAAAGCAACCCACAATGGTAAAGTGGATGAAAAGTGAAACCGCTGTGCAGAGGCATGTCTCCTCGTCCTTCTGCAGCCCAAACTCAGTCAGATTGGATGGGGAACAGTCTGCCAATAGATGATCTTTAAGTTCTTGGTCAGCTTTGGGTCTGGTTCATTCAAACACCTAAAGGGGCTTTGATTTAAACCATCCTGTGGTGGCTCTGGCTGCTGTTTTGTGGTCCTTGTCCTGCTGGAAGGCGAGCCGCTGCCTCAGTCTCAAACCTTTGGCAGGCTCAATAGACTTTCTTCAAGTATTAACCTGCATTTAGCTGCACCTGTCTTCCCTTTTCTCTTCCTTGTCCCTAATGAAGAGAAATACTACCACAGCATGATGCTGCCACAGCGTTTCACGATAGGGGCGGTGCGTTCAGGTCCAGTTAGTTTTCTGCAAGACATTGCACTTTGGATATAGCCCAAAATGTTGGGTTCCCCTGACCAGAGCACCTCATTTCATCTCTTTGCTGCCCCCCTCTTCCCCAATGTTTTTTATTTCATATTGCAAACATGACTTTTTGTGGCTTTCTTTCAACTATATTTTCCTTCCCACTCTACAAAGGTCATAATTATGAGGCGCATGAGTCGCCAACAGACTCTCCCACATTTGAGTTGATAGATTGACCAGTTTTATAATCCAAAGCTGCCCAAAAAAAATTATCTTAAAACACATTGTTTCTTCATGGCTTTTAACTCAGATTGAGAAGTTGTTTTTTTATTATGTAATTTTTTTATTTGATCTATTTTTATTGGTTGTATTATTCTGATGTTTTATTTATTGGCAATTGTTTTATTGTAATTCTGTTTGCTGGCAAGGGTATTACATATATTTTTATCAGTGTAAAGCACTTTTTAAGGTGCAAATCTTGAAGGCCTTCGTAGGACCGCTGTATTCAAACTGAGACGACATTACACACAGAGCAACTCTGTTTACATGTAGGCGATTGGTTGCCGTCCATTATTAGAGAGGGGGCGTGTTCCAGCGCAAAGGGGGGTGAATACAAGTACACGCCACACTTTACAGATTTTCGCCTTTTTTTTTACAATTATGTATTGTTTTGTCGGTCTGTAATCCTGACCTGATATGCATTGCAGTTTGTGGTTGCAGGATAACAAAATGTGCAGCGGTCTAAGAGACTTCAAATGACTTTATTCATTCCGCTTTGAATAAATTATTTTCTGGGACATCATAAACTGAAATATCGTCTGCTTCTTTTGACAAAATGAGGCCCCGATTCATATAACTGGTCGATTGAAACTCACCTGCTGCGTATAGTTTTTAGTCACGACTTTGTGATCGAGCCCAGCAGCGCGTGTAGTGATCTTACGCTTTTAACTCCCAAGAGAGACGATTTATCCCATTTCCGTGCGCCGAAGCTGTCTAATTAAGAAAGGTTAAAGTGTCTGATAAATCCTGTGTGTTTTTGAGGCGTCGGTTTTGGCCTTCAGTCGGAGGGAAACAGGGCAGACAAGCGTTCTTTAAGGTGGGGGGTGGGTCAAGGAGACCAGACAACAGTTTGGGGTCCCTGAGCACGGAACCCGAAACCAGGAGCGACACACTCTGCTGTCTGCCTCCAAGAGATTCTGGAGCCGCTGTCTGTCTTATCGGGATGTGATAACAGATGACAACAAATCCGCACACACACACACACACACACACACACACACACACACACACACACACACACACACACACACACACACTCCCACCCAGGCTGCGCCGGCCAGGTTGTCCTAAGAAAGTGCCAGGATTGACACTTTTGGCTTGCGTAATATTTCCTCACCCCCCCCCCCCCCCTCCCTCCCTCAGAATCTTTTTATCTTTTAAAATTCTGCTGTTTTCCCCCAAAAGGATTCAAAGACAAAAATATGTTCCTGCAAAAGTCAAAACACGCGCTCGCTAAGCACCAAATTCCCCACCTAAAAACCTGTTTCTAGGTGCGTAATGACGCATAACCTCCGTTCGTGTCGGCTTCCTCTGGCAGTAAAGCCAGCATTAATGCCTGTGGAGACGGTCCCAGGAGACAGACAGTATTATCGTTTGTTTTATCTTCAGCGTTTAGCGCAGCCACGGGGTAAATGGGTCCCCCTGTCTCCAAGCCGGCTGTGGTGTTTATAGTTTTTAAGACTATTTGTGCGCCTCGCCAGCTGATGAATGGCCCTAAAAATCTCTCCCGGCTGCCGCGAGAGTCAACACTGGGCCCGCTCTCGCTATAATAATCGCGGAAAGAGAGTAAAACAAGACGCTTGGGGGGAATGTTTCCATCATGATTGATATCCACTGAGTCAGAGTGCAGTTTCCCCACTCTTCTTGCCGCTTGGTCCAGAAGGCGAGGAAGGCGCAGAATGCCGAGCAAACCGTTTGTCAGACTTCAAGCAAAGCCCCAGCTCTACTGGACACTAATTTATTCTGTCAACTGTAAATTGAACAAGACAAGGCCTGGCATGTGTTTCATATCCCCAGTGCCCCTCCCTGGAAGCAGCCCAGCGGTCCCCTTTGACCTGTCTTTCTGCAGCACATCTCCAGCTCAGATAAAGCTGCAGATAAGGTCGCTTAAAAACTTCCGCTGCACGAATGCGTGGGTATTTTTAAGGGATGCGTGTCGAAGTGTTGGTGTGTGTGAAGCCGTAACCCCCCACCCCCGCTCCCTTAATCCCGCTGTGTTATCTTCTCCCCTAAATCATTTTTTTACACTCTATAGCCATTCATTGTTCAATTGAGATGATGAACTGGGTTCCCTGATATAGGAAAATTTTGACCAATCTGTATATTATGATTGAATTTGACATTGTAAAGTGCCTTGAGATGACATGTTTCATGAATTGGCGCTATATAAATAAAATTGAATTGAATTGAATTGAACGACTCACTGAATACACCCCTTCAATTTAGCTACAAATCTATATCGCCACTCCGTTCAAAGTCTCTGAATAGTTTATGGGTGTTATATACAGGCGTGCCACAATGGATAGGAAAATCACAAAAATATTTTCTTCAGCAACCAGTTTAGAAAATAAAAGATGATTTGTATTTAGATTTGTATTATAGATTTGTATTTAAAGTTTGTGTCCCCATGGCTTACAGTTTCTAAAAAACCAACAGATTTGATTTCTTAGCCATTTTCAAATACAACGAAAGCTCAATTAACACAGGACCGTACATGGTCCTGTGTTATGACATGTGACAACTGTTCAGCAAACAGTCACCAACACCCTTCTCGGTGAAGGGCCAATGCTTAAGAAGCTGGCTGTTCGTCAGAGGGCTATATCCGAGCATCCTCGTGGAAAGTTGAGTGGAAGGAAAAAAGTTTAGCAGGAACATGTGCACAGGTAACTAAAAGAGAGTGCAGCCTTAGAGATTTTGTCATGGAAATCCCATCCAAGACTTTGACGTAGATGCACAAGGTGCGGAATTTCACTCGACTGGGCGTTGAAGCTAGAAAAACCTGACTTTGATTATTTAGGGTGCATCTCTATGTAGATATGAAAAAGTTAATGTATTTCAATTCAAAAACGAAATTCATTTGGGATATATATCCTATTATAAATCCCTCAAACTGTCCATGAATGCACTTTCCTTCATGGTCCTCTCAAGGCTGCAATGATCCCTGTTGCTTGTGCAATTCCTTCTACCGCACTTTTCCTTTCCGCCCAACTTTCTGCGAATATGCTTGAATATGCACTCAGAAGAACTTCTTTATGGTGCCAAATACCTGTCAAGTCAGCAGTCTATCACATGATTGTGAAAGCCATAACATAACATGCCCCTATCTTCACATTTCTGTATTAAAAATTTAAAAATCTAATTTTAAAGTAGCAACACACATCGGGGTGCAGGAGGAGTGAAGTTCAATTGGTTTAGCTAGCAAAAAAAGGGTAGTGGCCGTAAATGAGACTCCTGCACTCACCCAAACTGAAGGAAGGCTGGCCTGCTTTGAATCATGGTTGTTAACACAACTCCTGCATGGTTAGAAGTACCGGGGGTTTTCTTAAATAGTAAATAAAGCAAAATCTAACTTTTAAGGAGTTCTGAATTCTTTTACATTTGATATCAAACCTGCGTGCGGGCTTATTCTGTATAAATGTCTGATAAGTATAAGTGTACAAGTGTTCTGAGTGAGAAGTCGGTCTCTCTCTGGCGCCCTCTGCTGGAGGAGCTTAGGTCGTGTCCTTCACGGTTCAGGTTCCTCTGGGGAAAAAAGTGACCTCACCACTGTACAAAATAGGCTAAAGCAAATAATTAAAGCAAGGCTTCAAATTCAAATTAGTATGCACAAATGGACAAATAAAAACATTCTAGATATATATAAAAAAGAAGATGTACGATTATAGACCAAGGGCATAACATCTTTTCCTGCTCTGTTTATTTGACCACAGCAAAGGAATAATTCTATTAGACAGGAAAATAGTTTTCTTGACTTTGTGTGTGTCAATAATAGGGAAACTAAACTGAAATGGACCGATACATTAATGTAAATAATATTATATTCACATAGATAGGTATGTGAATATAATATTGTATGCCGATTGGTTGGACACCAATCGGCATACAAAGTTGACCTCTATGCAAATGTTATTTTTGTTAATTCTCTTCTTTTCTTAATTTTTGATAACATCCATCCAGTATTTACTAAGCAGTCAGTTAGTGACACAGTGTAATCTATATCTGTGTTATATTAATAATACTGAAAAAGAAAAAAATAATTATCTGAACACAGTGGTAACATAAAGACAAAAGAAATTCTCAAATAAAATGTTTTGCACTTAAAGATAATCCATTTCTTTGTTTGGCGTTAGTAATTCAAGTGCTGCTAAGTGAAATAAAGTAACAGCATTACATACATTTACAATAGGAACAAGGAGTATGTTATAGGAATTTATGTATCCCATAAAATAGATATAAAAATGCAGGTTTTATTACAATTAAAGAGCAAAAATATGACAGAAGTGAACTGAAAAGCCCAAAAGAAAGCCTTAGTGTCATAATAAATCATTTATATCTATCCCAGCACTCTCTGAAACAGTTCTCCTTGTTGGAGTCATGAGAAGATGTTTTGTTCATAAAAAAGGGTCATTAAAAACTTCATGCTCGTTTCTATTTCTTATATTATTTTCCATATGAGAGAAGCCAAAAATCTGTCTAAGTCTAAGTTCTGCGAAAGGAGTTGGAACAGCGTCAGTGAGAGATTTTATTTTTCTCCGGTACCATCATGAAAAGATCAAGACTAACACGGGGTGATGGTCTCTGCATCAGAGTGAGTGCAGAGACATATAAAAGACGAACCTTTACACGATAGTGACAACAAATGCTTTTATTGTCATTACGTCTCCTCTTTTCGGGCAACACAGAGGAGCAAAGGAAGCACAACATGCAATAAAATGGCAACAAAAAACAGCAGCAGTGCAATTTTCTTCTAAACTAAACATGATTTTAAAAAGAGGTAAAATAACGTGTAAAATAATGTGCACCTTGGGTCAGCTTCTGCTTTTGACATATAGGCTAAGTGATTTGGTCTTAACTAGGGATCTAAAATTTTATTAGAATCTCAAGAGTAAAGAGTAAAATCACAGATTCCATCATTTTAATATTTATTAAAAAAAATGAAACAAATACAAACAAAAACCCCCCAAAAAAACAAATACATCGCCAAAACATACAGAACACTTCAAATTGTAGAATTTAAATTGGACACGCTTCTCTTTCGCTCAATTGTGCAGTAAACCGTCATGTTCTCCCGGTGTCAGAAAGTTTTGATCTGAAATTATCGTGAGTGTGCAAAAACTACTGCGATTCACATGAGCATTGCCTATAAACGTAAACTAATCATGCAGCTATTATTCAACACTTCAGCTCACTTTTACCTGCTGAATGTAAAAACTGTCTTGCTCAAAATGCTTGTAACAGAAACAGCAAAGAAAGCAATTGTAAACTCAGAGAAAAAAAACAACAATTTTGAATTATAATAAATAAAAGAAGGGATGGTCTTCATTGAGGAGATAGTGAAATCTTCCTAGGACACAAAAGCAACACTTCATTCTTCATATCATAAAACTGAAGGCTGATCGCATGAAGGACTTTTTTTTTGTTTTTCCCAGCAAACAACAGCGGGCTACATTCAGAGCAGTAAGATGTGTTGAAATAAGTTTAGGACTCCAGATTTCTCTTCTGAAACAAACAACACCCACAGTTCCTTTTGTTTACTTTAAATTAAAAACTCCAGCCTAAGGTTGAGAAGCAAGTTTATTGTAATCAATAAACAATAGTAATTAGTGCAATTTAAAACGTCTCAAGATAGGATACACACACACACACACACACATATATACACATATATATATATATATATATACATATATATATATATATACATATATATATATATATATATATATATATTATATATATATATATACACACATATACATATATATATATACATATATGTATATACATATATATATGTATATACATATATATATATATATATATATATATATATATATATATATATATATATACGTATACATATGTATACATGTATACATCTATCTATCTATCTATCTATCTATCTATCTATCTATCTATCTATCTATCTATCTATCTATCTATCTATCTATCTATCTATCTATCTATCTATCTATCTATCTATCTATATCTATATCTATATATATATGGGACAGATGCTATTTTATGCCTCTGTTGTTTTGACTTAAATACGCAATTAAATAAAAAATACTCTACTAATCCCAAAGGGAAGTTAAATATTATTGTATCTTCTAATGTTGGGTTTTCTTTGAGGCAGGATCTCCTGTAGCGGTCAGTCCTACCGCAGATCTGAAGAAGTCTCTGACTGAAGACGCTCTGTGATTATACGACAGTCTGATGAAGAAGATGCTTGGCGTTGTCTGTAATGTTTGAGGTTTCCTTTAAAAAACAACAACAACAACCCACAAACAAACCCAAAAACATTAGTTTGGTCATCAAACACATGCAAATGAAATGTATAGAGTTACCACGATGGGAGCAGCTTTATCCTGGCCGGCATTTCGATGATATCCCAAACCAAATACAGTTTTCAGCTGAACATCATTCATATCATCAGACTGAAAATGATAGAGGTCCTGTTTGGGCAAAGATCATCCAGGGGTCAGCGCCGTCCGCACGATTGTAACGGTAAACAGCCAAGCTGCTGTAACTGGAAACTAACTGGATCCGGCCGCCATGTCAAGTGTCGTCTGTCAGTGCATCATTTGTCTTGCGTGGGATGGATTCAGCAACATCCCCTTCATCTCCCTTCTGTCCTCTGCCTCCTCCTGCCCACCTCGCCAAGCCCGCTCTCACAGTCACACCAGAGTCCAGAGGTAATGTTCTTAGACTTGGCAGCGCTTCACACAGCCTTCTGCTGAGTTCAAGGTGATGTGAGGGCCCTCGGGGGACAAAACAGAGGCTGGATCTTGCTTCGGCCTAATTTAGTTTTGTCTACGGCCCTTTGCAGCTGATGTTTGAGGTCAGCGAAGGGGGGGGGGGGGGTCCTGTGTCGTAGCTTGTGAGACGATGAAGGGTTTTTAGGGAAACGGCGTCCAACCAGTTATTATCTCTTTTGCATGAACGGCCTGGGAGCAGATCCCTGGCAAGGAAGTAGAACAAAAACCTCCGCAGCAAAGTCAGGTACAGCACAGTTCAGAAATTCTTAACTTTTCTGACCCTGGAGAGGATGAACTCTGACACCTGCATTTTCTTCTAAGCAGCCCTGTACGCACTTCTGCATTTCTGTATGGTTGTAATGTAACAAAATGTTAGGTTTTTTTTTACAAACGTTTGACTTAAATAAGTTGTGTTTCGGCATTAATGTCCAAAAATAATTCAATAAAAAGTGTCCACTAGCGAATGGGCATTCACGGTGCATTGCAGAGGCAATCACACCTCAAGCCGGACCTGTTTTGTCACATTATAAACACAAATTGCACTGCATTTAATTGGAATTTTGCGCAGTAGACCAACACAAGAACAGCAGAAGGGTAACGTTGAAGCATAGGAGATGTCAAATTTTTTACAAATCTGAAAAGTGTGGCATGCATTTATATCCACCTTGTTTTTCTTCGTTTCCCTAAATAATGTCAGGTGAAACCAGCTGCCCTCAGAAATCATCAATTAGTAAATCCAGCTGTGATTTATTTCCAGTATGAATCCAGCTGTTTTGTGAAGGCCTCAGAGGTTCATTAGAGAACACTGGAGAACTAACAGCACCATGAAGACAGAGGAAAACAGAAAAACACAAGCCCACTACAATTTCATGTCCCTACTAGTTAAAAGCATTTTTATATAAAAATGTCTTCATTTGTTTCTTAAGAGTCTTGGGGCCAGGGCCTGGAAAGCCGGATCTCCTCGTGTTTTAAAATGAGTCCTCGGTACAACCTGCCACCTCTGATCAGCTGATCTCAGAGTCCGAGGGGAGCAATATGGCATAAATAAGCTGTTTATGTAGCTTGGCCATGTAATGCCCTTAGTGTTAGGATCAGAATCTTGAAATTCATCCTATGTTGTACAGGGAGCCAGTGCAAGGAGGCCAGGAGAGCGTTCAAAGTGCGGCAACAGCCTAGAGGCTGATAGCGCTGGAGGAGCGGCAGAGATCCCCAGCTCATCTGAAAGAATCTATTAACAGAACAACAACTAGTTGAGCACTTGATGGAAGAGTAGCATGAAGCAAGCCATTGTTGAAAGAAAACCACCACTGACATTATTTACTGTTTGCCACATTTAAAAAAAAAAAAAGTCAGATGAGAGCAGAGTTCCACATTTTGACCTAAATACTAAACGCTGTGGGTGCTGGAAAAGCGCTCGCATCGCCCTGAACACACCGGCGGCGTGGTGAAACATGACGGTGGCTGCATCTCACCGTGGTGATACGTTTTTCAGAAAGTACTGAGAAACATGGTTGGGGTTGATGGGAAGATGGAAATAACCAAACAGATGCCACAACTGAGGAAAACCGGGCAAAACCTTGAGATTGTAGAGGAGACTCGCCGTCCAGCAGGACGCTGACCCTGAACTTACAACGAGAGCCGCAGATGAATGGTTAGATCAGAGTATATTTATACAATGGTCCCGTTTATAATTTATCTGAGGCCCTGTAGCAGGACTTAAATCTTGTTTTATACAGATGCTCTCCATCCAATCTGACTGAGCTTGGGCTGTTTTGCAAAGCAGAATTGGCAAAATGTTCAGATTTGATGAGCGAAGCTGGTACAGATATAGAAATCAGGAAGCTAGCTTTAAAATATTTTCCTTATTAGTCACTATTATGCAATACTTTGTCTCGGTTTGTCAGATAAAATCCCATTAAAATACATTGAAGTTTGGAGTTGTGATGAAATGTGTACAAATGAGGTAAACGCGTGCTTCCCACAGCATAAAAAGTATCCTAACTGGTAAACTGTATAATGCCAAGATTACAAAGAGGACCGACTTCCTTCTATAGACCTGGGATCCTCCTTTCTTGTATCAATATCCCACTAAATGAGTGGCTTCATGATTTTACACGGGACTTTTTCAAAGTTAGCATGAAAATCCTCCACTGGAGGGCAGCAGCACACCTCTTTGCCCCCATCTGGACCATCATCTCCTTCACTCATTTTGTGTTCAGATTAAAGAAACACCAGACAGCTTGTCTTCTCTTCTGATGCTAGGAAATATATTCCCTCCACGTCCCAAAAGACAGATTCATTGCGAATGCCGGAGCGAATACATATAATATGTTCTCAAGTGGTGTTCTGGAAGCTGTGAAACTGAGAACCTGTTGACAGGTATTGGAAATCCTTTTTGTGGATATTTCCCACCCCCCCTCCCCTGTTTGATATTTGCCCGTGAGCTCAATGCAACAAATTCCCCCAGTGACCCGACCCACCCACGAGGCCTGAGCTCTGCTGCAGTTCGCTGGGAGCCTCCCCGGAGCAGCGTTAGGTGCCGGGTCCTATTTAGCATGCTGACTGCCCCATTTTTCCATGCAACTGGAGTTGACCAAGAAATGAGGTAAGGGCATTGCAAACCAGCTAAATGACCAAGACTGTAGCACAGCTTGCCAGGGCAGCTTCAGTTCCACACTTGGCTCAATGGATAATTGATGTGGAGACAAAAGGCGATGGGGAAACAGCTCGGGTCTCTGCGCATGTCTGCGGCCAAGGATAAGAGGCACAAACACACGTCCACGCAGAGCCTTGTCAGCTGCAGACATACATTCACTTTCAGGGGCCAACATTTCTCTGGCTTCAAACCGGTCGCGTCCTGTTGGCGAACACGTCAAAACAATAATTTACTTACTCTGGGTCCATTTTTATCATTTCCTCTTGTGTGGCAGGTGGTGTAGCGGCCAAAACTTCAATCATCATGTCATCGTCTTGGCACACGGGTCTTGGCCGGGCACGTTGGGACGTTGCGTCATCCCACGCTGGCCTATTGTTTCTTGTATCCCCACTGCGGACTTTGGGTACGCTACCACGGTGACAGGACTTGTCTTGTTCTCTTACAAAAAAAAAAAAAAGGAAAAGGGAAAGACACAGCAAGGGAGCTGAAACAGTGTCTGACCGGAGCGAACCACAGCTCCTTTTGTACAAGTTAGGAGACAGCGTTACCTTAAAAGTTTCAGCACAGTTACGGCACAACTGCTGTGCGAGTGTGTGTGTGTGTGTGTGTGTGTGTGTGAGAGACTCTGGGAGACTGTTATTACGTGTCCTCTTCTTGTCTGTCCTCACCACTTGTCTGTCCCTCACTAATGGGGACAGCATGAGAAGAGAGCCTGTGCTCCGTCTGGACCTTTCTAATTGCCCCTGCCACAGAGGCCTGATACAGCAAGACACTGTGTTCCCAGCGTTTCTACAGTGTGTGCATGTGCGTGTGTGTGTGTGTGTGTGTGAGAGAGAGAGAGAGAGAGAGAGAGAGAGAGAGAGAGAGAGAGAGAGAGAGTTAGTCTGGAGCAGACAGAGTCATTACTCAGGTGGCGCTCCCTCAGGTCCACCGCACATATTCAGGCCCCACATAGAGAACATCATTCATTATATGAACCAGAGCAACAGGATCAGGTCGGACCCTGGTTGGAAGGGACATTTGGCGGGGGAGGAGAAGGTGCAGAGGGACAGCGTCGGACAGCAGGATGAGCTAAGGAACACGGATGCAGGACATAGAGGATGTTAATAATTCAGTCGTACCCCCCTTCGAGTCTGAGTTGTACCAATAAAAGCGACACGGTTTTTGGCTGACAGGTGCCTAATGTGCGCCACAAGATGTAGAAAAGGGAGACATTCACTGGAACACAGCTGAATCCTCAAGCGGAGAAAAAGGAAAACATGCTTGTTGCAATGAAATTTCTCTCACTTAGTTCCGACACACTTAATTACAGAATTTTTTTGTATTTCGAACTTGAACTCTTTAGACCTTTAGTCTGAAAGAAAAACGAAGTCAAGAGAGATTGGAAAAAAAAACGAAAGCTTTGAGGGCTCAGCAAACTCTCTTAAGTTATTTTTGACTAATTATTTAAAGCTGTCAACTTCTTTAGAGATGTTGCAAGAGTTATATATGTAAACTCTTGCAACTCTTGCAATCATGCTTGTTTCATTTTACATGAAAACAAGCATGATCAAAATGAAACGATTGTCCTTGGTTAGGTGACAGAGAAATAAACGTATTTGCTAAAAAAAAGGGGGTCTAGCTCAAATGCCCTAAAGAATCACAACAGCATGATTCTGCCACTACCGTGCTTCAACCTCATGGTGTCCTTATAGGAGAATGTTCTGTGTTAGTTTTCCACCACTTTGTGTTTTGCCCCAAGGCAAAGTGACAAAATGTTTGATGATAGAGGTTGATGTTTTGGACTTAATCGTCTGAATAGAGCACCATCTTCCACCTGTTTGCAGTGACCTCCACATGGCTTGTGCCAATCTGCAAACAAGACTTCTTATGGCTTTCATTGAAGACAATTTGAGCCAAACAAGTAAAATAATATACACCAAGCATTCATCCTGCTAGTGTTTACTTAGCCCAGACATGAGCATTGTTGTGCCCCTAACCTCTGTGCCACTGTCGAGGTTAGGGGGTTCGTCTTGCAATTGGCAGGTTGCCGGTTCGATCCCCTGCTTTGACTGTCTCAGTCGTTGTGTCCTTGGGCAAGACACTTCACCCGCATTGCCTGCTGGCAGTGGTCAGATGGCCCAGTGGCGCCGCTGTATGGCAGCCTCGCCTCTGTCAGTCTGCCCCAGGGCAGCTGTGGCTACTTACATAGCTCACCACCGTTAGGGTGTCAATGTGTGTGTGAATAGGGTGAATGACTAAGACTGTAGTGTAAAGCGCTTTGGAGGTCGTCAAAACTAGTTAAAAGCGCTATACAAGTACAAGCCATTTACCATCTAACAGTTAAACTGTTTTACTGAAGCATCATTAGTTCAAGTTTGGAGTCCAACTGTTTTTAATAGTTTCCATTCTCCCGTCTTTTATTTTGTTTAAATTTTTCTACATTTTATTCCAACTTGCTTTTATTCTGTTTTAATTTTCCTATATTTTAATCATGTAAAGCACTTTGCATTGACTTTGTACTGAAATGTGTTATACAAATAAATTTGCCTTGCCTGGCCTTGCCTTATACATACTCTGTGAGAACCGAGAAATTTGTTCTTGGTGACGGGGTGGCAATAACGTGACAAAAATTAGTTTTGGCTCTGTCTATTCATACTTCACGAGAAGCTCAGCTGCCAAACTCCTAGAAGGGGTCCCCCACGCACTATAACATACGTCACACCTGCACTAAAATTGTGTAAATTTCAAATATGGCAGAAAGAGAGGACAGAAGGAAAAAGAATTTGCACCTTGTTATTTGCTAACTCTGAAGATCGATTGAGGCTAGGCAGGGCAGGGGCACAGAGCTGGAGCCGGATACAGGACAGGCGGAGAACTGAAAATTGAAGAGCAGAATGGGAATGGAGGGGAACCATCAAACCGTATAGGGAAAACCCTATATGTAAGCGGAAGTGGCATGTTGGCCCACTTAAAGCACCAGTTTAACAGGATGATTGCAGCATTTAGGCTCCATCCAAATACGTCTAACTATAGCTCCCAGTTCCTGTTCCTTGACCTTTCATGAGGTCAACAGTAAGAACACTATTGTGGGAAGGAAAGGAGCTTCAGCCTGTTGTGCCGATTTTGGAGAGCGTTCTAACTCACACGTCATTTTGTGATAAAGACACACATGGAAGATTGGAGTCCAATCCTGGGCTACAGCCTTCTGAAAATTAACTACACTCACTCTCTTCTCTCTTTGTTTGTTAATTTTTGTTAATTTCCATGAGGTTGGCTCTGCTTATATGTCATGTCACACAAAGGATTGTGGGATTTTTTTATAGCTCCTTAGCACCGATAAGGGACATTGTGAGGTTCCTATGCTAAAGGAGGAGTGAGAGGACGCATACAGGCTCCATTTCCTACCTCCTTCCTTACTGATTGCACTATTCAGACAGCACTTGTCATGAAGACCGCCGACGCACTTCCACTTTGGCTAACGAGTCCTTACCCAAAAGACATATTTCGATGGAGTCTTATTTTGACAGATGCATCAGACATTTCTGCTTTTCCAACACTAACACCCCCATCCAAATCCTGACCAATCACTAAACAGAAGTCCAACGCTGCAAGAAAAAAAGTTATGCCCAGACGTTGTGTCGAGAACAAGCAGCAAAAGCTCCCAGAGCAGGGCTACCAGAACAAAATGATGCTATATGCTGGGGGAGCGAGAACAAAGTTCTCACTTCTTATGGAGTATGTTGTAGCCTTTAGCGCTACTTAACCTCTTTTTTGCACCTTCGCTGGGCGTTGCTGACTCACTCGGCTTCATTGCTTCTCCTTGTTTACTCATTACGCACATATGTAATTTCATACATCCGGCCTTGTCTTGTTTTGGCAAATATACACAAAAGCACATTGTTTACTAACAAACCGAGCAAAAAACAATGTGTAAAACACAAAATGTAATAAGCCATCAGGCACGATAATTTAATCCGACAAGCTTTGTATGCAGCCAGAGTGAGCTACCAGCATTGAAATTTGTAAAGTCACATTATGCGACTGGGCCCCTTTTACAATTACTCACATTTTTTCACTTTGTGTTAGTCTACATCACAGCCAGAGTGCTCAGCTACATGGCTGTGAAACAACATAAGTATATTTGTACTAAACTCACAATCTTCTTCTGTCTTACATATTACAAAACAACAAACCAAAAAAAAAAACATACTGTTTATGCATTTATACCTAATGTCTGTACACAGTGAGCGATTGCAACCAAAGTAAAATCTATTGTTAGTGCACACAATCATGGCCAAATATTGGAAATATACGACTACAATCTTTCAGCGATGAAGTGCAGAAGTGGGAGTTTGATAATAAATTAGGTGACCAAACTTCTCATTGATTCCTTCAGATTGTTATAGTCAAATTCCAGGATTATTCAAACCTGATCCAAAACAGCGTGCTTAAGACTTCAGAATCTGACCTTCTATTAGGATGTCTGTAACCATGACTTCCAAATATGGAGTTTGTATATGTCTTTATAATAAATAAAACCCACTTTTATTGCTTTTTTACACAAGGCCACATGTCTCCGCTCAGCGTAGGAGTGAAACAACCCCTGTGAAGCGACACGGTTCTGAATCTTTTCACATCGCGATCGTTCTGCACTCACTTCTGTTTGTGGACACACAAATGTATGCAGCTCTCCAACCTAATCTTCTCACAGTCCTCAGGCCCTCTGGCCAGGTTATGAAATCCACCCAGGGCCAGGTTACAAAATTCCTCTGTGGTATCTGCCAGGGAAGGCAGCTTCTTGTTGACAGACGGGCACAGCATTCCTGGGCCTCGGCCTTGCCAGCGCACTGCCAGGAGCTGGGCTGAAGGAGCCATGGAGAGGCTGACTGGCATTTCTTAACACCTATGTGCTTTATTTCTGTGGCAACTCCGAAGCACGTACAGCATTAGCTACATTCCCTGAATGCTGTTCTTTCAATCTGAAACGCGCAGCCAGTGATGAGTGCTTCTGCCAGAACGAATGGGAAGTAAAAGGTGCAGATTCTGGCATGTGTCTTCTATTTCTTATTAAAGGGTTGCTAAAAGGCTCATATGTCTGAGGTCACTTCTCCCTGTTGATACGTTTTGTCATAAAGCATCAGTTAAGACACTGTATCTCCTGTCAGGCAGCACCAGGATTAAACGGACCTGCTGAGTTTTAGAGTTGTTTTTTTTCTAGAGGGTCACTTTCATTAGCTGAGGCAGGCTTAGACCGATGCTGGCCCAGTTATGTGATCTACGGCGTGCCAAGGAGGAGAAGTCTCACCCCTTCCCCCCATGCCGCCTGCTGGTTTCACAGGGATAGTGTTTTACATGCTCAAGGTGAGTGAAATACCACCGCAGCCCGTTTGCCCGGTCCTTTACCTCCCCAAGGTTTTTTGCCTCTCTGCTGCTCGAACCATCTGCCACCTGCTTAAACATCCTCCTAAAACCAGGTCACATGAATGAAACCAGAACGTTGCTGCTCATCAGCCACCGGACTGCGCACAAGAACTCAGACGCTTTTGCTTCACACGTGTATTTCTACGCAATGCCAGACCACTTGTGTGTTTTCATCTTATACCAAACACTCCTTTAACATCTAGAACTGACACGTTATCCCAATATGCACTCGCAAGTTCACCCGTAAACCCTTCCCAGAACGAACCCCGTGTGTATGTCGGGGTTCGGGGAGTGAGTTTTGGTTGTTAGGTTAGGGGGTGGAGGGGGGGGGGGGTGTAGAGCGTTGACGAATTGCACTGCGGAGAACAAAAAAGACCAGCAAAACGTGAGCGAGTCGCTGACCGCAAAATCGACGTTAAAACACAATGTACCCATTTGATAATTGTCGTCCTCCAGAGATGAGGTCAGGCTGAAAATGAGCTAAAAACAAAGTGGCGATAATGACAGTGGTGTACGACGGAAGCCAGAATGAAAAGGAGATGGGAAGAGGACATGGCAGGATGAAAACGAGAGAGAGAGACAGAGAGAGAGAGAGAGAGAGAATGAAAAGGAGAGGGGTGAGACGGAGAGGTGGAACTCGCTGCTTGGTGTGAGTGAGCATGGGAAATGCGTGGGACTTATGGCCCATCACCAATCTGTTGGGTTTACTATCAACCTTAATAAGAGTTTATATGCCATATACCCAATGATTAACTGAAGGAGAATGCATATCTGAAGCCCCCTTTCACGAACTTTTTAACATCTGCCTTCTTATTCTTTTGTGTTCTGCCGCTCAAGCTTTCCCGGGGAAAAAAAGGTATGCACACTTGAAACTCAATTCCAATATATGACAAACTTTTTGCTTGAAACTTTTTTGAAAATCCCTTTGTTGTTGCAAAAAACATTAGGTTCTGTCTTTTGTACAAAGTTGGTTCATGTCTGGCTGATAATAAAGTCTCTAAACTTCTACTCAATCTTTTTGCTGTAGTGCATCCACCCATTGTGTTCCACCTATTCAACGTGGGGCAGCAGGGGTAACAGGTCAAATGGGGAAAACCAACCCCCCTCAAAATGAGGCAATCCCTGCCCAGAAGGGAGATAAAGTCTCTTCACTGTGTTCTGAATCTGCCCTGGGGACTCCTTTCAGTGAGACGCACCCCGAAAACCTCCGAAGGGAGGCGTCTAGGAGGAGTCCTGATCAGACGTCTGAGCCAACTAAACTGAGGAGCAGAGGAGCAGAGGTACAACTCTGAATGTGCCAATCCATCTCTGTTCTTTAACTTGTGAAAGAGAAGCCAAGATACTTTAACTTTTTTCCTTGAGACAGAGACTGATGCCCGAGGGAGCAATCCACATTTGAGAACCACCTTTAGTGAACCATTGAGACTTTAAAGATCATATTTGCTGCACTGTTCCCGGCATGACAAAAACCATACCTCCTGAATCTGAGGTCTATAAATTGTTGGAAGCTCCTTGTCGATCAGCCTCAACAGTCCTCCATTGTTCAGGGCTCTCAGGATCTTGGCACAAATCTTGCCCACTGCTGGCGTTCTGCATCTGGGGAGCTTTTTAGCTACCTCAGAGACTTCTGCCATGGTAACAGACTCGCTTTGTTCCTGGAGAGCTCCTTCCACTGCCCAACTAAATCACCAATCAGATTCCCTGGTTTTCACCCCCAAAACCAAACATAGCATGGTCCCTGTTTTCCATTTCGGAGTCTTTTAATGACTTTCTCGAAATTCCTTGAGGTGATAGTCTTTCTCCTCAACCTGTTTGCTCTCATACCCGAGATTTCACTCTTGCAACCACAGAAGCCTCAATCCTTATACTTCCGTCCCAATGCTTATCAGCTGTTTCAGGGGTCCCCAGAGCCTACAAAGCCCTAAAGGGTGTCTTCTTTAGTTTGTCAGCTTCCATCACTGCTGGTGTTCACATAGGCCCTGTAATTACTAAAGCGACAGGAGCCAATGCCTTTCTAGTGACACCTACTGATAGATCCATTAGCAATAGAAACTCTGGAGATGACCTCTTCAGATTTCATGTGTTCCATCTGATCTCCAAAGAGGTTTGAGTTGAAGGTTTTCAGTACAACAAGATATCCAGATGTCTCACTACTTGTTGGGTGTCCCAGATTTGTCTGGCAGCTTCCCTCTCCAGCCGATCAACTCACCACCAGGGGGTCAGTTAACAGCTCTGTGACTTTTTCCACCAGATTAGACCTAACTCCGTAGGTCCGGTGATACAATTGCAGAATCAGCTTGAACATTATATTTGTTATGGACTTTCCAAGCCTACAAAAGGAATCCAGTTTCAAAACGCCAGGGAGGTCTTTGTTCCCAGTCACACGCTTCCATCTGATTCCGTCATCGCCTACATGTGTGTTGAATCCCCCATGATCACCAGATAAACCCAGGAGACCGTCTGGAGACTCAAAGAGACTATTTGGCAGATAAGCATAAACAACAGTCACAACCTAAACTTTTGCAACTTGGTGCCGGGGCAACCCTCTAAATCCCTTTGAGCAACTCCTAAACCAGATCTGGAGTAGGAGAGAGTCCAACAATATCTATGTAATTGGTAATGCTCAACCCTACGCACTAACTCTGGTTTCTTCTCTGTGAATCAACAGACAAAGGTGCCCACTCTCGCTGGCCTGCTGTTTTTTTAGTGGAGTAGGCTGTAGCAGTCAACGTCAGCTTCTTCCCCCTCAGGTGGTGGACCTACGAGGAGAAACCCTGCTGTCGCCGTTTCAGGCTCAGCCTGGCCAAGCCACAGGAGCCAAGACTTGGCCACTATAAACTTGCCAGTTTGAAATTTTTGCTCTTCCTTCTTTGTGCAATTGCTCAAGTTCAGCCAGCACGGGTGAAAAAGTAACGTTCAAATCCCTTCACAGATTTTCGTTGAATTTAGATCTGGGCTTCGATCCCCCAAACTGGGTCCCTGAGCAAGACCATTAGTCCCAGAATGTTCATTGGGCATCACACAGTAGCAGCCCACTGCTCCCTGAGGGATGGGATAAACACAGAGGACAAATTTCACTGGAGTATATGCTGCAAGGAAAAATTAGGATAAATACCAAGGCTTTAACCAGGCCATTTCAACACATTAACCTATATTGATCTCACCTATTCCATCATAGCTCTGGCTATTTAGATTCATTGCTCCGCCAGATGGTGAACCTCTGCCACAGTTTTAGGACTTAAGCAACCTCTGACTCTACTCTGGAAAGCAGCCACAAAGCATGCCGTTTCTTCCGCCATGTTTCCCTGTAGGGTTGATGTGCTCAGGGTGATGTGGGCTGTTCGTTTTTGCATGTTTATCAAACAGCTGCCGTTTGGACCTTCTTCCACATATTTGCTGTGTTGCTTGCATGGCGTTAATACTAGGAACAAAATTTCTTGTGGCTTTCTTTTAACAACATTTTTGTTCTTGCCACTCTTTCATAAAGTCCGCCTTTTCCAAATTTCATATTTTCAATTGCAAAAATCAAACAATTCATTCTTTTTTTTCTTCTCAGCTTTTTAATGTCCAATGTTTTATGATTATGAGTTAAATTTCTTTACAGGCAAAAATAGTGAAGGGGCTGAATTCATATATGTGCTTTTAGACTATGTCAAGAGGCTGACAAAAAAAACAAAACAGTGCTGCTTAAACTTAACCAGCAGAGGGCAAAAGCTGGTCATTAACCATTGTGGAGAGCATACAGAGAAAGAGAAAAACACACAAACGAAGTCCATCATGTGCCACAAGCGCAGATGGACACCACCTACTGTTCAACACACATAACATTCATGTTATGTTCGCCTTTTGTTCGGACAGTTGTTATGACATGAGGCATTTTCGGTCCAGAGCATCAACCTTACACATTCTGTTGAGTTATGGAGCAATCATAAAACTAACATACCACTAAATAGCCCGGGGAGTAGGGACAGTGAAAAAAGATATGCTCAATTGAGATCAATGGAGGTGAACCAGTCCAAGACTGAAAGCACCACGCAGGTAGCAGAAGTTTTTGATTTATGGTGTCATGATGCAGGCCTTTATTCTGGAGCATATTGTACATTTTTCCAAACTCCATCTTTGACTTAATGTGCTTTTTCTACCTGATACGTGTAGATTAGTCTTATATGATGGTCCCTCCAGGACAGAAAAAAAAAAAAAAGCCAGTCCAGTCAACGTACTCCGCAGCGGTAGATGATGCACGGCGCTGAACTGTGAAGACAGCTTTGCTGAAGCAGGACGATGAAGGCGGGCCGTCAGACGCAGCAGCATGTTATCACGCCGCATTTATCGTGTGCGGTTTCATCGAGGTGAGCCCCGCTGCTTCATGCCTGTGCAGCTAAGCTCGTGCCAAGTTTTTATGCCTTCCTATATATCTGTGCAGGGTTGCGAGCCGTAGACGGTTTAGGTCAGCTGTTGTCAAGCTCACGCTGAGAGACGCAGAGCCGCTGAGGGCCATGACGTGTGCCGTTATTGCATGCATGTGTACTTTTATACGGCTTTAATTAAAGCCTGTGAACACACACAGACTTGTTTATTCTGCTGCATAGTACGCACTGAGGCCTGGCTGGCACCACAAGCACACATGCCCCCACACACCCGCTCAGTCACACACGGATTAATAAAATGATCTCTCCTGGATGGCACAGGTTGTACCAGCCAGTGGAGTATGTCTGATCCTCAGTCTCTTGCAGAAGTGTTCATATTGCTGCAACTCTTCAATTTTGTCACATTGCAACCAAAAATGTTATGTCTTTTCTTTTTTTTTGGGGGTGTGTGGGGGGTACGAGTAGACCATCACGAAGTAGTAAATGAATGTAAAGTGGCAGGAAATGCACACAAGCTCATCATCAGAGCTCAAAGCAGAAGAGAATAGTGTGCATTTTTGTTCAGGCCAGCTGAGGGAAAAGTTATTTCTCGAGTCTTATCCATGGTTTCACTCGTAGATTTAGGTCTGGACGCTCACTGGAACATTCAAACATGTTTAAGCCTTAAAGGTGCATAGCCAGTAGCTCACTCTGGCTTCATGCAAAGTTTTTTTATGAAAGATTATCACGCCCCGCTGGCGTATTAGGTATAATTTTGGCTTTCTTCTTGTCGCTTATACATAAAATTATTGTTTGTGTCATGGACAGCTAGTTTTTGCCCAGTCAACAGACTCCCCCACCTGAGCTGTGGACCTCTGCAGCTCCTCCAGAGCTAGCAAGGCTCTCTTGGCTTCTTCCGCTTATTAATGGTCTCCTAGCCCAGCCTAGCAGTCTTGTGTTGGAAAGTTTGCAGATGTATCATAGAAGAGTGGGAAACGGTGCTCCACGAAATGTTAAAAAACGTTGCTTTTTTGTTTTATACAGCCAACCCTGCTTTACACTAAAGCATTCCCCCGACCAAGTGTGATCGTTGATGCGTCCCTTGGTCTTGATGATGCTGCTTGTTCACTAATGTTTACTAACAGAACTCGGAGGCCCTCAGAAAACAGATGTACTTAAGTACACAGGAGAACCCAGCGTGCCAGTGAGGTGACTCTGGAGGGCACTGGATTTTATTTGGTAGTATCAAAGAGGAAAATGCAAGCAGACACTTTTTTGTAAAAAAAAGAAAAAAAAAGGACCTTTCAAACTTTTTCAAAAGACTAAATGGCTTAGCTCCTAAATACATCACAGACTTGTTATCAGTGTATCAACCATCCAGACCACTAAGGTCTTCTGGCTCCAGCCTACTCTTCATACCTAGAACCAGAACTAAACACGGAGAAGCAGCATTTAGTTCCTATGCTCCAATTATCTGGAACAAACTTCCAGAAAACTGTAAAGATGTGGAAAACCTTAGTTGCTTTAAATCAAGATTAAAAACACATTTGTTTAAAATTGCCTTGAAATGTCCTAGTTAACTGAATCACCACTTTTTTGTTTTCTATCTATATTTTATTCCTACTTGCTTTTATTCTGTTTTATTTTGCTATATTTTAATCATGTAAAGCACTTTGCATTGTCTTTGTACTGAATTGTGCTATATAAATAAATTTGCCTTGCCTAAATTTGCCTTGCCTTTAAGAACTGTGTCTCATTTTCCTTCCACATATTCACACTCATCCACTTTTTTGGTCTCGGTTTATCACATAAAGTCCTAATGAAATACCTTGGAGTTTGCGCATGTAATGGCTGTGAATACCTCCCTCTGTGTCATTTTCTAGTAACACCGTTTCTTCATGTTTATCCGAGCGCAAAGCGTGGTGACAAACAAGCGTCGGAGCCCTTTCTCCCATCATTTCATGAAATAAAGAACATCTTTTTCTACTCTGCGGGCATTAGGCACATTAAAATTTTCCAGAATTGCTCTGGGCAGGTTGTATTCTAATTCATCCAGCTTCAACAAACAGGCTATTTAAAGGACATCAGCTCAACATAAGCTTCTTTATTTTGAGTGGACGAGGAAGGTATAAATAGACTTCGAATAGTGCAACAAGTAAATGCTTCATGTGAAATGACTGGCGTTACATCATTGCCTGTGAGAGTGAAGTTCTGGAGAGGCACTGGGCTCTTTGGGCCAGCCATTATGGTTTGTACTAATGTTCTGGTTTTACAATCCAAACATTCTCAGAGCTGTTATTTGGTCTCCTTTTTTTTCCTCTTGCTCAGTAATTCGGCCTTTTTTTTTTCTTCTTTTCAGCAGAGCAAAGCTGTCAACATGAAGGAGAAGCCGCTTAAAGAGGGAGATATAAAGGAAACGAAGACAAATGTGTGAGTCCCCCTGTAGGGTGACATTTCATCCATGTTGGAGTTAGCTATTAAAACGTTACTGTAGACATTTTTCCGGCAAATGCATAACATTCACATCGCCGCTCCGCACAACAGCTATATTTCATAGCCTGGAAAGAAAAAGATGTTTGATTCAACCATGAAATCAGCGTAATAGTAAGGTGTTTCTCCATAAAGACAGCCAGAGGTCTGTGGAGGCTGCTCATAATGTAGCGTCCACCATGTGGTTTGCGCTGCAACTCATCATTACTGCTGGCTTGAGTTGGCGCTGCTGAAATGACTTGTACAAAATATCTGTGCTGCCGTAAGTGGTTCCAACTGGTAGCTTAATCACAGGACAAACCATCATGCATCGCTCCTGCATTTATCTTCTGCCAGGAAGAGCTTGTGCTCTTTTTCAGATGCAGACCGGTATGAACAGCATCAGCATCTTTCTAAATCCAGGCTCGAGTCTCTAAGTTTTCCATGGGTGGGAAGATTGCTGCCATTTTGAACCAAAGCTGGCCCGTAACGCCGAGCGATGAGCTGGTATCCCACCTGTGGCAGGCGGCAGTCAGAGAAATCTAGGCTTAGAGAATCAGGAGAAGTCACTGTTGAGTCAAGCAGAATATGAGCAGGTTCGGACATCCATAGTTGTTCACAGTGAAGAGGGGCTGTGCTGGAACAAAGTCTTCCCTCCATTGCAATGTGTTACAAATTCCCAGCACAGCATTCTCTTCGCCAGCTATAACATTTTCAAAGTTTGAGTTGGTCTGCTGCAATAGCCTTCTGTTGTAAAACACAAGTGGCAAAACAGAGGCAGTTGAATAAATGTCCACGCTAGACATCTCATGAAAATGTAAGTCACAATTAATTACTTGAAGTACTATAATTCCTTGATGGCCAGATAAGCTAAACATAGGAAGCTACATGGACCATATCTGTCTAATTTGGCAATTATTCTAGATTTCTGTGTGAATACATAGCCAATGCAGATTTTTGAGGTTTCCAAAATAGAGTTTACATGAACCACTGTGATACTTCTGGGAACAAACGTACTTTTGACATAACATAAGTCTACTTTTGTTTAGGCCCTGCTCTGATTAGCCAGTAGCTCTACAACTAATCTGAGTTTCACTTAAATGAAGACACAAGACACAAGAGAGTTAACGGCTACAGGTAAAATATTCACTATCCATAGCCTTTAAAAAAATACAGAATCTCAGTTTTCTTTTAAGGGCCCAACAGTTGATTTCAACAAAAATATACATTAGATCACAATATCATCACAGATCACTCTTTCTGCCATATTAGTCGGGCAAAGTCAATCCCACACATAACACAGTAACATCAGAAATGAAGTATTTATCATAACATTAAAAAAGGTTTCCTAAAAAACAGGACATAAGTAGCAAAGGATAATTAAAGGGGTAGTGGACAAACTTTTTCGGCTTCGAGTTACAGGGGGTTCACCTTATCTATTGGTTGTCCCACATGCCAATCATTCTGACGTGCTCATGTAACGCCAGTGTGTGTGCACCTTCCTTGTTAGTTTCTGCTTGCTGGCTGCGCACTTCTAGTGTTTATGTATCCAGTTAGCTTCGGTGTTAGCCGTTCAGTGTAGCTCCGCTGCTCTTACCGTATACTTCGAAAATGGCTGAGAGTCACAAGAAGCAAACTGTCTTACAAGTTTAGGAGAAGAGGAGAAAGGCCTCAGTAGAAAGAAATATGACCAGATTGTGCTTGGAATATTTCTTAACGCAGGGGTTCTCAAATGTTTCATGGACAGGGACCCTTTAGCAGCGGTAAAAATTTTCCAAGGACCCCTTCAGATTCCTCATGCTGTTAGTATTTTTAACGAGCCTTTTGTACTATTAAATACATTAGGAATTACGTATGTTTTTTAAAAAATATATATAGATACACCTAATATTAGAGATTTGGTAGAGAATAGTCCTCATTCTCGATAAAGCCAATCTCGATGTAACTGTTGTTATACTTCCTAATTTTAGCTCATTTGGCTTTTACCTTACTTGATGAAGTGGACGAAGTTAAATATTTGTCCATTGTGCGACTTAGCTCAACCCCGACCAGCAGTGCCTCCTCAGGCCTAACAACATGCTTTTCATGGATCCCCAACCCGTGGTGCGCTGCCCCCCAGGGGTCCGGGGACCCTAGTTTGAGGGCCACTGTTTTAACGTATCCCCTGAGGAGCGGAAGAGCAAGTAAGATGGTCTTGCTCATGCACAGTTATTCAAAAAGGAAACTAGGCCTTTCTTACCTACATTTCTAGGAAAAATCGTCCACTCTACCTTTAAAAGATGCAGTGCTGGTTTATGCACAAATCATCATTTAGTGAAGGACACAGATGAAAATCAAAATTTCCTTCTGCAGGTTAAACCAGTTACAGTACGCAGACATGTTGGATTGTGTTTATATCAAACGTATAGTTTAAAGAGAATCAATGTGCTCCTAAATGCCAGTTCCTTGAATGCATTTTTAGTTGTGGATTGAAGCCTTGTTTGCTATTTAAATAGTAACATGATGGTGGACCATGGACTGTATAAAATATGTTTGGATCCAGTTTATATTTTGAACCAGTATCTGTTACCTTATCTTGTAGGAGATTTAAAAGACCTTAAGGAAAGCGGTGTTGTCTATAAAACTTGGTGTGCAAATATTAGCAAGCAGGCCATTTATGCTGCGCCTATAAGGACAGTCTTTAAAACCATGAAGTGATTGTCTCCATCCATATAGTTAAAAAACAACAGCTGGACTGCTGCATAAGTAGCCTGTTGACATTTTGATAATATATTTTAGTTTTGTAAACCAAAATATATCAAAAGAATTGCATGAACTCTAGGTAAGAGCTCCAACGCGCAAGTGCCAAGATGAATAGTCTTAGACTTAGACTTAGACTTAAACTTTATTTGTCATCCTGCATGCACAGAGTGCGTACAGAATGAAATTTCGTTTGCATACAGCTTGAAAAATCATGGTAAAATGCAGCAAATTTCAGTAAATTACAGTGTCCATTTTGTGTCTTCAGCAGTTCAGAGTCCAACTTTCTGCAGTTCAACGGTCTGATGTCATATGTGCAAATGTGCATATGCAAATGTGGTACAGAGTCCATTTTGCGGCTTCAGCAGTTTAGAGTCCATTTGTGGCTTCAGCAGTTTTGGCAGTTCAACAGTCTGATGGCAACGGGGAAAAAGCTTTTGCAGAACCTGGTCATTGCAGAAGCTGCGGAACCTCTTCCCAGAAGGTAGCAGGGAGAACAGTCCATGGTGGGGGTGTGAGGGGTCTCGTAACATCATCGGGGACCCCTCAGGGGTGTGAGGGGTCCCCGATAATGTTACGAGCTCGGGACACACAGCGCTGTGATGAAAGGTCCTTGATGGAGGGAAGAGGAGCCCCGATGATCCCTTCTGCTGTCCTCACCACTCTCCTCACGTTCTTCCAGTCGCGGCACTGCAGCCTCCACCACACAGAGAGACAGCTGGTCCGAATGCTCTCTATGGTGCTTCTGTAGAAGGTCTTGAGGATGGGCGGGGGCAGGTCGGCTCTCCTTTTATACATTATCTGTTATAGTAAGCCATCATGCCAACAACTTTACTGGATGTTCAGCTATTATACAAGAAGCCTTCACAAAACAGTTAGAAATTTAATATTCTGAGTCACCTGGTCCCCTTTGAGGCTGAGTCAAGCCACCTCTGGATCAATAAAGGAGTCAGTGGAGTATCATTTGTGTAAGCCTTGTACAAACGGCAGGGTTCAAAGAAAAGTGCTGGAAAGGCAAATATTGGGAAAAAAACAATCAGTCCAGCTGTGTTCATGTATTGCTGGCAAGCGTTTAAAGCTAACTCTTAGCCTCACACCAAGACTGCCAAAAGCCTATTTGTCAACAAGCTGCCGTTACTTAATTAGATAAACTTTAGTTTTCCTGGTCTTTAATTAATCTGTAGCTGCACAACAGCTGTAAAGTTAGCTTGTTTGCAATAGATGAGGATCTTTACCATGTGTGGTTGTTTGAAGCATAAACACCATGCTAGTTATGCCAGCATCTTTGTGGGATTTAAAACTGTTTTATATCCCTAATGGCGCTCAGAATCAAGAGTGACATGTGACATTTTTTGTGATTAAGAAAATAACAGCTTGAG